>NC_091283.1:89055352-89364851 GCF_032444005.1 Ranitomeya imitator
GTGACCGTGTGGGTGCAATCCCTGTATGTGCACGGACCCTGGAAGGGGTAGCTTTTTATAAAGTTCTGCCATTTTTTCACCACTTAAAACAATCCCAAGTCCAGCCCACCTCTTCAACCTGTCACTAACAACTAGTGTCTTCTTCTCCTGCGTCAAACATACCTCGATCACACCCATCCTTAAAAAGCCCTCTCTTGAACTATCCTCTGTGTCTAGCTATCGCCCTTTCTCACTTGTCCTCTATGCCTCCAAACTACTGCATGTCAATTTTGAACTGTCATCCCACTTCTCCTCTTGCTCCCTCTTTCCCTGCCTACAATATATCTTCTGATGGCACCATTCCACTGAAACAGCTCTGACTAAAGTCACCAACGACCTACTTACAGCAAATTGGAAGTGACGCTAGTTTGTCCTCTTACTTCTCCTAGACCTGGCATCTGCCTTTGACACAGTGGACCATTCCTTATCAATACAAACTTTCTGATCTCTTACCAATACAGACTTGGCCTTTTGTTGGATATCCTTGTACCTAGCAAACATGACATTCAGTGCCTCACTCTCACACACTACCTCCTCCTCTTGCCCCCAATGCATCTATGTCCCCCAAGGTTCAGTTGTAGGTCCGGGCACTATCATTATTTTGCGAGCCCTCCCTTCCTGTTAAAGGGACCATGTGCATCGCCCAAAGGTTTTCCCAGTCAATAGCTAGATGACACCTTCTATTTATGGCTCCTCCTCCAATATGGATGTGCCTGAGCTAGGTTGTTAGTTTGCTTTGCCTGCTTGCTAGTTGTCAGGTTCCCCAGGTTCGCTTGTCTACCCTGTACCCATCTGTTTGTACCTGTCTGCTTCTTCTGTCCATCACTTTGTCCAGATAACACCTGCCAGGGTCCATCTCTCTAACACCCGGACAAGTCCGCACCTGCTAGTGCTTTTCTGTTCCTCACCCGGTCCCATTTGCACATGGGGTTCCAGTGTCCCTACAGTACCTGCCTGAATTCTTCATCCCTTCATCAAGCAATACCAGCCTACCCACTCTAGGGGGTCAGCTGTCACCCTCTGTAGGTCAGCCCTGGAGTAGCACCTGGTACCACCTCCTTGTCCCTCCTTGATCCGCACTATTCGCTTGCTGCCACTTATCTAAGGTCAGATTTGCTAGGCCACCCAGTTATGCCCCTGCATGCTTTCTGAGGGCTGTGGCACAGTGTTTCCACATCCTTGCCCATTACAGTCACCATCTGCTGGGTTGGCTGTAGTGAAAGAGGTGTTAGTCTCCATTATACTAGGTCTACTCTGTTTAAATTGATGCCACTTTGGTAGTGTCTGCCACTAATTTTTGGAAATGTGTAGACTCCTGGTTGAGTCTCCTTCATGTGTGCTGCCTGCAGCAGTAGGTCTCCAAGAATGGCAGGCCTCCACTTCCTATGAAACAATTGCCCATGTTGCTATGAATATTCATTGCCATCCACGTCCATGGGCATGGAAAGCAGTGAATAATCATTTCTCTTTAGCAGCGGGCACAGGAGTAAGTCGCAGAAGGCGGCTCATGCCTCTGTGACCCGCTGCTCCGCTGATGCCACTCCCCTGCTTCCCCACCACAGCCAGAGCCAGTACATCTAGACAATAAGATGAACCCCCATTTTCCTCCACATTTTTGGAGGAAAAAGTGCATCTTATAGTCCGAAAAATACAGTAACTATTTTGTTGTTGTAGGCTATTTTTTTTTCCGTGAACGAATCTGTCTCTTGCAAACCTTTCCCAAGTATTTCAAGCTCTGCTCCATTCTCCATAGTATTCTGCCATTTGTTATGCTCCTCATTGAATTTTTGCAAGTTGCTCAAAATGGATCAATGATATAATATCTCTAGACGTAATTACGAACCATTGACACATGGCTATGTCTTTGAATTTTGACTATAATACTCCTTGTTTGGTATGATTTTTTATCTGTACTTCAGTAATTCAATTTTTTAAGCCATCTCTGTTTTGTTCCGCTCCATCTGTCTTGAGGCCCCTGCATTTTAGTTAGTCCCAGTACCCACAACTTCATGTGTCTACTGAAAGCAGCGCCAACACTTGGGATCTGTGCGTCCACCTAGGCCTGTGGCTTAATAAATTCAACACACCTGGTGAGCTCTTATCAGGGTGCTTATTCTGGTGGATAGCGTATAACTTTTGATTTCTTTTTTCATAGAGCCTTTAAGCTGATTTATAATCACATGAATGTTGGTCATAAATCATCTGAGAAAACCTGATAAGAACAAAGGGAAAGCATATAAATATCAGAAGAAGCTCACTTGCGGATTCTCAGTTACCCCATTTTGCAGCCAGCAATGGACAGCACAATACAGTGGCTATAAATATGAAACTATGCATACTTTTTAATGCATTCTATTTGCAAAAACTATTTTTGACAAAATAGCTTTGTTTAGTATTAAAAAATGTTTATCAAAGATGTCTACATCCTTTAAATGTTTGTATTTGATAGAAAAAAAGGAACAGAGTCATTTCTACTATGTCTCTTTTCCCTGCATGAAAGAGAGGAGAATTAACTTGGTAGAAAGGCAAAATGAGCAATTGAAAGTACAAGGTGCAAAATAATATAACAATTTTGATGAGAGTGCTTCTTTAAAAAATGCAGCCCAAAAAAAATCACAAATGACATAGTACTTTTGGAGGAACCCCATAACTTGGAGCAGCAAAATTCCAAGCATCTGGAAATAAAACTTGTAGCTGACATTTTATCAACAGTCAAGCCTTACAAAATTCAGTGTTATACAGCATCAATATTTATTATCTGACCCTTTAAGGTAGGCTAGTTATTATAGCTATTCTATAATAACTAGCCTACCTTAAAGGGTCAGGGAATAAATAATTGTGTCAACCTATCCTTTTCGTGAATTTGGTGAAGGAATCAAATTTCTCATTTAATTAATCCAATCCTATACAGCATCATGTTAAAACAAAACCAATAGTTTATAAAACCCCAACATAACATGAATAAAACAGATAGATAGTCTCTTTAAAAATATGAAATATATTGCAAAGTAATTTCAAATACATTGTAGTTAAAATGGTGTAAAAAGTAATTCACATGTCAAGGAGATGCAAAATAGGCCATACAGTCACTTAAAAACATGTTTAAATAATAAAGCAAGTGAAAATGGATATGACTCACCAAGTATAATCACATCGTTACAATCTACAATGAACTACATTCTTAAAATAGAGCCAAAAGTGTCAGTATAAAAAATAGAGTGGTAAAAATGTTTTACATATTAAGCTGTTGCTTGGCCACTTGTCACTATTCCCCAACATGTGTTTGGCATAGCATCATATAGAGTTTTTTTTACTTTTTAGTATAGACACCAATATGAAACATACAATTAGCATTTAAACCTTACTCATAGGGGTTTTCACATGAACAAAGCACATTTAATTCAATAGATCTTGGAATAATAAGAAGTTCCATAATTCAATGTGTTGAAAAAATGTTCCTGTGTGGAAATAGTTTTAACCACTTTCCGACATCAGGCTTAATAGTACGCTGATGTCTGTCTCCTTTCCTTTGATGTGGCTGAGCCCGCATCTTTTCCGGCACAAGTCAGCTGTTTTCAACAGCTGATATGTGCTTCTAACAGCCGCATGTGGAATCGTGATACACCCACAGCTGTTAACTAGTTAAACGCTGCTGTAAAACTCTGACAGCGGCATTTAACACACGCTGACGGCAAGTGCTCAGGACATCCAGCCAATTGGTGCCCGATGGGTTGGCATGACAACCATAGGTCACCAGAAGACCCCTATGGTTGTCACTGCTGGATTGCTATGAGTGCCGCCCTGTGGTCGTCGTTCACAGCAACTGAACAGTTCTGCTACATACAGGCAATCTGATCATCGTCTGTATGTAGCAGAGGTGATCGGGTTATGGCAGCTTATAATCTCCCATGAAGACTATTTAAGCATTCCAAAAGTAAAAAAAAAATAAAAAAAATTACAAAAAAATAAATGTTCAAATCACCCCATTTAGCCCCATTCAAAATAACACTACAAAACATCAAACATACACATATTTGATATAGCATTCAGAATCGCCTGATCTATCAATACAGAAAACTAATTAACTGTAATAACAGGTGATCAAAATATTGTATGTGCACCACAATGGCATCATGATAAACATCATCTCAGCCCGCAAAATATAAGCCGTCACCCAGTCTGAGATCATGAAAAATGAAGACGCTACGTGTATCAGAAAATGGCACAATTTTTGTTTTTTAACAAACTTTGGAATATTTTTTTTCACTATCTAGATGAAATAGAACCTGTTGTGAATTCTGTGGCAGAGCTCCCTCCTGTGGTCACAAGTGGTACTTCGGCTGATTCTCTCTATGAGCTTCCGTTGGTGGAGGAGAGTGGTACTGCGGCTTCTGAGTTTCCTTCCTCAGGTGATGTGGTGAAGTCGTTAGGTGCTGCTCTATTTAACTCCACCTAGTGCTTTGATCCTGGCCTCCAGTCAATGTTCTAGTATAGGACTTGCTTCCTCCTGGATAGTTCCTGTGGCCTGCTGCTCTGCATAGCTAAGTTCCGCTTTTGTTATTTTTGTTTGCTGTTTTTTCTGTCCAGCTTGCTTGTTTGGTTTTTTCTTGCTTGCTGGTAGCTCTGGGACACAGAGGGTGTACCTCCGTGCCGTTAGTCGGTATGGAGGGTCTTTTTGCCCCCTTTGCGTGGTTATTTGTAGGGTTTTGTGTTGACCGCAAAGTTACCTTTCATATCCTCGCTCTGTTCAGAAAGTCGGGCCTCACTTTGCTAAATCTATTTCATCTCTACGTTTGTCTTTTCATCTTATCTCACAGTCATTATATGTGGGGGCTGCCTTTTCCTTTAGGGTATTTCTCTGAGGCAAGGTAGGCTTATTTTCTATCTTCAGGCTAGCTAGTTTCTCAGGCTGTGCCGAGTTGCATAGGGAGCGTTAGGCGCTATCCACGGCTGCCTCTAGTGTGGTTGGAGAGGATTAGGGATTGCGGTCAGCAGAGTTCCCACGTCTCAGAGCTCGTTCTATGTTTTTGGGTTACTGTCAGGTCACTGTATGTTTTCTGACTTCTATGTCCATTGTGGTACTGAATTACCTTTTCATAACAAGAACCTAGACATGTTTGGTGTGGTGTCTATGAACTTGTAATGACCAGGAGAATCATAATAGCAGGCCAGTTTTAGCATTTAATGAGCATAGTAAAAAAAATAATAAATAAATAATCGTGGAATAGCATTTTTTTTTTGCAATTTCACCACACGTGGAATTTGTATCCTGTTTTTCAGTAAGCGATATGTTAAACTCTCGGTGTTGTTTGAAAGTACAAATTGTCGCACAAACAACAAGCCCTCATATGGCCATATTGACCGAAAAATAAAAAAGTTATGGCTCTGGGAAAAAGGGGAGTTAAAAATGAAAAACACAAAAACAAAAATACCTCTGGGGTTAAGGGGTTAATAAATGTGCTCCTGCTATGTACTGTGTAGTGGCCTTGTGTGACCATGTAGGGTCATGGTCTGATCATGCCACAGTTCTTGGAAAGAGGATAATACAAAAGAGAGTATACAGACAGGACAGCATCGCATGCTGCTGCTTCCTTCTGTGATATAAAACATTTTACTTCAAAGAAAGAATCAGCTGTGCTCCCATGTTTGCTTCCTTCCCTGCCCAGGGCATGTGGTGCGATTAGACCATGTCTGTATAGTCAAACGTAGCCATTACACATTAGGCTAGGTTCACATTGCGTTAGGGCAATCCGTTTAGCACATACGCTAGTGGATTGCGCTAACGCAATGTCCCAAAATGGCGATTTTGCGTTTGGCGATCCCACTAGCACAGATACCCAATCTGCGCTAGCGAGGAACGCAAGCAGCATCCGAGGTCCGTCCGAAACTAACGGGACATCGCTAGCCGTTAGCACATTGCAGTCATTGAGAGATCCGTTAGCACATTGCAGTCAATGGGTGCGCTAACGGATCCGTTACATAGCGTTAATTGCGACAATTGCACTATGTAACAGAGTCCACTAGCATTAATGCAATGTGAACCGAGCTAGGGTACATTTATAAGATTAGCTCAGCACATGAACATTTATCTAACATATCTAATTGAGGAAAGTTTTATTATGCAAAGATTTATTGATTAAAAGGTACTTTGAAGCAGTTACAGAAGAAGAAGTAAGCAGGCTCCTTGCATCTTCTCGCCCGACCACTTGCACCAGTGACCCCATTCCGTCACATCTCCTCCAGTCCCTTTCCCCGGCTGTCACCTCTCACCTAACAAAAATATTCAACTTTTCCCTCACTTCCGGTATTTTTCCCTCCTCATTTAAGCATGCCATCATACATCCATTACTTAAAAAACCATCCCTCGATCAAAACTGTGCCGCTAATTATAGACCTGTCTCTAATCTTCCCTTCATCTCTAAACTCCTCGAACGCCTGGTCCACTCCCGTCTTACCCGCCATCTCTCAGATAACTCTCTTCTCGACCCTCTTCAATCTGGCTTCCGCTCTTTACACTCTACTGAAACTGCCCTCACTAAAGTCTCTAATGACCTACTAACAGCTAAATCTAATGGTCACTACTCCATGCTAATTCTCTTGGATCTCTCTGCAGCATTCGACACTGTGGATCATCAGCTCCTCCTCACTATGCTCCGCTCCATCGGCCTCAAGGACACCGTTCTCTCCTGGTTCTCCTCCTATCTCTCTGACCGATCCTTCACTGTATGTTTTGCTGGTTCCTCCTCCTCTCACCTTCCCCTTACTGTTGGGGTTCCTCAAGGATCAGTCCTAGGCCCCCTACTCTTCTCGCTGTATACTGCCCCTATTGGACAAACAATCAGTAGATTTGGTTTCCAGTACCATCTCTATGCTGACGACACCCAATTATACACTTCTGCTCCCGATATCACACCGACCTTTTTAGAAAACACCAGTGATTGTCTTACCGCTGTCTCTAACATCATGTCCTCCCTCTATCTGAAACTAAACCTGTCAAAAACTGAACTCCTCGTGTTCTCTCCCTCTACTAACCTACCTTTGCCTGACATTGCTATCTCCGTGTGCGGTTCCACCATTACTCCAAAGCAACATGCCCGCTGCCTTGGGGTCATCCTTGATTCTGACCTTTCATTCACCCCCTACATCCGATCACTGGCTCGCTCTTCTTACCTGCATCTCAAAAACATTTCTAGAATTCGCCCTTTTCTTACTTTCGACTCTGCAAAAACTCTGACTGTTTCACTTATTCATTCTCGTCTGGACTATTGTAACTCTCTACTAATCGGTCTCCCTCTTGCAAAACTCTCCCCGCTCCAATCTGTCCTGAATGCTGCAGCCAGGATCATATTCCTCACCAACCGTTACACCGATGCCTCTACCCTGTGCCAGTCATTACACTGGCTACCCATCCACTCCAGAATCCAGTACAAAACTACTACCCTCATCCACAAAGCACTCCATGGCTCAGCACCACCCTACATCTCCTCCCTGGTATCAGTCTACCACCCTACCCGTGCCCTCCGCTCCGCTAATGACCTCAGGTTAGCATCCTCAATAATCAGAACCTCCCACTCCCGTCTCCAAGACTTTACACGTGCTGCGCCGATTCTTTGGAATGCACTACCTAGGTTAATACGATTAATCCCCAATCCCCACAGTTTTAAGCGTGCCCTAAAAACTCATTTGTTCAGACTGGCCTACCGCCTCAATGCATTAACCTAACGATCCCTGTGTGGCCTATTTATAATAAAAAAAAAAAAAAAAAAAAGGTTCCTCGCATCATGTTCTCATACACTTTATGCAGTATTAGCCCTCTGTGTCTGTACTGCTACCTACTTAGGCAGTTAACTGGTTCATGCAGCTTTACATGAACACCCGAGCCTTACACTATGGCCGGTCCGAATAACTAAAGCAATTGTTACCATCCACCTCTCGTGTCTCCCCTTTTCCCCATAGTTTGTAAGCTTGCGAGCAGGGCCCTCACTCCTCCTGGTATCTATTTTGAACTGTATTTCTGTTATGCTGTAATGTCTATTGTCTGTACAAGTCCCCTCTATAATTTGTAAAGCGCTGCGGAATATGTTGGCGCTATATAAATGAAAATTATTATTATATATTATTATTATTACTTTGTTTGTGGGACAACCCCTTAAAACAATAATAGGCTATTTTCTGATGACTTGTTCATTTAACATACTTTATGATTAGAAAATGATATCACTTTTAATCTAGTTGTTTTTCATAAAGCAGAAAAGTGAAATTTGCCTTAGGCGTAACAATTTTTTTCAATAAGAAATACAAAAATAATAATTGGTGCTTTTTCAGGGCTGCTCAGATTTAGACTTAATTTCCTATATTTAAAACAGCCCAACATGCACTAACTTTATTAAATGAGGTCAATCTATTCAAACAAAATGTTCCCTATGGTTCAAAGAAGCACTCTCACTTAGTTATTAAGTCATTAAATTTGTGTGTTTGTGCATGTAATACAGTGTGTATATTTATAGTCACCTACCTGCTCTCTCTGGTGTCCTGAACCATTCTGCTTCTTTTCTCAGTGACAACATCACTCAATGACTTACAATTTAAGTCTCTAGAGCATCAGAACAAGGTTGCATAGACTTTTATTGTAGCAACAAGGATCCAGGTGATAGGATCCATAGGATCTGGTAAGTCTATTTATGTACCTCCCATTGTTTTCTTTTCTGGACTATTGTAGATTCATGGGCATGTATTACTATGTTGGATATGTGGTTTTAAATTTTTTTTATGGTCTATGCTAAAAATGTTTTTTATGTACATTTTACATATAATTAGATGTGCGTATCCTTATGTATTTGAATTCATACCATCTTGCATATCTCTTGCCTTATTCACACTACTTCTAAACCCTATATGCTGAGAAAGCGCTCCTTTTTTCCCCTTTCCCTAGTGAAGCCTAGTCATTTGTATAGACTTTTATTGTAAAAGAGACACAAAGAGCATAGAGACATAATTGCAACGACATCACTCAGAATAGGAAAAGAATGGCGCTGGACACCGAAGAGAGCAGCGGTAGGTGAATATATGAATGCACTCCAAGTACAATGTGTGCACATACACACACTTTTATTGGATAAAAACTTAGGAGTCCTTCTTGTTAAATGTTTGGCAGTACAGTATATTGTTTTCTATATATTTGTATGTGCAAAGTGATATTTTTTCATATTTTTTGTTTTCAATATTGGATTATTTAACTATATTTTTTATAATGTACTATTGATTTAATTATAATAATGGATATTATTGCTATTGTTCAAACAAATTATTTTTTTTATGACTCAGTAATAATCGACTAGAATATTATCTTAAGTGAAAATCTTCTCATTCAATTAACTGCAAACTGTAGACCTCAAGGTAACGATATTATGAAGAATGTACCAGAACTCCCATGCATAAGAACATAATAGCTGTATAGGGAATTGAAATGTCTATTCATTGAAAATGTAGATTAAACAATGAGTCTTGCCTTGACTTGTATTTATTCCACCACTTATGTTGGCAATTCCCTTATCTACTCACGTTATTGATTTAATAAAGTAAAACTCAACAGTCTTTCAGAAGTTCAGTCAAGGCTAGGTGTGTCAACAGACTTCGTCTGCAATTATACTTAATCTATTAAATTCCATTCCATTAATCCTATGATATTTTGTAATTGAAAAGATTTGACACAATTGTAATGTTCTGACAAAAGTTTGCCCGAAAGGAACATACAATTTAAAGTATACATTTCATATCTGTTTTGTAAAATAGTTTCTATAGAGCTACATGGCAGGCATTCTGGTTGCAGAATTAAAAAAAAAAATGATATGATAAAGTTTCCAGCACAACGAGAAATTCATTTTCTTAATTCATTAAGGGAGTTTTAACAAAGTAATTGACCCTGTCATGAAATAAAGAAACATGACATAACAACTTCATAATTGTCTTTGGAGCAGTAGCTCATTTCAAGGTGTTAATCTTCTTGTACAATGTGACTGTCCAGATTGTTCTGTGTGCATTATTCTCGCAATGAATTTATTTTAATAATGATACATGTTCTTCATTCAAAAATATGATAGGAAATATGTCAAAGTGAGCAATGCGTCATTTATTTGAAAAGTTGAGTTAATGTGAGTTTTTGAAGTTATTAAACTCACAATAAGGAAGTCGTCTTTTATACAGTTTTAAGTATTTTAGTGTAACTGTTTTGCGATGTGATAAAAAAAATGGGATCAGCTGATAACTGATTACTGGAACCATGACAATCCCTACAATAGAGGAGATTCAGTGGTATGGAAAGCACGGCAACAAGGTTAGCCTTTGTTCAGCAGAGCACTGTTCCTAATGAGAAGCTGAGAAGAAACCTCAAGGACAAACATATTTCATCATCTGGCCAGGAAAAACGTTATTCAGTGAAAAAAAGTCTCTCCAAATTGTTCGGTCATATTTTTTATAGTAGCTCAATCAAATAGCAAATAACTTAAAGTAAGCTTCTGAATATACTCAACTTTTACATTTCTGACATACTCACAGATATCAATGTCAGAGGGCAGAGAGATCCATGCACATGTGCAGGTAACGTCTACATGTTTTTTGCCTGAAAGAGGAGGCCCAGGAGGTTAAGGGATCCCCGTTCTCAGCACAGGTTCAGATTTATCATGTATTAAAACAGTGGTCCCCAACTCCAGGCCTCGAGGGCCGCCAACAGTGCAGGTTTTCAGGATTTCCTTAGTATTGCACAGGGGTTGGAATCATCACCTGTGCAGATGATCACATTACCACCGATGCAATACTAAAGAAATCCTGAAAACCTGCACTGTTGACGGCCCTCGAGGCCTGGAGTTGGGGACCACTGTATTAAAATATAGATTGTTCCAAAATGCATAAATATTCAAGGTGGAAATTCCCCCTTCCTTTTGAAGACATAGATGTAGTCTCTAGTTAACTCACTATTTTATGACCTTTAACATAAGTGCTTCTATCGAAGGGGTAGTCCCAACCTCTTCTCCAACTAAGGTCTTGCTGGCGGGTAATTACTATAAGTCTGGTAGCTGAAACTCTGGTTGATCATGTGGTGTTACCAGGGAAGGCTGTGGGTGGCTACACATTCTTCCTGCAATGTCTCACTCATGTCAATCATGTAACATGAGACATGGTTAGAGATGAGCTGATCATTTGAAATTTGAATTTGCAGACTTCAGACAAATTTTACACAAAAAACTGATTCTCAGTAAATAACTTAGTGCAAATCTGAATATTAAGCTTTTAATTGCTCTGAAAATACATGCAAGTCAAGGGTCAAATAACCATAGTTTCTTTCATCGGAGAAAATTAGTTTGATTATACGAATCACACTCTGATCAAACTCTAATCATAGTGTGATCATAATTTGATCCAATTTTCTCGAATGAGGTGATGGAGAATTTTTTTCCCATCCTCTCCAGTCTGTCAGGCCATGAAAATTGAAAGTTACCTGATTTTTTTCCATTGACTTATTGCCTTGCATGGTGATCTGAATATCGAATACAAATCGTGCATGGCATTTACTGCTTTTGCCTTAATACAGGCTATACTAACTATCTAACTATACTAACTATCCTTACTAACTGGCTGTGCTATAATATTTGATGTGATAGATGCAATACATTAAGGGAAATCTACAAGAAGAGATTCGGCATTAAACAAAAGTATGTTTTTTTAGTAAAAATCTGAGGTCCTTCAAAATCTTGTGATGCTCAGCTTCATAGTGTTAACTGGCAAAAACAAATATAGAATGGTAAAAGCCGCCCACATTATCCCATAAAATAATTCCTTTTTCTTTCATATGGGAGATAAAAACATGGTAGCCATGGGGTTGCAGGGAGCATCACAGACTACTGCTGTTTCACGTTATTTCAATGTTTCTATGGGATGTTGAGCGACACTTTTCTGGAGACATTAAAGGGAAGCCTGCCCAGTTGGAACTCAGCGATTATTCTCTTGCTAATGTAATATGATGCTTTGTGTAAAATTAACAAAAAAATTGTGTAAAATGACAGCCCCAATTTTAGATGATTTAGGTAAAGTCAATTGCAAATTGATAGAATTCCATTAATTCCTAAAATAAAATTCAACACTATTTGCAGTGGTATGAAAAAAATGAATTGTCTTAGATTATTATGCACATCAAAATGATCTAAATTCCCCCATCAGGATATGGTGTATCATAGAGTATGCGTAAATCTGTTTAGCTATCTGTGGCCTCTGCGTAGTAGCTCTGTGAACCAACTCCTACCTTCTATTATCCATGACTGCCTGATGCAATGTCATGGTTACAGCGTGATGCCCATGTGATGCTCATGTTTAATGTATTTGTCTATATTTGCCCCGTATTCACATGTAAAGCGCCATGGAATAAATGGCGCTATAAAAATGTATAATAATAATAATAATAATAATGTGTTCTCGTGAAAGGCCCACAAATCAAAAGAAGAGCTACGTATGACTGAAAGTTAGAGCCAGTTCTCAGTGCTTCAATCCAACATTCAGATATTACTGAAATGTACTATGTCCTAAGAATCAATTCACACCAAATCTTAAAGGTTTCATATTGACATTTTAACCCTCATATAAGTCTACTGTAAGCAGTGTAGGAACTGGTTAAAACCAGAGATTTAGCATGAAAAGAGAGTCATTACAATATTTAATAATTTTAATGGTGAACTGAAATGCTAACAACTGGTAACAACTTTTCGGTTAGTCATTAAAAGGTAACCTCTGAGGACTCTCAAATTTTATTTCTTTTTTTTCAATCTACTGGCTAACACAGTACAAGTACATATTTTTCCTTGACTAAAAAAAATCTTTTGGAGTTGACTCTTCTATGAGGTAAAGCCAGTTTAACTACAGTCCTATGTAAACTGAAAAGCATGATAAGTAGTTTTGTGAGAAACTCCATTTTGCTAGTCCTGTGGAAAGTCATCCATAATCATATTTCAAAATTAACACTTAAAAACGTTTTCTTCTAAATGTCAGTGGCTACTAAAATAATGTTTGATGTGTGCAATGCAGATACAGAGCATTCATGAAGTAAATGGTTCGGTAGTGTTTACTCAAGAAAGTCCATTATAACTTAGGTTTTGTGCCTAGAAAATCACAAATCTTTAACTAAAGACATATTTTCTGCTTAATATGGTTCCATTATATGAGAATAGGATAACAGAAAAATACATAAAATATTGGTCTCATTACTAAGAACCTAAGGATCACCTCTTCCAGAATCAAAGGCAAAATGTGAAATGTCAATTCTTTTTACACATGTGTTTAAAGTCAACATAGTTCCAATGGAAATCTCCAGGAAATAAAATATAAATGTATTATTTAATGCCCTTTATCTTTGTGAATGTGTCTGCTGGCAATATTTTGATCTAAGTGAATGTGCTAGTACTGCAGCCAGTTTTAGCCTGGTATAATGATGTGATACACTGGAATCAGTTCACTCCTTTAGAGAAGTGAAGATGGTCATTAGTCTAAATAAAGCAACATCTTTGGCAGAAGAAATGAAGACGTGAAATGAGATGATGCAAACTGTGATAAGTATATTCTTTATAAAATTATACATGAGGCAGCTGTGTGTGGGTTGACATTGGATTCCTCATACGAGAACATGCTGTGAACCAAAGAAAATTATTTTAGACCCACAATGTCTTTTAACAGGAATTAGATGTGAACATCAGCTGGATTTTTGAACAAACATTTCGATTTTGAAATTAAATGTCTGTCCATATGTCGTAAAGACATGTTACATATCTATGTTTAAAAAATATTTTGATATTAAACTCTGATACATAAGTCAAAGTTTCATATTGGATTGTGTTAGATGAATGTCTTGAACCCATGACATGACTTTGGGGATAACAATGAAATTTTTTCTTGCTACGTCAAGTGATCATTATATTACATGTACACCTTATTTCTACTTATGGCCACCGATACGACTTTCCTCCCTTGTCACTTGTGTTTTATCTGTTTCTTTTCCTGTCCTATCTACCAGCATAGCAGACACTTTATTTGACTCATTTCAATATTATGAGGGCCACGTAATGTACATGGGTATTATTTTGAATTTTGACATTTGACTATAGAATTTTGGATGCAAGGAGAATAAAACCTTGGTATTCCCACTGGAGGATTGTGTGATTGACAACCACTCTATAGCAATAATGACTGTGAATAGATATGAGAGAATCTGTTGAAATTCAAATTGGGCAGATTTCCTCTAAATTGTCTAGGAAATTTGAATCTCTTTTAATTTATCTGATGCAAATTGTATTTGACATTTTGTGATATTTACTATGCTCTGACTTCCTAGCTTAAAGTCTCGCTCACAGGAGAACTGACTCGGACAAGTGAAGACAGCAAGGATAGCACAGAAAGTACTTGAACCAATGTTATGCTACTGGGCAGTGCAGATTTGTAACTTTTTTCTCATGCTAGTGCAACATGAGAAAAAAGTCACAGCATGATGAGAGTGGCGGCGCAAATAGGATCATGCACAACTATTCAAATCTATTGATTTGTGTAAAACATTGGACTGCACTAGGATGAAACCCAAATGCAGTTCAATTTTACGCAGACACAAGCAATGGAGAAGATGGAGAAATTAAGTTCTCCATCTTCTTACCTGTGCTGTGATTCTCTCATATGTGAGAAATGGATCACAGTAAACTGACACTTGGCTTAAACTCTGATTAAAGTCATTACCATAATAAAGCCATTTCTCTCAAACGAGAGAATTACTGCTCATGTGAGCGAGCCCAAATAAGCATTGCAGAAAGAATAAATACTCACTTTTTACCAGAGTTCATTGTCCTGATTTGTAATTCTCAGTCACTCTTGCCATTCTTTAGGGCTTTTTAGCACTGTCTAGGCACAACAACACTAGTATTTTTTTTCTTTTTTACTTAAAGGGAACCTGTCACCCCGTTTTTTGAGATTGAGCTATAAATACTGTTAAATAGGGCCTGCGCTGTGTGTTCCTATAGTGTATGTAGTGTACCCCGATTCCCCATGTATGCTGAGAAATAACTTACCAAAGTCGCCGTTTTCGCCTGTCAATCAGGCTGGTCAGGTCGGGAGGGCGTGGTGACATCGGTGGTTCTTCCTCAGCTTTACGTTGGTGGCGTAGTGGCGTAGTGGTGAAGACACAGCGCGCGATCTGCGCTGTAATCCCTTGCATCGGTGGAGGCGGCCATCTTCCTGGGGCCGCGCGTGCGCAGATCGAGTGCTCTGCTGCACGGGGCTTCAGGAAAATGGCCGCGGGATGCCGCGCGTGCGCATTAGAGATCGCGGCGGCCATTTTCCCAAAGCCGAGATGCAAACTCGGCTTTGGGAAAATGGCCGCCGCGATCTCTAATGCGCACGCGCGGCATCCCGCGGCCATTTTCCTGAAGCCCCGTGCAGCAGAGCACTCGATCTGCGCACGCGCGGCCCCAGGAAGATGGCCGCCCCCACCGATGCAAGGGATTACAGCGCAGATCGCGCGCTGTGTCTTCACCACTACGCCACTACGCCACCAACGTAAAGCTGAGGAAGAAACAGCGCTGTGAACACGCCCTCCCGACCTGACCAGCCTGATTGACAGGCGAAAACGGCGACTTTGGTAAGTTATTTCTCAGCATACATGGGGAATCGGGGTACACTACATACACTATAGGAACACACAGCGCAGGCCCTATTTAACAGTATTTATAGCTCAATCTCAAAAAACGGGGTGACAGGTTCCCTTTAACAGCCTTTAGCTCCATCTCAAACTATGTCGACTTAATGGCAAAACAACCTTGTTGAAGTTAGATAGGTTCAGGGTCCTCACTGTTATTTTGATAGAATCAAGCCTTCGGGTTGCTGGTCTTCCACTTCTTCTTGTTCCTTCAAATTTTCTGAACATGATGTCATTCTCCAGTTTTTCCAGTCTTCTTATGATGTGTCCAAAGTAGACAAATTGTATATTGATGATCCTTGCTTTGAGTGACATGTCTGACGTGATTTGTTCTAAAATTGATTTGTTTGTCCCTGTTGCTATTCATGGCATTTATAACATCCTTATCCAGCACCATATTTTGAAGGCATCAAGTTTTCTTCTGTGTTGTTTCTTTATTGCCAAGGTTTCACATCTGTATACAACCACAGTAAAGACAAAGCTAAGTACAAGCCGTGTCTTCATCTCCAGTGAATTATTCCTCTATTTGAAGACCTTACATTGTGACCTGTGTTAAACACACCCATGTTTTGACTGATAGCAGTGACTTGTTTCATAAAAAGCCATAACAGAAAACCTAAGGTGATATACTTGCACTGGGGTACTATACTTACAAGAGCTAAGCAAAGACAATATAAAAAGTCTTCACACCTTGCAAGTAAAATTACGGTAATATATTTTTAATTAAGTATTCAAAGAAATAATGAAAATGCAACATCAACATGAGGCTAAATACATTTGTGACCCCGTATGATTATCAAATACAGTATACACAATGATGAATCATATGGATATAGATTTTAGTTTTCATTCACAATTTGCAAGAAAAAAAGACATTTGCACTGTCAAAGCTTTTTTGAGGGGGATAATGTAATTTTGGGTTGCTATTCTAGCTTGAATATTATGTCTTACAGCTGTGACATTTATTGGATTATCATACATTGCACATTGCTTGTCAGTTAGAGATCAGCGTTTCCAGCGTCTCCAGGGTCTCCAGAGAAATAGAGCCAAGCACCAGACTGGCAATTTTGTTCAGCAAAGTCGGTTTCCAGGTTCCACTGGGTAAGTTGAATTTGCATGTCATATTGAATGTCATTGGAAATCTCTCTTTGTCTCTCTTTTTCTCATTCTCTCCCTATCTCACTTTTACTCCTACGTGCCTGACCTCATCTCATCACTCTCACCAGTATTGAAATTTCCTGCTAAAATTAGGGAAAGCAGGCCAATTTGAGTGCAGGGGGAAAAATGAGGACGGCTCATATTGGTAATTGAAGTACCTACATATAACCACAAGTAATATAAAGTGGGCAAGTTGATACTACATACAGAAAACAAGATCCCTCCCTGGAATGAAGCATCATCAGTGACACCCATATCAGGAGACGGGCTAGTCCCTGCATTGTTATTGTGCGATTTTTTGTAAAGGATTCAAGGATTGTGATGAATAAGAAAATATTCACATGAGAATTGAGTAAACAAAAGATGAATTTATTAATAAATGATAAGATTACTATGGTAGAAGTCATCAGGCTGTCTCTTTCTCTCGATGTCACATCTCTCCTCTCTCTGTGTCTATGTGTGCCTTTTATATGTTAAAAACTATCCAGCAAAACTAAGGTAAAGGCTTTGATCTATCATGGTATGCCAGTGTAAAACCCCCTTAAACCAAATATATAAGATTTCACTACATGACATCCCTGGGGGCTTAACAACCTCCAATTAACATATATAGGATAAACATCTCCTGGGAAAAGTCTAATCAGGCCACTCTCAGCTTTGATCAAAAGACTCCTTTAGAAGATAAGTGTAAATGACCAGTCATTCACATTCCTTTGCTAAGTGGGTCATCTGGTTGGACATTTAAACTTCAATGACCTTCTGCGATCTCCATAAAAGTAAGGATATACTATATATATACATCATATATATATAAATATGATTGAAACTGAAACCATATCAATATATCAATATAATTAGTATTAATTATTTGGAGTGTTGAATACATAGTGGATGCTTTCAAAATAACTTACTACACAGATGTGCACAAAGACAGTGCGCTCTCTCGCTTGCTCAGATCAATAGTAACAAGGTGGCAGCAGACTTCAGTGTTAGTGTTTGTTGTAAGTCGAATACTCGGCTTGCAGAGGACAGCATTGCCAGTGAAATCAGAGTCATCTGTACTCCTTTTTAGTGTGTAAAGATGAAGAAAACCTTACATACTGTAAACCATGCATCAGTGCATGCTACGACTGGCGGAAAGCACCAAGTAAATATATGAGTTGTTATAGGTGCGTTCACAGCCCGGGGTCCACCATGCAGGAGAGAAGCCTGCTGCTAGAGAAATGGCGGCCCTATATGGTGGTACAAAGTTAGATTAGACGTGAGTTCCGTCACTCGGTCAGTATCAGCACGAACCCTGTTGCTTCACAGAGTCGTCAAATAATTAGTGGGACTAAAACCCTAACTAGGGTTGTGCTTGCTCCGGAACTCTTCCGTGCTAACCGCACACATGAAGGAACCACATGCTAAGACAAGCGACTAATTGCCCCCACTGATGCTAGCTGCCTGCCTATGTAATTTCCCACGGCTAACGGACACTCTCCACGTGTAGCCTGAATGGCAGAGTATTACTGGCGACAAGCACAAAACCAAAATGATACTAGCGCATGGCCGTGCGGCCATGCAAACCTTTTATAGCTGCAGCAACTTCAGGACCTTCCTAGAGGACCAATGGGAGCTGCTACAGGACCTGAGCGTGTGACCCCGACCTCCAATGAGAGGTCCTCCCTTGGGCATGCTCAGAAAGGGAAAAGCAGGACTTAGTCCCAGAGACATCTGCTCACCGCTGACCAGTACTGGCTACAATGGCTGAGCCTGGAAGTGCAGCAGTAACCAAGTGCAGAGTATCTGCCCTAGCCAGATGCCGGGACTGACGTCTCCGCTGAGCAGACTCCACTGCGGCTGGAGAAGAATAGGGGACTGCAGCGGAGGTGGTTCGAGACTCCCCCTGTGCAGCGGCAGGAACTCGACACCTAACACTGTAATCATACTGACCATACTATAGCAGTATTAAAAAATTATGTAAAGCACATTTGCATTAAAAACACACAGTATACCCTTAGATGAATTGCTTAAGAGATATCATTTCAAAACCAGGGTCAGGTTTAGGGATTTTAGCTGTATTGTTACTTAATGAACTCTACAAATGTAACATGACATCCATAATATAATATATTTCAGTCAAAATTACTGCTCAAACCAAGTACAGGCACTCGATCCACCAGTGGAAAGGCCAAACATTCAAATGCATTTTCCCACCTACTTGTTTTCCACCTATTTCCACCATTTACTGGGTTGGCTCTATAAACCCTGATCTGACATCACTCATGGTTTTACTCATCATGAGTTGTTTTCTGTGTGGCACTTTTGTAATGAGAGAACTTTTTATAGGCTATCTGTTGAACCAGCAGGTATTATTTTTCGCTAAGTGGCAGGATTGGTTCCTTAGCACGAATACTGTAGATTTCAACTGGTCTCAAGATTTTCCATGGCTTTTTCCATCTCTCTTTCTTCATGTGTTCAATACTTTTTCCTTGTGCTATTTACCATTATTACATGTAACTTAATTTATGGACAACTATGGTTTGATTGTTTTTGCCTGTGTAGATTGGATGGGTTTTTACTGATTTCTGGTGAGAATTTCTTGTCAATAGATTCTTTAGAAATATATATTTACTTAAAATATTGGTGACATATTCAATACATATTTTACCCACTGTAAGTTCTCATTCAATTATTCCTTAATAGTTGTAAGAGTTGAGTTAATTAAATTAATATAGTTTCAATTTGTATGTGATAATTATATTTCTTTGCATTCAATTAGTCTCTGGGTTTGACAAATTAATTTTGCAATACAACAGTACACAAAATACCTAATTATATTAAATTCAAATAATTGTTAAAAATAGTATAATATAGTGTAACAAAATAACAGCTTATATTCATACAATACATGTAGGAGTCATACTGACTTCTGGCTTCAACGCCGTCATGTGAGGCAGCAGTCTGCAAAGTAGTTACATTCAAATATTCCTCAGATTGCAGAGGCAGTCAAATAGTTAAAACACTTTATGCATACACTAGCCATGAAATGTAGTAAAGATTCACAGATAAAAAGGATGTTTATAAGGTGGAACCTGTTTCTAGCTATGTTTCTTCATGATAGGAAAAGTAGAGACTTAATTCCATTTATTCCTCCAGAATGGCAAGTGAGAGAAAACCTAGTGGGAAGCCTGGTAGGCTTGAAAGAATAGAACGGGTGGGAATGGCTGGTTATTTGAATTGCATCACATATATTAGATCCTAATTGATTGTGACTGACTATACTTTGAGTGCTTCTTCAGACACTCAACTTGCTGCCACCTATCCTGCTTTTGAAGCTTCCTTTGGTCAATCGATCTCCCCTTTTGACTCTGTTGTCTTCTTTTCTTCTGATAGGGTGAGGGACATATTGCAACACTTTACAGAAGTCTTTCTCTGCGCCATAGTTACTGACTAGGCCACTGTGACATTCATCATGATATTGTGACATCAAAAAATCAAGACATCATGATGCACTACTCTTGTGTTTTTTTTTCTTCAGTTGAGGAGATACTTGTCTTATTTCAACCTTCAGTCTTCCCTGACACTTCATTTACCGACTATGTCTCAGTGATGCACGTCAGGATGCTTTGCTGTAACAATCTCAGAATAATATGATGTATATTGCCAAAGGTGCTGGCTAGGCCTCAGCAATGCATACCATGATGTGCTTGGGCCTAGACAGCTACAGGAGTGCTAGAAAAAATGGTAAATTTTGTTTAACCCATTCCCAATAAATCGGAATCTAGCATAATTATGGCAAGCCAGCAGCAATTTTTCTGGATCTGCCTGAGGCAAATTAATAAATAACTGTATTAGGCAATTCTGAGTATTTTGAAAAAATTAAGGTGAATTTGATTAGCCTCAAATTTGATTTGCTCACCACATAATAAAAAAGAGCCTAAAAACAAACGATAAAGTGAAAAATTGATTGATGGTGTAGGATATCACATAAATATTTGAAATATTATTATTCACAGACTCAAATTAGCCCTCTGTTTTTCAATGTAGTTCAACACTGCAGTAGTATACCATAAATAGACTAGACATTTCTATCCCTATGTTGAGCAAGCTGTGTGCTCTGACCTCCTATCCCAATACTGTACTAGAATAAAATACTACATCTTTGCGAGACCCCCTTCTTTATACTACCTGTTATCGCTTCCTTGATTGACTACATTAAATGCAGCCATAGCTGCAGTACAATAAGTGGTAGTTTGTGCATCCACACAAAAGATCAATAGACTGTGAAATGTCATCTGGCATTTTTTGGGGTACTCTAAAATCAAATCACAAAGTACGGTTGGAGTGCTGGAAATTTCTGGAAATTCAACTCAGTGTTGATCCACCATGGAATAGCTCATCTTTAGACCTGATCACTAAATTGGTTAATAATAGCTAATATTCTGAAAAATAATAATAATAATAATAATAATAATAATAGACTATTCCATTGTATTTCCATTTAGTGATAGGGCTGGTGTACTCTATTTGAAAATCCATGTCAGAATGACTATTTTATAGTCCATTTTGAGAGCTTTCCTGAACAATTTTATTTTAATATTAAGTAGGAATTATACAATCACATTTATGCAGTCATTCTGGACTTAGATATTAGAGATATATTTATTAAAATGTGCAGTTTGCATTGTAAAATGTAGGTACATCCATTACATAAAAATTGACCTTTTATATATTCGCAATAGCGGCTGTTGAAAAATACATAACAATACATTACTCCTTTTTGAGCAATTTTTACATTTGATCCATCCTGCTGTGATGCTATTTGAAGCATGACAACAATTTCTATGCATTATTGTCGGGGCAATATTGAAAAGAACATTAAAAAATTGGTCGCGGTGTGCATTGCTCATTACTCAATTTAATGCAGATTGTATAGCTCTTTGAAAGAGTTCTGCTTGAATTTAGTCTTTGTCTATTTTTCATTCGTTGCGCAGTATTTAGGAAGAAGCAATTCTGATTTGCCTTCTCTGACAAATAAAAAAAGACTGACTTTCGCTTCTTATGATCTCTTCAAGACGACTCATTAGACCTTTATCTGCCTTTCAGAAAATGAATGCGTTTTAATCATACCATCTAATGGTTTCTAGCCGTCTATGACTTCATAATATTAGGAAATGATTTGTGCAGTTCTAATGTTGAATATTTCAAGATTTGTCTGAAAAGCCTGACCCTGGGTTTCTTCGTATAGAAGACATTGCCTATTGTTCTGTGGTTTAGAAAATTGAACTCTTTCTTTATTACACACTAAAGTCCATTACTGATTCCCCGGAGCTGAAGAAACACCTTTGAAATAAAATATCCATCTATTTTGTGTGTTCGCAATAGGATATACATTATTATCATTTAAGCTGCATTAAATACTAGCTGACATCAGCATCAAATGAAAAAAGAAAATCAAGAAAGATTAAGTCATTATGCTTTATACAGCTCTTCTAAACTCCATGAAGTGGTTTTATGACTAGAATTGATGACCTTTTTAAAATAAGGCTCTTGGTGATCTTTAGTTGCATACGATTGTACCCCTATGTGTATCTTAGAAACCCAAGCAGAAATATGAAGCAATTACAATTATATTTTCTATTTGTGGCTAGAGACTGCATTAAACATAAAAAAGATTACGTGTGTTATTGTCCTAAATTAAACTAAATTATGTTTTGCAGATTTGTCTTCTGAAATCAAAGCTATTCTAATTGAAGGAAAAAATTCTCTTTGTTTGTTTTGGCTGTTATTGTAAGAAAATATAGCTAAATGTCTTTGTTCTCACTGCAGTGGAGGAGATATGTTGCCATTTCCATTACATTGGGATCAAGATTAACAATATTCTGGTTGCCAAATGTAAGAAATCTGTCACGAGTGTAAGAGGCAACCAGCTCAGAATGGCTGACTTGGACAGACTTGGCACAAGCCACTCCATTTGGCAGATTCTAGAAGAATGCCGACTTTTGCCCTTTAACCCCTTTTCACAGACTTGTTCTTACAGCAAGTTCAAATGTATTGCTTCCTCGGATGGTCAGCCATCTGAAAGAGCAAACCAGAGGCAGGAAAGGTCTCCAAGCAGGGTCAGAGCTAAGAGATCACATCAGGAACAGAATCATCAAGAGGATGGTCAAAATACACGCCAATGTCAGAAAACAGAAGGAATCAGGAGACTGGCAGAAATGAAACAAGGATTAGAGAACAAGTTAGGTAGCAAAAGTAATTGACTGGCAGTGGAAATTAGAGACCCAGGGGTTTAAATATCAGACAGGAGTAATGAAAATATCAGAAAATTAACCTTACAATTCACTGATCTAAAAAACCCAGGAACTAAACAGAAGTGATGTCATGCATCACCTGCAAAAAGGGTGCGGTGCAGCTTAGCAATCAAAGCAGTAAGAGTACCGTCACACAGTGGCATTTTGATCGCTACGACGGCACAATTCGTGACGTTCCAGCGATATATTATTATTATTTATTATTATAGCGCCATTTATTCCATGGCGCTTTACATGTAAGGAGGGGTATACATAATAAAAACAAGTACAATAATCTTAAACAATACAAGTCATAACTGGTACAGGAGGAGAGAGGACCCTGCCCGCAAAGGCTCACAATCTACAAGGGATGGGTGAGAATACAGTAGGTGAGGGTAGGTATTTATATAGCAAAATAACAAAAAAAAAAAAAAGTATAAAATTTCAAAACTAAGGCCTAGTCGTTTTAGTGATCTTAAAAATGACCAATCACATCAGTGTCAAATTTGGTCTGATATTTGATATTTACATTTTACACCAACTATACACAAGGCCAATATAATGTGGATACAATATGACATTTATATAATAATTACATTAAAATTGTAATTTATCAGTAAGTGGAAACCTGTATTTTTTTTAAATACAAATATTTGATTTTGTGTTCTTTGTACACCATCTAGTACACAACTGGATAGATAACACGAGCAGCAAAAATCGCAACAGCAATAAGCCTTTCCAATTGGGCCTCAAAATGGCAGCAGGTTCAGTGCGTACTAGAGAAAGCCATACCATAGGGAAAATGCAAAGCGATGATGGTGGAGGAGGAGGAGGTGGTAGTGGAAGAGAAGGAGGGAGATGGGGGGTGGGAAAGCAAAGGGCCTAAAAATAATCCCATTTATCTGCTTCTTGGTTGCAACTTTTGAAGTGCAAAAATCACATTTGCATTTAAGGCAAATCACATATTTAGGCCGAAAGGTCTTTATTGATCACAATAAAACCTGACCAAGCAAGAACAGAAAAATGTGGCCTATGTGAAATTCAATGGAAAAAAAAAAAAAAAAGCTTGAACCCAGTGCCAAAACAAAAAAACATTCACATACATACAAAAAACCCCCCCCAGCAGATTGAGGTCACATGAATGCCCTTTTAGCCTGAAACCCAAAGACCAGTATGCAAATGTGCTCTCCATGGTGTACACAACATGCAAACATGAAGGAAGAAGGCTCATACAAGCCACAACCATTGTGACTGCTCCCAGCCTTTACAATTACAGTTCAGAGACAATTGCTTCCAGTATTAGTAAATAATACACCAGCAGAAATAAATCTCTACTACAAGCCATGGAGGCAAGAGGGAAGGTGGAAATAGGTGATTAGCTGATTAATCCTATCACTGATACAAAATGAATGACATATTTACCTCTGCCTTTTGGGAACTGAGTGTTCAGCTTCTATAACTTTGCCATGCAGCTCCACTTTCCCTGAGATACTTACGATCTTGCTGTGTCTGACACGCTCCTGCGATCAGGGACCCCGCTGAGAATCGTACGTCGTAGCAGATCGTTTGAAACTTTCTTTCGTCGTCTAGTGTCCCGCTGTGGCGGCATGATCGCATGGTGTAACAAAGGTGTGCACGATATTGTATACGATGTGCACATCGCAAATACGTCATGAAATTATCGCTCCAGCGTCGTGCATTGCAAAGTGTGACAGCAGTCTACGACGCTGGAGCGATGCTGGAGCAATGCTGGAGCGTCACGGATCGTGCCGTCATAGCGACCAAAGTGCCACTGTGAGAAGGTACCTTAACTGGCAGAGATGTTACAAAATCATGATGGAGCCTGCTTTCATCTGATTTCAGAACGTCAATGGGCTGGATTCCCAATAATAATATTGCACAGTAGATTTGGCAAAACAGCATGACTTCTGTGAAGTTAGTAAATGCATTTAGTATATATACAGTACAGACCAAAAGTTTGGACACACCTTCTTGGTTAAAGATTTTTCCATATTTTCATGACTATGAAAATTGTACATTCACACTGAAGGCATCAAAACTATGAAATAACACACGTGGAATTAAAGTGTGAAACAACTGAAAATATGTCTTATATTCTAGGTTCTTCAAAGTAGCCACCTTTTACTTTGATGACTGCTTTGCACACTCTTGGCATTCTCTTGATGAGCTTCTAGAGTTAGTCACCGGGAATGGTCTTTTAACAATCTTGAAGGAGTTCCCAGAGATGCTTAGCACTTGTTGGCCCTTTTGCCTTCACTCTGCGGTCCAGCTCACCCCAAACCATCACGATTGGGTTCATGTCTGGTAACTGTGGAGGCCAGGTCTTCTGGCATAGCACCCCATCACTCTCATTCTTGGTCAAATAGCCCTTAAACAGCCTGGAGGTGTGTTTGGGGTCATTGTCCTGTTGAAAAATAATTGATGGTCCAACTAAACGCAAACCGTATGGAATAGCATGCTGCTGCGAGATGCTGCCGTAGCCATGCTGGTTCAGTATGCCTTCAATTTTGAATAAATCCCCAAAAGTGTCACCAGCAAAGCACCACCACGCCATCATACCTCCTCCTCCATGCTTCACGGTGGGAACCAGGCATGTAGAGTCCATCCGTTCACCTTTTCTGCATCACACAAAGACATGGTGGTTGGAACCAAAGATCTCAAATTTGGACTCATCAGACCAAAGCACAGATTTCCACTGGTCTAATATCCATGCCTTGTGTTCTTTAGCCCAAACAAGTATCTTCTGCTTGTTGCCTGTCCTTAGCTGTGGTTTCCTAGCAGCTATTTTATCATGAAGGCCTGCTGCGCAAAGGCTCCTCTTAACAGTTGTTGTAGAGATGTGTCTGCTGCTAGAGCTCTTTGTGGCATTGACCTTGTCTCTAATCTGAGCTGCTGTTAATCTGCGATTTCTGAGGCTGGTGACTCGGATAAACTTATCCTCAGAAGCAGAGGTGACTCTTGGTCTTCCTTTCCTGGGGCGGCCCTCATCTGAGTCAGTTTCTTTGTAGTGCTTGATGGTTTTTGCCACTGCACTTGGGGACACTTTCAAAGTTTTTCCAATTTTTCAGACTGACCTTCATTTCTTAAAGTAATGATGACCACTCGTTCTTCTTTACTTAGCTGCTTTTTTCTTGCCATAATACAAATTCTAACAGTCTATTCAGTAGGACTATCAGCTGTGTATCCACCAGACTTCTGCACAACACAACTGACGGTCCCAACCCCATTTATAAGGCATGAAATCCCACTTATTAAACCTGACAGGGTGCACCTGTGAATTGAAAACCATTCCCAGTGACTACCTCTTGAAGCTCATCAAGAGAATGCCAAGAGTATGCAAAGCAGTCATCAAAGCAAAAGGTGGCTACTTTGAAGAACCTAGAATATAAGACAATTTCAGTTGTTTCACGCTTTTTTGTTCAGTATATAATTCCACATGTGTTAATTCATAGTTTTAATGCCTTCTGTGTGAATGTACAATTTTCATTGCAATGAAAATACAGAAAAATCTTTAAATGAGAAGGTGTGTCCAAACTTTTGGTCTGTATACATATATATATATATACAGTGGGGCAAAAAAGTATTTAGTCAGTCAGCAATAGTGCAAGTTCCACCACTTAAAAAGATGAGAGGCGTCTGTAATTTACATCATAGGTAGACCTCAACTATGGGAGACAAACTGAGAAAAAAAAATCCAGAAAATCACATTGTCTGTTTTTTTAACATTTTATTTGCATATTATGGTGGAAAATAAGTATTTGGTCAGAAACAAAATTTAATCTCAATACTTTGTAATATATCCTTTGTTGGCAATGACAGAGGTCAAACGTTTTCTGTAAGTCTTCACAAGGTTGCCACACACTGTTGTTGGTATATTGGCCCATTCCTCCATGCAGATCTCCTCTAGAGCAGTGATGTTTTTGGCTTTTCGCTTGGCAACACGGACTTTCAACTCCCTCCAAAGGTTTTCTATAGGGTTGAGATCTGGAGACTGGCTAGGCCACTCCAGGAGCTTGAAATGCTTCTTACAAAGCCACTCCTTTGTTGCCCTGACGGTGTGCTTTGGATAATTGTCATGTTGAAAGACCCAGCCACGTTTCATCTTCAATGCCCTTGCTGATGGAAGGAGGTTTGCACTCAAAATCTCACGATACATGGCCCCATTCATTCTTTCATGTACCCGGATCAGTCGTCCTGGCCCCTTTGCAGAGAAACAGCCCCAAAGCATGATGTTTCCACCACCATGCTTTACAGTAGGTATGGTGTTTGATGGATGCAACTCAGTATTCTTTTTCCTCCAAACACGACAAGTTGTGTTTCTACCAAACAGTTCCAGTTTGGTTTCATCAGACCATAGGACATTCTCCCAAAACTCCTCTGGATCATCCAAATGCTCTCTAACAAACTTCAGACGGGCCCGGACATGTACTGGCTTAAGCAGTGGGACACGTCTGGCACTGCAGGATCTGAGTCCATGGTGGCGTAGTGTGTTACTTATGGTAGGCCTTGTTACATTGGTCCCAGCTCTCTGCAGTTCATTCACTAGGTCCCCCCGCGTGGTTCTGGGATTTTTGCTCACCGTTCTTGTGATCATTCTGACCCCACGGGGTGGGATTTTGCGTGGAGCCCCAGATCGAGGGAGATTATCAGTGGTCTTGTATGTCTTCCATTTTCTAACTATTGCTCCCACTGTTGATTTCTTCACTCCAAGCTGGTTGGCTATTGCAGATTCAGTCTTCCCAGCCTGGTGCAGGGCTACAATTTTGTTTCTGGTGTCCTTTGACAGCTTTTTGGTCTTCACCGTAGTGGAGTTTGGAGTGTGACTGTTTGAGGTTGTGGACAGGTGTCTTTTTATACTGATAACAAGTTTAAACAGGTGCCATTACTACAGGTAATGAGTGGAGGAAAGAGGAGACTCTTAAAGAAGAAGTTACAGGTCTGTGAGAGCCAGAAATCTTGATTGTTTGTTTCTGACCAAATACTTATTTTCCACCATAATATGCAAATAAAATGTTAAAAAAACAGACAATGTGATTTTCTGGATTTTTTTTCTCAGTTTGTCTCCCATAGTTGAGGTCTACCTATGATGTAAATTACAGACGCCTCTCATCTTTTTAAGTGGTGGAACTTGCACTATTGCTGACTGACTAAATACTTTTTTGCCCCACTGTATATATATATATATATATATATATACACGGGATCAGTCTGTGTGACAAACATTTACTTACGCTATCCAGCTGAAGAGGCTGGACTGGGGAGCCAGTGCAGACAGTATATGGACAACTGCTAGAGAGTAGCAGTGTCTTTTTCTTTCACAAAATAACTAAAATAAAACTTAGGCTAAAGATATGACTACTTAGCCAAGCTGAATTTTAACTTTTATGGGGTTATCAGGAGAGATACTAGATACTATTAGTGAATTATCCCTTGACCAACAGCTACATCATGTAAGAATATAGAACAAGAGAAAAAAGTAGATCTCATTGTGGGATAAATAGAAATAGCAAATTTATATAGTTATAGCATATAATGTATGGTGTCCACACAACTGAAAAAGGACTGGACTGTATATCTCAACAAGCAGGACAGTCGGTATATAGGCATGAGAAACAGAAAGAAATAAATCCGACCATTAATTCCCAATGCATTAAGCCCTTTCTGACATTGGATGTACTATCCCGTCGAGGTGGGGTAGGCCTGTATGCCCACTGACGGGATAGCACGTCATAGTGATCGTCCGTGCTCACGGGGTGAGCGCGGACGATCGCGGCTGGGTGTCAGCTGACTATCACAGCTGAAATCCGGCACTAACATGATTGCAGTGTTCCAGCGTTATAGGGAAGCATCGCGCAGGGAGGGGGCTTCCCTGAAAACCTCGGAGCAACAGGATGTGATCGCGTTGCTTCAAGGGTCTCCTACCTTCTTCTCTCTGCAGGCCCCATATCCAAAATGGCCACGGGGCTGCATCCAGGTCCTGCAGGGAGGTGGCATACCAGTGCCTGCACAGAGCAGGCGCTGGGAAGCCTCCAGGAGTGCACGTCAGATCGCTGATCTGACACAGTGCACAGCAAAGTGTCAGATCAGCGATCTTACGCTATAACATGATGCCCCCAGGGCAATATTATAGAGCAAAAAAAAATATTCAGATGTGTAAAAAAAATTTAAAAAAAATTCCTAAAAAAAAAAAATATTGTTCCCATAAATACATTTCTTTATCTAAATAAATAAAAAAGTACACATATTTAGTATTGCCGCATCCGTAACAACCTGACCTATAAAACTGACCCACTAGTTAACCTCTTCAGTGAACACTGTAAAAAAAAAATGAGGCAAAACACAACGCTTTATTATCATACCGCCGAACAAAAAGTGGAATAACACACAATCAAAAAGACGGATATAAATAACCATGGTACCGCTGAAAACATCATCTTGTCCCACAAAAACCAAGCTGCCATACAGCATCATCAGCGAAAAAATAAAAAAGTTATAGTCCTCAGAATAAAGCAATGCAAAAATAATTATTTTTTCTATAAAATTGTTTTTATCGTATAAAAGCGCCAAAACATAAAAGAATGATATAAATGATTGCTGTAATCGTACTGACCCGAAGAATAAAACTGTTTTATCCATTTTACTAAAGGTGGAATGATATAAACGCCCCTCCCAAAAGAAATTCATGAATAGCTGGTTATATATATATATATAATGGCAATAATGAGTCTATATGGCCTTGTTAACTTACAGGTTTTTGTCATGTAAAAAATCAAACCAAGAAGAATTATTTAAGAATGTTTTCCAGCTGTGTACTGACTACTTTTAACTATGAGCTTAAGGATTTTTGCAGATGACTACATTTTTGGTCCGAGTGAGATCTGACATAACATTAGATAGCACTCAGATAAATGTTAGTCTATGGGATCATGCACATTTCCGAGAAAAAAATTGCAGTCTGCATGAAATGCATCCGATACTCGAATCGCACTTGGCCATGCAAGTCTATGATTCAGTGGAAATAATTGGACCACACTTGAATGACATCTGAGTAGGGACTAATATTCACAAAAGGACAAAATGAGAAAGATTGAGAATTATGTTCCATATGTTTTCATATATCTTTGGGCATTGTTTTGTTATCCTATTGATTATCACCTGATTTAAATAAAATATATTGTTGATTCATTACTTTAACCCCTTTACCCCCAAAGGTGGTTTGCACGTTAATGACCAGGCCAATTTTTACAATTTTGACCACTGTCCCTTTATGAGGTTATAACTCTGGAACGCTTCAATGGATTGCGGTAATTAAGGTTGAGCGAAATGGGTCGGCCAGATTCAGAAGTCGCCGACTTTTGGCAAAGTCGGGTTTCATGAAACCCAACCCGACCCCTATGTGGGGTTGGCCATGAGGTCTGCAATCTTCTGATCTGGAATCGGAATTCCGATACCGAGTTCCGATATGTTTAAGATATCGGGAATCGGTATCGGAATTCATATTTAAGTGTAAAATAAAGAATAAAAATAAAAAAATATTGATATACTCACCCTCGGACGCGCCCTGGTTCTCACCGGCAGCCTTCCTTCCTAAGAATGAGCGCCTGAAGGGCCTTCGATGACGACACGGCTTGTGATTGGTCGCGTGAGTGGTCATATGGGCGTCATGCGGCCAATCACAAGCCGCGATGTCATTTAAGGTCCTTCAGGTGCTAATTCTTAGGAAGGAAGGGTCCGAGGGCGCGTCCGAGGGTGAGTATATTCCTAATAGGTATATACTCACCCTCGGACGCGCCCTGGTTCTAACCCGCAGCCTTCCTTCCTAAGAATCAGCGCCTGAAGGACCTTAGATGATGTCGTGGCTTGTGATTGGTCGCGTGACGCCCATGTGACCGCTCACTCGACCAATCACAAGCCGCGACGTCATCGAAGGTACTTCAGGCGCTGATTCTTAGGAAGGAAGGCTGCCGGTGAGAACCGGGGCGCGTCCGAGGGTAAGTATATCAATATTTTTTATTTTGATTCTTTATTTTACACTTAAATATGGATCCCAGGGCCTGAAGGAGAGTTTCCTCTCCTTCAGACCCTGGGAACCATTAGAAACCCAATGCACTGCATTGAGTTTCGTGTTTCGGCCGACCCCGACCCCGACTTTTGTATAGGATCGGCCGATTTCACTCGACCCGACTTTTGAAAAAGTCGGGTTTCGTGAAACCCGACACGATCCTATAAAAAGAAAAGTCGCTCAACCCGAGCGGTAATTCTGACAATGTTTTTAGTGACATATTGTACTTCACAATAGTGGTAAAATTTATTTGATATTACCTGCATTTATTTGTGAAAAAAACAAATTTGGCAAAAATTTTGAACATTTTGCAAATTTGAATTTTGATGCCCTTAAATCACAGAGATATATCACACAAAATACTTAATAAATAACATTTCCCACATGTCTTCTTTACATCAGCACAATTTTGGAGCCAAATTTTTATTTTGTTAGGGAGTTATAAGGATTAAAAATTTACCAGCAATTTCTCATTTTTACAACACCATTTTTTAGGGACCACATCACATTTGAAGTCATTTTGAGTGGTCTATATGATAGAAAAAAAACAAGTTTGACACCATTATAAAAACTGCACCCCTCATGGTGCTCAAAACCACATTCAAGACGTTTATTAACCCTTCATGTGTTTCACAGGAATTTTTGGAATGTTTAAAAAAAAATTAACATTTAACTTTTTTCACAAAAAATTTAATTCAGCTCCAATTTGTTTTATTTTACCAAGGGTAACAGGAGAAATTGGACCGCAAAAGTTGTTGTACAATTTGTCTTGAGTATGCTGATACCCCATATGTGGGGGTAAACCACTGTTTGGGCGCATGGCAGAGCTCGGAAGGGAAGGAGCGCCGTTTGACTTTTCAATGCAAAATTGACTGGAATTGAGATGGGACGCAATGTTGCATTTGGAGAGCCCCTGATGTGCCTAAACAGTGGAAACCCCCAATTCTAACTGAAACCCTAACCCAAACACACCCCAATCCTAATCCCAAACACACACCTAACCGCAACCACACCCCTAACCCCAACACACCCCTAACCCTAATTCCAACTCTAACCACACCCCTAACCCTAATCCCAACCATAACCCTAACCACACCACTAACCCTGACACACCCCTAACCCTAATCCCAAATGTAAATGTAATCCAAACCCTAGCCCTAACCCTAGCACTAACCCTAGCACTAACCCTAACCCCAACCCTAACCCTAGCCCTAACCATAGCCCTAACCCTAACCCTAACACTAGCCCTAACCCTAGCTCTTACCCTAACCCTAGCCATAACCCTAACCCCAGCCCTACCCTAATGGGAAAGTGGCAATACATACATTTTTTAATTTTTACATTTTTCCGTAACTAAGAGGGAGATCAAAGGGGTTTGATTTACGTTTATAGCGGGTTTTCTAGTGGATTTTTATGATTGGCAGCCATCTCACACTAAAAGACGCTTTTTTTTGCAAAAAATATTTTTTGCGTTACCATATTTTGAGAGCTATAATTTTTCCATATTTTGGTCCACAGAGTCTTGTGAAGTCTTGTTTTTTGCAGGATGAGTTGATGTTTTTATTGGTAACATTTTTGGGCACCTGACATTTTTTGATCGTTTTTTATTCCGATTTTTGTGAGGCAGAATGACCAAAAACCAGCTATTCATGAATTTCTTTTGGGAGGGGCGTTTATATCATTCCACCTTTAGTAAAATGGATAAAACAGTATTATTCTTCGGGTCAGTACGATTACAGCAATCATTTATATCATTCTTTTATGTTTTGGCGCTTTTATACGATAAAAACAATTTTATAGAAAAAATAATTATTTTTGCATTGCTTTATTCTGAGGACTATAACTTTTTTATTTTTTCGCTGATGATGCTGTATGGCAGCTTGGTTTTTGTGGGACAAGATGATGTTTTCAGCGGTACCATGGTTATTTATATCCGTCTTTTTGATTGTGTGTTATTCCACTTTTTGTTCGGCGGTATGATAATAAAGCGTTGTGTTTTGCCTCATTTTTTTTTTACAGTGTTCACTGAAGAGGTTAACTAGTGGGTCAGTTTTATAGGTCAGGTTGTTACGGATGCGGCAATACTAAATATGTGTACTTTTTTATTTATTTAGATAAAGAAATGTATTTATGGGAACAATATTTTTTTTTTTTAGGAATTTTTTTTAAATTTTTTTTACACATCTGAATATTTTTTTTTGCTCTATAATATTGCCCTGGGGGCATCATGTTATAGCGTAAGATCGCTGATCTGACACTTTGCTGTGCACTGTGTCAGATCAGCGATCTGACGTGCACTCCTGGAGGCTTCCCAGCGCCTGCTCTGTGCAGGCACTGGTATGCCACCTCCCTGCAGGACCTGGATGCAGCCCCGTGGCCATTTTGGATATGGGGCCTGCAGAGAGAAGAAGGTAGGAGACCCTTGAAGCAACGCGATCACATCCTGTTGCTCCGAGGTTTTCAGGGAAGCCCCCTCCCTGCGCGATGCTTCCCTATAACGCTGGAACACTGCGATCATGTTAGTGCCGGATTTCAGCTGTGATAGTCAGCTGACACCCAGCCGCGATCGTCCGCGCTCACCCCGTGAGCACGGACGATCACTATGACGTGCTATCCCGTCAGTGGGCATACAGGCCTACCCCACCTCGACGGGATAGTACATCCAATGTCAGAAAGGGCTTAATGCATTGGGAATTAATGGTCGGATTTATTTCTTTCTGTTTCTCATGCCTATATACCGACTGTCCTGCTTGTTGAGATATACAGTCCAGTCCTTTTTCAGTTGTGTGGACACCATACATTATATGCTATAACTATATAAATTTACTATTTCTATTTATCCCACAATGAGATCTACTTTTTTCTCTTGTTCTATATTCTTACATGATGTAGCTGTTGGTCAAGGGATAATTCACTAATAGTATCTAGTATCTCTCCTGATAACCCCATAAAAGTTAAAATTCAGCTTGGCTAAGTAGTCATATCTTTAGCCTAAGTTTTATTTTAGTTATTTTGTGAAAGAAAAAGACACTGCTACTCTCTAGCAGTTGTCCATATACTGTCTGCACTGGCTCCCCAGTCCAGCCTCTTCAGCTGGATAGCGTAAGTAAATGTTTGTCACACAGACTGATCCCGTGTATATATATATATGTGTGTATACAGACCAAAAGTTTGGACACACCTTCTCATTTAAAGATTTTTCTGTATTTTCATTGCAATGAAAATTGTACATTCACACAGAAGGCATTAAAACTATGAATTAACACATGTGGAATTATATACTTAACAAAAAAGCGTGAAACAACTGAAATTGTCTTATATTCTAGGTTCTTCAAAGTAGCCACCTTTTGCTTTGATGACTGCTTTGCACTCTCTTGGCATTCTCTTGATGAGCTTCAAGAGGTAGTCACTGGGAATGGTTTTCAATTCACAGGTGCACCCTGTCAGGTTTAATAAGTGGGATTTCATGCCTTATAAATGGGGTTGGGACCGTCAGTTGTGTTGTGCAGAAGTCTGGTGGATACACAGCTGATAGTCCTACTGAATAGACTGTTAGAATTTGTATTATGGCAAGAAAAAAGCAGCTAAGTAAAGAAGAACGAGTGGTCATCATTACTTTAAGAAATTAAGGTCAGTCTGAAAAATTGGAAAAACTTTGAAAGTGTCCCCAAGTGCAGTGGCAAAAACCATCAAGCACTACAAAGAAACTGACTCAGATGAGGACCGCCCCAGGAAAGGAAGACCAAGAGTCACCTCTGCTTCTGAGGATAAGTTTATCCGAGTCACCAGCCTCAGAAATCGCAGATTAACAGCAGCTCAGATTAGAGACAAGGTCAATGCCACAAAGAGCTCTAGCAGCAGACACATCTCTACAACAACTGTTAAGAGGAGCCTTTGCGCAGCAGGCCTTCATGATAAAATAGCTGCTAGGAAACCACAGCTAAGGACAGGCAACAAGCAGAAGATACTTGTTTGGGCTAAAGAACACAAGGCATGGATATTAGACCAGTGGAAATCTGTGCTTTGGTCTGATGAGTCCAAATTTGAGATCTTTGGTTCCAACCACCATGTCTTTGTGTGATGCAGAAAAGGTGAACGGATGGACTCTACATGCCTGGTTCCTACCGTCTGGTTCCCACCATCTGTGCTTCACCTCTATGTAGCAGAGGTGATCGTGTAGTGCATTCTTCTAGCCTCCCATGGAGGGTATTGAAGCATGCAAAGAAAAAGTGTTTAAAAATATTAAAATATATATATATATAAGTTCAAGTCACCCCCCTTTCGCCCCAATCAAAATAAAACAATAAAAAAAAACAACCTACACATATTTGGTATTTCTGAGTCCAGAATCGCCCAATCTATCAATGAAAAAAAGGATTAGCCTGATCGCTAAACAGCGTAGCGAGAAAAAAATCAAAACGCCAAAATTACATTTTTTGGTCGCCGTGACATTGCATTAAAATGCAATAACGGGCAATCAAAAAAACTTTCTGCACAAAAGTGGTATAATAAAATCGTCAACTCAGCATGCAAAAAATAAGCCCTCACCCAACCTCAGATCACGAAATATGGAGACGCTACGGGTATCGGAAAATGGCTCAATTTTTTTTTTAAAGCAAATTTTGGAATGTTTTTTTACCACTTAGATAAAAAACAACCTAGACATGTTTAGTGTCTATGAACTCATAATGGTTAAAATTAAACCTTGCACTCAACTTAGAAATAGTGATGATTTATTGTAGTACGCTTTACAAATGTTTCGGTCACGTTTGACCTTCATCAGTGACGTACTACATTCAATGATACTTGTATATTTTGTATATTTGTATTATAATTGTTGTATATTTGAGGATAGTTCCTGGTAGGTCTGTATTTTTGGTAGATTTATCGATTGTGAACTGGATCTTTTGCTTGTGATGCTGGAGCATGTCTCAGACGCAGTGTCTATGAACTCGTAATGACCTGAAGAATCATAATGGCAGGTGAGTTTTAGCATTTAGTGAACCTAGCAGAACAGCCAAACAAACAACAAGTGTGGCATTTTTTTGCAATTACATCACAATTGAAATTTTTTTCCTGTTTTCTGTTACACAGCATGGTAAAACTAATGGTATCGTTCAAAAGTACAATTCGTCCCGCAAAAAATAAGCACTCACATGGCCATATTGACAGAAAAATTAAAAAGTTATGGCTCTGGAAAGAAGGGGAGCGAAAAACGAAAACAAAAAAAATATTCACATCACCTTACATGTTGCAATGCTGCAGCCATTACACTGTACCACATTGTTATGGAAATTTCGTTGGGATGAATCTATTCCTGTGTGTGCTGCAGTCGTTCCCAATCAGATAGAACATTTTGAGAATTCAAGAAAGAATAAACCTGTACACCGTGGTGACAGAATAACATCCAATTCTGATGCTTTATTGTTTGCACATGGTTTTATAGGTGCATATAGAAAAGAGGTGGTAAGTAGTGTTGAGCGATACCGTCCGATACTTGAAAGTATCGGTATCGGATAGTATCGGCCGATACCCGAAAAGTATCGGATCTCGCCGATACCGATATCCGATACCAATACAAGTCAATGGGACACCAAGTATCGGAAGGTATTCTGATGGTTCCCAGGGTCTGAAGGAGAGGAAGCTCTCCTTCAGGCCCTGGGATCCATATTAATGTGTAAAATAAAGAATTAAAATAAAAAAATATTGATATATTCACCTCTCCGGCGGCCCCTGGACATCACCGCGGGGAACCAGCAGGCTTCTTTGTTTAAAATGAGCGCGTTTAGGACCTGAGGAATGACGTCGCGGCTTCTGATTGGTCCGGTGCCGCCCATGTGACCGCGACGCGACCAATCAGAAGCCGCGACGTCATTCCTCAGGTCCTAAATTCCTAGAATGAGGAGTTTAGTGCCTGAGAATGATGTCGCGGCTTCTGATTGGTCGCGTCGCGGTCACATGGGCGACACGCGACCAATCAGAAGCCGCGACGTCATTCCTCACGTCCTAAACGCGCTCATTTTAAACAAAGAAGCCTGCCGGTTACCCGCGGTGATGTCCAGAGGCCGCCGGAGAGGTGAATATATCAATATTTTTTATTTTAATTCTTTATTTTACACCTCACTATGGATCCGATACCGATACCCGATACCACAAAAGTATCGGATCTCGGTATCGGAATTCCGATACCGCAAGTATCGGCCGATACCCAATACTTGCGGTATCGGAATGCTCAACACTAGTGGTAAGTTAATTAACATACAATTAAGCTGAATACATGAAAGATTCTGGTTAAGGCATAACAACAAGCTAATTTAGCACTCCACAAGTAGCTGTCGTCTTTTTCCTGCTATTCAGCAAAAATCTAGACATCAGCTAAGATATCTGGTGTTGGTTCCTGTTTTTGGTGTCTAGAAAATACCAAGGAACTGTCTAGTTTGAGCTGGTCTGGCTCATGAGGTCAAGTTAAGCAATAGATTATAGTGTTTATATTAGATTTGAATATATATGAGTTCATACGAGTATATATAAGTATATATGAGTATATATACAAGTGAGATCTATATGAAATGTATACATGTACATCACAACAGTATGACCTGCGCGGGCTCGAAGCACAGTCAGATCCTCTGGTTGTAAACATAAAGACACCAGAGGTTTACTTTGTGGTTAAAGCCCTGAAGGAGAGTGAAAATTGCAGCAGAGGATGTTGTGTGTGGATGTTTTGTGCCATGAAGAAGTAAAAACGAGGCTGGTGGGAGCTTCTTAAAGAATCAGGTGGGCTACTGCATTAGTGGTGAACGGCAAGCTGAATATTATTTTTTTCAATCTTTTTCAAAACAACCCTCTACAAATTAGTAACATAGTGTTATTTTGAAGGATTTGTAGAAAAGTTTTTGTACAATTTAATGTACACTCTTTTTGACATAAAACAAATTTGCTCAAGTTGTTAACAATTAGGGATAAGAAGAGCAATAGGAAAAACACATAAAACACAAGCATACTGCCTCTAACTGCAATGTGAGTGAAATTAATTTATTGGGTTCCCATCTTTTCTACAAAAAAGAATTTAGGACTAGATGACATGAACTTTCTTCTTATTACATGGACTGGCATTTATCTGATTCATCTGAATGGCTGCATGAGAAATTACAATTTAATGCATATCAAATGAATGAATGTGACTGAAGGATTCACAGTCTGAAATTTTTTTCTTTTTGATAATACTAAGAAATCAGCATACATAAACTTATACATACATTAATTGATGCACCAGCATATTCTGGTTTACTTCCAGCTTTTTAATATATAATTGTAGTTATTAAGTGCTTTTAGAACTAAAATCTTAAACTTACTGAATGTTTAAGCGCAACTGTGTACATATTTTTGTGATGCCTTACATTTATATTATATTTGAAATGTCCTGTTATTTATTAATCCATCACAAAATTTTCATAAAAATGTTCAGAAGAATAATTGGAAAGATGGAAAAACCACAAAGTTGTTTGCGAAACCCACAAAGTTACTTTTAAAGCAAAGACTACCGATAGAAAATGTTCCTATGGTTTTAGCAAGGACGACTTTGAAAACTAGCTTTCAGTTTGGATATGTAACACTTCAATAAACCTTGAAATTCTCATCTGTAGCCATCTGACTTGAGAAGAATGAAATGACAAACTATAAGAACATTAGCTGAGAGCTACAGAAAGCTGAATTAACTTCTATTTCACAAGTGATCCTCAATGTTAACTTCACTGCCAACAAAGATTATCCTTTAGTTCAAAAAAAGACAAATACAATCTAGCTGGAGGATGTTTTACATACTGAAAAACAGTAAGGAGGATATCCCAAACCTATTTTCTCCTCTCTTTCAAACTCCATGAACAAATATACAGTATCAGCAAAGTATAGTCAGTAGTGTTGAGCATTCCGATACCGCAAGTATCGGGTATTGGCCGATATTTGCAGTATCGGAATTCCGATACTGAGTTCCGATATTTTTGTGATATCGGGAATCGGTATCGGGATTTAGATTAATGTGTAAAATAAAGAATAAAAATAAAAAATATTGATATACTTACCCTCGGACGGGCCCTTGTTGTCACCGCTGCAATCGCCATGTTTTCCTTCCTATGAATGAGCTTGTTATTAACGCGCTCATTCCTAAGAATGAGCGCGTTAAGGACCTTCGATGACGTCGCGGCTTTTGATTGGTCGCGTGAGCGGTCACATGACCGCTCAGCGACCAATCACAAGCCGCGTCATCATCGAAGGTCATTAAAGCGCTCATTCTTAGGAAGAAAAGCATGGCGATTGCAGCGGTGACAACCAGGGCCCGTCCGAGGGTAAGTATATCAAGATTGTTTATTTTTATTCTTTATTTTACACATTAATATGGATCCCAAGGCCAGTTTCCTCTCCTTCAGACCCTGGGAACCATTACGGATACCTTCTGATATTTGTGTCCCATTGACTTGTATTGGTATCGGATATCGGTATCGGCGATATCCGATATTTTTCGGATATCGGCCGATACCATCCGATACCGATACTTTCAAATATCAGACGGTATCGCTCAACACTAATAGTCAGAATAGAGAGATAAATCTTAAAAAGGCCCAGAGGTTTGGATATTATTGGTCTACCAAATTTTGAGGTATATGCTAAAGCTATCCAATTGAGATAAGTGGATCAGGTAAAATTCTAATTTGCCTGTTCATCCTGATTTTCCTTGGAGTTTTGATTGGTTAAATAATTATTTTCTATCTGGTCTTCAATGCATCTTCTTACCATCGTCATTGAGAGATAAATCCCTAGGCCTCTTCACATTAGGCCAGGACTTTTGGCAGGGTTCTGTGTAAGAGAGTATAAGGTCCCGATGTTATGCCATCGCATGCATGGAGATTTCAGTGATCTAAACAGAGACAATAAGATGCATTCATACTGCGTGTATATATATAATATATATATATATATATATATATATATATATACATCTCTGGCAAAAATTAGGAGACCACTGAAAAAAAATGGTCGAGTGCTATGCGAGTGTTAAGCAAGTGTCATGCGATATCCATGCGATTTTTCCACGGAATATCCATCTGCAATCCATCTGCAATGCTACTGTAACATGCGGTTTTACATGCAGCAGTTCCCTGTATGTAAAAGCTCATGTTAAAATCGGATTGTAAAATACAACTGTACACATTGTTTTAAAACCAAATAATCTTCAAAACATATACAGTATATATATATATATATATATATATATATATATATATATATATATATATATTGTATATGTTTTGAAGATTATTTGGTTATGAGATTATTTGGTTATAAGATTATAAGGTGACATTATATATACAATATATACAATAGCAAGGTGACATTAACCCTTTATTACCCCATATGCAAAAACCTGATGTATGAAATTAGCCAGATAGATATATGGATAGAAACATCTATGAATCTATAGATATATCTATAGATAGATATATCCATAGATAGGCCGATGTTGATTAATGAACACAAAGAAAAAAATGGGAAAAAAATGGCGCCAGAGGGGGAAAGCTGATGGCCGGGGGCCAATATTTGTTGCCTGGGAAAGGGTTAATACCCATGGCCCCTCCTAGGCTATAAATATCAGCCTGCAGCTGTCTGCGTAACCTTTACTGGCTAGTAAAATAGGGGGACCCCCCCAGAAAAATGATGTGGGGTCCCTCTATATTTTATAGCATGAAAGGCTACGCAGACAGCTGCGGGTTGATATTCATAGCCTAGAGAGGGGCCATGGATATTGCCCACCCCGGCTACAAATACCAGTCCGCAGCCTCCCCAGAAATGGCACATTTGTAAGATGCACCAATTCCTGCACTTAGCCCCTCTCTTCCCACTCCCAAGTAGCAGTGGGATATGGGGTAACAAGGGGTTAATGTCACCTTGCTATTGTAAGGTGACATTAAGCCGGGTTCATAATGGAGAGGCGTCAATAAGAAGCCTATCCATTATTAATCCTAGAGTAGTAAAAGAGTTAAAAAAATAAAGACACAGCCAGAAAAAAGTATTTTATTATTCTTAATTTAACCATACTTACCATACTTCAGCGCCTGCAAAAACGTAAAATAATAAACTGTATACTCCCTGTCCGACAAAGTCCAATTCATAACAAGTGTTCCACGACGATATCCCCTATAAAACAGTGACATCGGGTGATGTCACTGCTCTATAGGACCTCCAGTGACACACTGACAGGAGACAATTGCTCCTGCAGTGCATCACTGAGAGGTTACTGTAGTTCACTGGTCTCACTTTATGGCAATTGCTGCATGGGAACTTTCTCACACAGTAGTGCCAAAAGTGAGACTAGGGACTATTTTTTACAGTGGCAGAGGAATACAGTGTGGAAGGATACCTCCCTCCTGTCATTGTATTCCTGGAGCCGCTAGAGAGCAGTCGCATCAGCTGATGCTGCTGCTCTCCACGGGAGATCGTCGTGGGACACTCATGGATTTCTGCGGATCAGGGAGTATATTGTTTGTTTGTTATTTTAATATTTTTTACAGATGACACTGGCTTCGGAAATCATAGTGACAAGTGATGGTGAGTATGTACTCTATGTTATATGTACTGTATGTCTATATGTATGTATTGTATGTAATGTATTGTATGTAGTATGTATGTATGTTGTATGCATGTAGTATGTATGTAGTATGTATGTAGTATGCATGTAGTATGCATGTTGTATGTATGTTGTATGTATGTAGTATGTTGTATGTATGTAGTATGTATGTATGTAGTATGCATGTAGTATGTTGTATGTATGTATGTAGTATGTATGTTGTATGTATGTAGTATGTATGTTGTATATATGTAGTATGTTGTATGTATGCTGTATGTGGTATGTTGTATGTATGTAGTATGCTGTATGTATGTATGTATGTTTGTAGTATGTTGTATGTATGTATGTAGTATGTATGTAGTATATAGTATGTTGTATGTATGTATGTAGTATGCACAGTAAGTATGTAGTGTGTATGTTTGTGTTTTTTTTTTCATTCAACACATTAGCCAGATGATGGGACTACTACTGTCCCATCATTGGCTAATGTATCAATCACTGCCATTGTAGCAGGCATAGCCCGATGGGACTTGTAGTCTCATCGGACGATGCCTGCACACACACACAAAGACCCCCGAGAGGCCCGCACATACCCCCGGCAGGCCCGCACAGACCCCCGGTAGGCCCACATAGACCCCCCACGGTCCTTCACAGACCCCGCCCACACACACAGACACGCAGTCTCCACCCACACACCAGCCACACTCCATTATAGTGCATCATGACATCATTTCAGCTGCCAATCACAGCCATGCCATTAGATAACATGCCTAACATGCCTAACAGGATGTGCCCACACTTCTTAGGATTCCTCATTGACTGAATAATATCAACCTGGCTCATTGCATTTTGGAAACTTCCGATTCTGGTATTCGATATTCTAAAAGTATCGAAACTCAGTATCGGAGCTCCAATACAGGGAATATCGGTTGATACTTGATATTGCAGTATCGGAATACTCAACACTACTTACAGATCAACACCTGGTCATCTAAAAGTTAGATGGGGACGTGGAAAGGCATACAAGCCACAGTGTCTTGCACCCACTTTGAATTTTGGTGAAGGATTGGTAATGATCTGGGGATGCTTCAGTAAGGCTGGAATTGGGCAGGTTGTTCTTTCCAAAGGACGTATGAATCAAACTGCATACAAGGTTATCCTGGAAATACAGTTGATTCCTTCTGCTCAGGCAATGTTCCCCAACTCTAAGGACTAGTTTTTCCAGCAGGAAAATGCCACACAGCTAGATCTATCAAGGTATGGATGAAGGACCACCCACATCAAATCCCTGTCATGGCCAGCCAAATATACATACCTGAACCCCATTGAAAACTTCGGGAATGTAATCAAGAAGAAGATGGATAATCACAAGCCATCAAACAAAGAAGAACTGCTTATATGTTTGTACGAGAAGTGGCGTAAGGACACCCAAAAGCTGTGTGAAAGACTGGTAGAAAGCATGCCAAGACACATGAAAGCTGTGATTAAAAATCATGGTTATTCCACAAAATATTGATTTCTGAACTCTTCCTGAGTTAAAACATTAGTAGTGTTGTTTCTAAATGATTATGAACTTGTTTTTTTTTTTTTTTGCATTATTTGAGGTCTACAAGCAATGCATTTTTTTGTTATTTTGACCATTTCTCATTTTCAGAAAATAAATACAAAATTTACTGTTTGGAACTTCAGAGACACGTTGTCAGTAATTTATAGAACAAAAGAACAATTTACATTTTACTCAAAAACATACAGTACAGACCAAAAGTTTGGACACACCTTCTTATTTAAAGATTTTTCTGTATTTTCATGACTATGAAAATTGTAAATTCACGCTGAAGGCATCAAAACTATGAAATAACACATGTGGAATTATATACTTAACAAAAAAGTGAGAAACAACAGAAAATATGTCTTATATTTTAGGTTCTTCAAAGTAGCCACCTTTTGCTTTGATGACTGCTTTGCACACTCTTGGCATTCTCTTGATGAGCTTCAAGAGGTAGTCACCGGGAATGGTCTTCCAACAATCTTGAAGGAGTTCCCAGAGATGCTTAGCACTTGTTGGCCCTTTTGCCTTCACTCTGCGGTCCAGCTCACCCCAAACCATCAGGTCATCTGGTTTAGCACCCCATCACTCTCCTTCTTGGTCAAATAGCCCTTACACAGCCTTTAGGTGTGTTTGGGGTCATTGTCCTGTTGAAAAATAAATCACGGTCCAGCTAAACGCAAATTGGATGGAATAGCGTGCCGCTGCAAGATGCTGTGGTAGCCATGCTGGTTCAGTATACCTTCAATTTTGAACAAATCCCCAACAGTGATACCAGCAAAGCACCCCCACATCATCACACCTCCTCCTCCATGCTTCACGGTGGGAACAAGTCCATCCGTTCACCTTTTCTGCGTCGCACAAAGACACAGTGGTTGGAACCAAAGATCTCAAATTTGGACTCATCAGACCAAAGCACAGATTTCCACTGGTCTATTGTCCATTCCTTGTGTTCTTAGCCCAAACAAGTCTCTTCTGCTTGTTGCCTGTGCTTAGCAATGGTTTCCTAGCACCGATTTTACCATGAAGGCCTGCTGCACAAAGTCTTTTCTTAACAGTTGTTGTAGAGATGTGTCTGCTGCTAGAACTCTGTGTGAGATTGACCTGGGCTCTAATCTGAGCTGCTGTTAACCTGTGATATCTGAGGCTGGTGACTCGGATAAACTTATCCTCAGAAGCAGAGGTGACTCTTGGTCTTCCTTTCCTGGGGCGGTCCTCATGTTAGCCAGTTTTTTTGTAGCGCTTGATGGTTTTTGCCACTGCACTTGGGGACACTTTCAAAGCTTTCCCAATTTTTCGGACTGACTGACCTTCATTTCTTAAAGTAATGATGGCCACTCGTTTTTCTTTACTTAGCTGCTTTTTTCTTGCCATAATAGAAATTCTAACAGTCTATTCAGTAGGACTATCAGCTGTGTATCCACCAGACTTCTGCACAACACAACTGATGGTCCCAACCCCATTTATAAGGCAAGAAATCCCACTTATTATACCTGACAGGGCACACCTGTGAAGTGGAAACCATTCCCGGTGACTACCTTTTGAAGCTCATCAAGAGAATGCCAAGAGTCTGCAAAGCAGTCATCAAAGCAAAAGATGGCTACTTTGAAGAACGTAGAATATAAGACATAATTTCAGTTGCTTCACACTTTTTTGTTAAGTATATAATTCCACATGTGTTAATTCATAGTTTTGATGCCTTAAGTGTGAATGTAGAATTTTCATAGTCATGAAAATACAGAAAAATCTTTAAATGAGAAGGTGTGTCCAAACTTTTGGTCTGCACTGTATATATTCTATGCCTATATATCTATTCTATCTTTTCTGTTCTTAACATGTCAGTGTGATTGTACTGCACGCCGGACATGAATTGCCGGCTTTTCAAAGGACAAATTCAATGGTGGTGCTTCTTTAAGAAATGTTTGAAACAACTTAGGATATAGTGCATCCTCAGAGGGTCAAATATTTTGTTTTACTCACAAATACATTGTCCAGTATAAAATACATAGAGTCTTCTATGTTATGTTCAATAATGCATTAATAATACAATATCAGAAAAGAACCAATGGTCCATTAACTTGCATAGAAAATGTACACCAAGTTATTTTTTATTAAAAGTGCAAAGGAGATGGAATGAGAAATAAATGAAGTTAAATGGTATAAATCCTTCAACCAAACAACAGCAACATATTTACAGATACAAAGTATTGTTAAATAAATTGAAAAGAAATAAAATTAAGATAAGTAAACTAAATTTAACTGAAATTTGTTAATGGATTCAGCAGCATTGCTAGAGCATCTTCATTTATTCCTGCTGCACAAATATTATGCTCCTGCAATTTACTAAAGGTCTCATTGAGGCATCAGTGATTTTCAATGTATGTAAAAATACAGACAGATTTTACATCAGTGTTTTAACCCCATGACCAGGGAAAGATTATTACGTCATCGTTATTGCCCACACACGCGGGCTGTTTGCGGGCGATCGTTGCCGGGTGTCAGCTGATTTAGAAAAGAAGGCTCATTTAACAGGGGATGGATCCTGAGGCAACACAACCTCAACCCCCACCTCTGATGCATCAACCTCCACAACAAAGGGCTGGGAAACATTGGGTTGACTAAGTATAGAAGCCATGGCAAATCAGCTCTTAAGGGAGGAAAAGGCCCGCAGGATATCATCTGACCAATTGGAAAAGTCTGAACCCTTCCTTGTCATGTCATTAGGGGGTTTCACAATCACTAAATAATTCCAGATGAATTTCTGGTAAAAGTTAGTAAACCCAAAAAAGTTGTAGAGCTTTCAAGTTCTCTGGACAGTCCCTATCAAGGACAACACGAATCTTTTCCAGATCCATGCAAAAACCTGAAAATAACAACAGGTACCCCAAAAACTGCACCTTCTGGACAGCGAAAACACCTGTTTTCTAGTATGGCATATACATTTATTATCTCTTAATATTTTCAGCACCTATTTAGCATGCCCCTGATGTGTCTCCAAATAAGAAGAGTAACCAAAATATCATCTAGATACAGCAGACCATCACAAACCTACCCACCAAATGATGGAAAATATCATTAATGAAATGCTGAAATACCACAGGTGCATTGAACAGACCGAAAGGCTTGACCAGACTGTCGAACTCACCCTCAGGGGTATTGAACACCATCATCCATTCATCCGCTTCTCAGATTTTAACCAGGTTGTAGGCCCTATTTAAATCCAACTTGGAGAACACTTTAGATCACACAACCTGGCTGAATAGATCAGGAATCAGAAGAAGAGAGTATGGATCTCGGATGGTAGTTTGATTTAATTCCCATAAATCTAAACAGGGATGTAGACAGCCATTTTTTTTTCTTCAAGAAGAAGAACCCTGCCACCAAAGGTGAAGATGGCTTGTCTCTCACGACTGGAAAGATTATACAGTCTGGACTTTGGTAATTTAGCTCCTGGGGGTCAGATTAATAGGACAGTCATATTCACGAGGAAGAGGCAAATCCTGACTCCCCCTCTCAGAGAAAACGTCCTCAAACTCCAACAAAAATGTAGGTAAGTTTACTGTAGAGACTGTAGAAAGGGAAATATTTAACAGTTCTCATGGCAGTAATCTTCCACTCAATGATCTTCCTGGATTGCCAATCCACCAACGGATTATATTTCACCAACCAGGGAAGACCCAATCCAATTGGGGTGGGAAAACCATTCAGGACATAGCAAGAAATTATATCAGAATGAATCGACCCCACCCTTAGTATTACCTTCTGTACAATTTGAGTGAGCGCTTTCTGTTCAAGTGGCAATTAGTGATGGGTAGTGTTGAGCATTCTGATATCGCAAGTATCGGGTATCGGCCGATACTTGCGGTATCGGAATTCCGATACCGAGATCCGATATTTTTGTGATATCGGGTATCGGTATCGAATCAATAGGGATGTGTAAAATAAAGAATTAAAATAAAAAATATTGATATGCTCACCTCTCTGGCGGCCCCTGGACTTCACACTGCTAACCGGGAGGCTTCTTTGTTTAAAAAGCGCGCCTTTCGGACCTGTGAATGACGTCCCGGCTTCTGATTGGTCGCGTGCCGCCCATGTGACCGGCACGCGACCAATCAGAGGCCGCGACGTCATTCGCAGGTCCTCAATTCCTAGAATTAGCAGTTTAGTGAATGAGAATGACGTCGCGGCTTCTGATTGGTCGCGTGCCGGTCACATGGGCGGCACGCGACCAATCAGAAGCCGGGACATCATTCGCAGGTCCTAAAGGCGCGCATTTTAAACAAAGAAGCCTCCCGGTTAGCAGCGTGATGTCCAGGGGCCGCCGGAGAGGTGAGCATATCAATATTTTTTATTTTAATTCTTTATTTTACACATCCCTATGGATCCCAGGGCCTGAAGGAGAGTTTCCTCTCCTTCAGACCCTGGGAACCATGAGAATACCTTCCGATACTTGATGTCCCATTGACTTGTATTGGTATCGGATATCGGTATCGGCGATATCCGATATTTTTCGGGTATCGGCCGATACTATCCGATACCGATACTTTCAAGTATCGGACGGTATCGCTCAACACTAGTGATGGGCGAGTACACTCCTTTCTCAGGTCTCCCCGAGCATGCTCAGGTGATCTCCGAGCATTTTGGCGTGCTCTGAGATTTAGTTTTTGCAGCCTCAACTGCATGATTTACGGCTGCTAGACAGGCTGAATACATGTGAGGAATGCCTGTTTGTTAGGGAATTCTCACATGTATTCAGTCTGTCCAGCAGCCATAAATCATCCAGCTGAGGTGCGAAAACTAAATCTCCAGCATGCCAAAATACTCAGAGATCACTCGAGCATGCTCGGGGAGACCCGAGCAAAAATGCTATTCACTCATCACTAGTGGTGATGAGTCGATGGCGAAGATGCGAATGGGATTAGCTAAAGCACAGGAAACCAGCATGTGAGATTTGGCAAACTCAGCATCAAACATGCTGATTCCAGTTCCACTGTCAAACACAAAAATCTCCTCAGTTTTGCTCTCCTGCACCACCTTTGCTGTCGGGACAAACCAGAAACTGCAGGTTGTAGATAAATGACCCCTTGCTTATTCCACTCTTGACTACCAAGGGTTAAACAAGTCTCCTTTTGTTTAGGCATGAAGACAGGTCCCAGTAAAATATCTTTTTTTCCACAAAAAATACACCCCTTTTTTACGAACTCCTGGGAAATGTACGATGAAGAGGCACCCCTGCATGGTTTTCTCCACTCTCCCCAGTACGTGTTCACCGCTAGAATGTAACCCTGTCAAAGGGGCTATTCCCCGATAAAGAGGATCCGGAGAAGGTGGTCTTATTCACCTATTCTGAAGGCATCTGTCAACATGTATAGCCAATGATATAGCGGCCTCCAAGGACTCAGGGAATCCATATACAACTAAAGCATCCTTCAACCTTTCAGTGAGACCCTGAAGAAATTGGCTACTAAGAGTTGGGTCATTCCATTTAGTATCAATTGCTCACCTGCGGAATTCAGAGCTATATGTCTGCATGCACCGATTCTCCTGCTAAGTATAACTCGAAAGGATGAGGGGTAGGGTGCCCAACACTAGGGAAGAGGGTAGTGGAGACCCCTAGACAGATCTAAAGTCACGCAGTCTGCCCTAAATAGGTTCTGCACCTATCGCCGAGTAACAAAATCCCTGTCTGACCCTAGCAATAAGCCCTGCTTAGGGAAGGACAGGGTGAAAATTAGTCAGTCCCCACTACAATTCAAGACACATGGGACAGACAAATGAGGGGAATATTTATCTCATCTTGAGTTGACTCAGAGAGAACAAACACAGACATCCACAAACAGCACCAAAGAGGAAGATACCTGATTGCTATAGCTCCAAGCCTCAACAGGGGGAAATGGACATATCACTAACAATACCCAGATGCAGCCAGGAAATTTATAAACACCCAGGTCCAGGTGTGTCAATTAGAGCCAGAGGGAGGTTGTCACTGGGTCCAAAAGTCACAATTACTAGGAAGGCAACTGCAAAGCCAACAGCAGAGACCTTCTACAGCCAGATGCTGTGCTACTGTTAGCAGCATCAGACACACCCGTCACATGGAGGCACTGTGGATGCCATCTGACCTGTGATCTGGTGGTGTTCATCTGTTTAGGGATGCATAAAAGTGCCGTCAGCCACAGCTTTGTGTACTTCTATAAAAAAGGACACTGAAGAACAGAGAGAAGACAGAGCACAGAGTAACTATGCTGTCTCATTATAGTGAATGCATACCTTGTGGGTTTCATCTGAATCATGTCAGAGATTTACATAGAAACCCCAAAGTAAGTGGTCAGCATAGAGTGCTGGATAAATGTGATCCCAAACGCTATGTAAAATGATCCCAATAAAATATTCAACTCAATCCACAAAAAAACAATCCATCACTCAGGTCTGTCATCTGTTAATGGAAATATAGGGAGCTTCCACGTTAATTGTAGCATAAAAGCTCTGGAATAGTGAAATGGCTACATTACCCTCCAAAAGAAATTCAGCAAATTCTCCGCTCCCAAATCCAAATGCCCCCTCCTTTCTGAGCCCCACAGAGTACCTAAACCACATATAGTGTTCACATGTTTGGCATTTCTGAAGTGATGAGAGCCTACTTAACTTACGCGTGTGTGTCTCCAGAAGCATGAGCTGGGCATAATGTATTGGTGACTGCAACATACTGGTCACTACAGTGTACTGATCACTACAATGGCAGTTTGCAATTTTCACTCGGCAACATATATTGCTGCTTGATTCTGGAATATACCCATGAATTCAAAATGGTCACTACAAGTGTCGATAAATTCCCAAAGGGTATAATTTCCAAAATGAGGTCACGTGAGGGGCGATTATGCTCTTCTAGCATTTAGGGGCTCTGTATATGGAGTCCACAAGCTGTTCTAGGAAAACCTGGTTTCCAGGAGGCAAATAGCAATCCATTCCTACCGAGTCTATCCGCATGGCTAAACAGTACTGTACAGCCACATATGGGGTATTTCCTTGTTTAGTAGAAATTGTGGGACAAATTATGGTGCCATTTTACCCACTTCTTGTGTGAAAATGTTAAATCTGGGGTTAAAACAAAATTTTTGTGGTAAAAATGGTGTTACAGTATTTTTCGAACTATAAGACGCACTTGTTTCCTCCAAAATTTTGGAGGAAAATTGGGGTGCGTCTTACAGTCCGGATGCACTTACCAGAAGTCTCATCCCAGGCTGGTGTGCAGTAGTTTTTGGAGATGCTCGGTGGTACGGGGGCTCCACCAACAATTTGTAAAAGCCCAGAGCACCCACACATCCATCCCAGGGTGGTGCGTGGCAGTTTTGGTGAGGCTCGGTGGTGCGGGGACTCTGCCAACATTTTGTGGAAACCCAAAACCCCCGCACTTCCACTGCTGTAATGTGGTGGCCTCCAGGAACATGGCCGCCAGAGGCGACGCATGTGCAGATTGAGATGTCGGGAGATGAGATATCAGTGAGAAGATCTCAATCTGAGCATGTGCTGCCTCTGGTGGCCATTTTCCTTGTGTCCACTGTATTACAGCAATGGAAATGCGAGGGCTCCAGGCTTTCACAAAATGTTGGCGGAGCCCCAGTATCAGCATCACCGAGCATCTCTGAAACTGCTGCGCACCAGCCTGGGATGGATGTGTGGGGGCTCCAGGCTTTCAAAAAATGTTGGTGGAGCCCTCGCACCACCGAGTCTGCTGCACCAGCCTGGCATGAGTCAGATCATCACCAGACCACTGAACACCTCCTGAGACCCTGCTCCACCAGCGCTCCCGATCACACCCTTCTCCCCGGTAAACTGAATTCAGACTGTAAGACGGATCCTCATTTGATGCAATTACCGTATTTTTCTGACTATAAGATGCACTTTTGTGGGTGCGTCTTATGGTAGGGATGTAACTTGGGAGAGGGCAGCAGCGAGTGGGATTGCACTGGGAGGCAGGAGGCAGAAAAATATCCCTGCTGGGCTTCAGGAATCAGCGCTGGGGAAACCACATCGTCCCGATCATTAAAATGCAGTGAATATTCATTAGCTGCTTCCCCGCCCACCTGTCAGCTGAGCTGTGAGTCCAGAGCAGCAAATGAATACTCCTTCACAGGGACACACATGGTTTCCCCAGCGCTGGATTCCTGCAGCAGCTGGGGAGATCTGTATGTCTGGTGGAGGAGGCAGCAGCAGGGGCCAGAGGGGACAAGATTGCCACATACCTGGCTGCCTGGCTGTGCTGGATGCTGAGTGCTCCAGCACAAGGACCTGTGTGATGTCATGAAGAGGGCAGGCTGGTGCATCACATGGAAGCACAGAGCCCTCCCTCTTCTGATATCATCACAGGTCCTGCAGACACCACACTACAATCTGCTGCCTTCCTCCTGTGCTGTGGAGAGGCAACAAGAGGGAGCGCTCTGTGGTGTCATGGGATGGGATGCTTCAGCATTTTACCTCACCACAGTGGCTGGCTGCCACAATTAAAAGGTTAGTCACTACAACACACAATAAAGCACACTGCCACTCCTTTGGTTAACCTAAACTCCCAGCATGCCATAGGATCTGCAAGACATGCTGGGAGTTATAGTTCTCCCATGGGTTCTTAAAGCAGCACTCCAGTGTTATTTTTCAGTGTTGGAGTGGTGCTTTAAATATAAGCCCTGTGCCCCCATTTTTATACTCACCCTCCAGCGTCTTCATATAGTACTTTGCAGCCACCACACTGGTCCTGTAGCTTCTAACAAAATAGCATACTATTATATATAATAACAACACATATAATAGTATGTTTATGTTATTAAATATTTTACCACCTTTTTATATTTTTTTTCCTATTTTCCACCTCTAAAACCTGGGTGCGTCTATAGTCCCGTGCGTCTTATAGTCCGAAAAATACGGTAATTTTTTTCCCTACTTTTCTTCTGAAAATTTGGGGTGCGTCTTATGGTCCGGTGTGTCTCATAGTCCGAAAAAAAACTGTATTTTTAGTTCACTGCCCAATGGTATACAATTCTGTGACACACCGTGGTGTCAATAAGATCACTGCACCCCTAGATGAATTCATTAAGAGGTGTAGTTTGTCACTTATGGAGGGTTCTGCTGTTACGGCAAGTCATGGGCTCTCCCAGTGGGTTATAGCACCTGCAAACCATAACAGCAAAATCTGGCTCTCCTGTACTTCTGCGCTTTGCACTGTGCCTAAAAAATATTTCACAGTTACATGTGGGGTAATGGCACACTCAGGAAAAAATAGGTGTCAGTTTGTTGTAAAAAAAAATCTTATTAGTAGTGTTGAGCGATACCGTCCGATACTTGAAAGTATCGGTATCGGATAGTATCGGCCGATACCCGAAAAATATCGGATATCGCCGATACCGATATCCGATACCAATACAAGTCAATGGGACATCAAGTATCGGAATGTATCCTCATGGATCCCAGGGTCTGAAGGAGAGGAAACTCTCCTTCAGGCCCTGGGATCCATATTAAAGTGTAAAATAAAGAATTAAAATAAAAAATATTGTTATATTCACCTCTCCGGCGGCCCCTGGACATCAGCGGGAGGATCCGGCGTCCGGCACGGCTTCTTTCTTCAAAATGCGCGCCTTCAGGACCTGTGGAATGACGTCCCGGCTTCTGATTGGTCGCGTGCCGCCCATGTGACCGCCACGCGACCAATCAGAAGCCGCGACGTCATTCCTCAGGTCCTAGAAGGCGCTCATTCTAGGACTTTAGCTGAGGAATGACGTCGCGGCTTCTGATTGGTCGCGTGGCGGTCACATGGGCGGCACGCGACCAATCAGAAGCCGGGACGTCATTCCACAGGTCCTGAAGGCGCGCATTTTGAAGAAAGAAGCCGTGCCGGACGCCGGATCCTCCCGCTGATGTCCAGGGGCCGCCGGAGAGGTGAATATAACAATATTTTTTATTTTAATTCTTTATTTTACACTTCCGATACCGATACCCGATATCACAAAAATATCGGATCTCGGTATCGGAATTCCGATACCGCAAGTATCGGCCGATACCCGATACTTGCGGTATCGGAATGCTCAACACTACTTATTAGCTATTAGAAAAATTAAAAATTGTGTCTATATTATCACAGCACCTCTACATGAATTCATTAGGGAGTGTAGTTTGTAAAACTGGTTCACATATAAGGGGTTTCTGTTGTTCTGGCACCTCAGGGTCTCTGCCAATGTGACATTGCGCCCTCAAACCATTCCAGCAAACTTTGAACTCCAATATGGCACCTCTTCCCTTTTGATCTTTGCATTGTGCCTCAAAAGTAGTATCCCCCCACATATGGGGTATTGACATATTCACGAGAAATTGAACAACATGTAGTACAGTAAAGATATATATCTTTGTACTATGTTAGCCAGTAGATAGAAAAATATTTAGAATTGAGAGTCCTCAGTGGTTGATACTTTTTAACCCATTATCTACCAATGTCCTTTTTTTGGGGACGCCTAATCTTTAGCTTCTAGCAACTTAGATTTTATAATTTTTATAATTAGGTCCAATTTTTTGTGTTGTGTTTGTAAAATGAATGTTTTCAAAATAGGAAATAATGTCATTGTCATTTTTAATTGAACATTGGGATGCCCTTTTCTGAAAAATCCATACTTGAAAAAATTTTGCAAATTATGTTTCTGATTCATTAGGACCCAAATCATTAAAAATCTGTCATAAAAAAAAATAAAAAAAGAAAATTGCTAATTTGGCAAGTAATGGGTTGATGGCATATTTTCAGTTAGCCATTAAGACTGGAGTCACACACGTCTAAAAAATCGGTCCATTTTAGACAGACGAGAAACGCACAAATGTTTCCTGAACAGTGATCCATCTGTCATCCGATTGGAATGCGAGGACGCGATTTCCTTGCATCTGAGAGTCCGTTTGACATCCGTTTGACATCCGTCTGACATCCGTCTGCCGATATTTGGTCGACGGCGACCAAAATGGACAAATAAGGGTTTTTAGGCCTGAAAGTAATTTAAATAATCAGCCAGACCCCTATATATTGCCTCTACAACAGGTGTGAGCCTCCCAACTTTGCAGAAGAGTCCTTGCTTTGTGTCTGTTAGTTCTGCTTTGTGACAAACATGACAGACTGACATTTAACACCACTGAGCGGGTGCTTTACAATTGGATTTTATTCCGACATTTTGGGGAGCAATACCCTGTGATTGTGGATCCGAGAAGTCGGAGAAGAATGTGGATACATCCACTTTTGAGGCAAAGAATAAGTAAAGGCCATTTCCACCGTCTATACTCATCTCTGCGTAGAAATCCGAACAAGTTTTTTCAATATTCTCTGTTGACCCTTGTTACATTTGATATTTTGTTGGAGATTGTGCACCCTGGGATCACATTTCAGGACACCAGGATGCGCAAAGCTATTTCTGCAGAGGAGCGGCTTATCCTTACGTTAGGGTATATCTTACAACTATATGTTGATGATGTTTCAATCAGCTTAGTTACTTTCCTGCCCTTGGACCTTACTTATTGTTTACACTTCTGAATATATTGTTTTAATAACAAGTAGCCATGCACATTATATGCTTGTGTATTAAAAAAACAAGCCATGGCATGTAATTATATGTTGTGCATGCATGCTTTAGAACTTAGCCACTGTAAAAGTTTCACCATTGCTTTGTCTGTTGTTTGTTGGCATGTCTTCTAATTTTTTTTTTTTTTGGTTTTTGTTTTAGCTTCCTTTCGACTGGCCTTTCATATGCTGCTCTTCACTTAGAATTTTTAATAGGCAAGTCAACAATATCAGGCATTTTCCGCTCAACATGTTCAGAAATGTGGTCCCGGCTACATCAAGAGGTCATGCCGGTCATGCACACTGGTTGCGCATATCCTGTAATTTTCAGGACACGTGTCAGTTTCCACAAATGTGTTGGAGCCCTGGATGGAAAGCACATCCGTGTGCGTAAGCCGCCGAACTCAGGGTCCCAATTCTATAATTATAAACAATATTTTTCTGTAGTGTTGTTTTCCCTGGTCGACAGTCAATAAGGTTTATAATTGTAGATATTGGGACCTATAGAAGAACTGGAGATTCCAGGGTCTTCAATTCTTCCATTATAGGTCGGCGGCTGCGCAATAATCAGTTGGACCTACCACCACCACGTCAGCTTCTAGACTCCAATCTTGAACCGGTGCCTTATATTCTTGTAGCAGATGAGGCTTTTCAATTGACCCATCATGTCATGAGGCCATATCCCTGTAGAAATCTTGACCACCGGCACTGAATATTTAACTTGTGCCTATCATGTGCACGGCAAAAAAAAATGGAAGCTAGTAAGGAAATCTCCATACTATCCTCTTGTGTTAAACTATGATTTTGCATTTAACTATGGACTTATCTGCAGCCTTGGACTTATTGACAGTCCTCTCTCCGCTCAGCAGCCCTAGCTTAGGTGTTCATGCTAGAAGTGTAGGAACAAACACCTCTGGAGCAAACACTTAAGTTTGTTTCTTGCTTCAGCCTTAGTGTTCACTCACATTACCCTATATGAAATCGGTCCCATTCTCATTCAGGAGAGTAGAACATTTTTTTCTCACTTTTCATCTGTACGTTGTCCACATACAATCTATTTTTTTTACTCAGCAGCTATGTCTTTTACAAGACCATTTACAGTTTCCTATTCTACAAAATTGTAATTTATCCATGGAAATCGGATGTCATACTGATGGTCCATATGGCATGTGATATTTTTTCTCACACTATACCGATTTTGGAGTGAGCGCGCAGCATGCAGCAATTTTTTTTCTCATTTCAGAGAACATGATTGGGGTCAGTTTTTCTGACCACAGTGGTGCGGTTGCTGTTAACGGAATAATGGTGACCGCAAAAAAAAAATAAAGTCCGATTTCCCATTTAATTTCTCTCTCCTCTGATGTGATCAGCACACTTAAGTCAGCTGCCGGCCTTTGCGCGGGTATTGAAGAGGACACTGTACTTCATGGGGGCAAGGAAGGAAATAAGAATAGTCTATTTTTAAAATGTGTTAAGAAGAGAGGAAAACCAGGACCCAGGATCAGGAACATTATCATTGGATGGGTCCACAGGATGGGGAACACTATTATAGGATAGATCATAGGATGGGGAACATTATTATAGTTAGGGAATCAGGAAAGAAGGTATTATTACAGGAAGGGGCCCAATAGGGGGATATTTTTAAATAAAGAAGCCAGGATGGGGGACATTATTACAGGAAGAGGCCTGTGATTGGGATATTATTACAGGTTGAGACAAGGAGAGGAGATATTGTTACAGGAAAATGCCCAGAATTTGCATACATGATTGTACAGAGGCATGTAAAAGTTTGGACACTCCTGGTCAAAATTAGCTAGTGTGAACAGTTGAAGATTAAATGACCTATAAAAGGGCTAAAGTTAAAGATGACACATTTCTTCTGCATATTAGGCAAAACAAAAATATACTGTCATTTTTTATATTTTAAAAATTATGAAAAGGAAAATGGGCCAATGCAAACGTTTGGTATTAAGGGATTACGTCTGTCATCAAGTGCAGGGAAAGATGCAGGGTCAGTGTGTGAGCCTGCATCAAAGGATGGGACATGATCTGTGATGTAAATATGTACATCATCAGTTGTGATGGGGTTAGACAACTAACCAAATGTTTTACTAGCATCTAGTTGGTTAACAGTTGAGTTCACATACAACATTGTTGTACGGGAGTCTTCACTTCAGGTTTACTGTCTAAATGAGGAAATCCTGTGAGCTACATTGAACATGCATTTCTTTAAGCAATTTCATTTCCTTATTGCCACATCAGGTCCAGAATATTTTGAGGCTTCACTACCACTATTTACCCATTTTTGATATGCAATGGTTAAACAGTAGTGATTGGCGAGCATGGTTGCCACTGCTTGATACCGAGCAGTGCTGAGTATCACATGGTGCTCAAGAGCTCCGGTCCCTGACACTGAAGCCAGGAATTCATCCCTCTCACTCATGTTTTTTTTTAGCACAGTACAAACAGAGGCTTTTGGTAAAGTAGAAACAAAGGCTTTTGGCACAGTACTCCCAAATTATTTTTGGTAAAGTAGAAAGAAAGGCTTTTTGGCACACTACTCCCAGAGGCTTTTTCGCACAATACAAAGGCTTTTTGGCACAGTATTGCCAAGAGGCTTTTTAGTAAAGTAGAAACAAAGGCTTTTGGCACAATACACACAGAGGCTTTTGGGACAGTTTTTCCAGATGCTTTTTTGGCACATTTAAGGCTCTGCTACATCCTCATTAGGATAAGTGCATTAGTTTCTAAGACCGGGGCAGGTAAATATTGTTACCCTTTTTTGCTGTGGTAGTTTTTGAATTTTTTGCGGAATTTGAATTCTTCTTTCTGCGGCTTTCATTTTACCTCAAACTATCAATAGTTTTTATGTTGTTTGTTTATTTCATTGCAGTCTGTTCAATGTCAGCGTTACATCAGTGTTGAGCGGCGGCAAAATTTTTTTTTATGTTTATATTTTACTTTATTTATGTTTGATTGATTGACTTAATTTTTCTTTTATTTAGTTTTTATGTTCCAGCCCTTTTGAATTATACATCATTTTGTACACTATAGCTTTCCAATATACAGTGGAAAAATAATCCACTGCATTTATTCCATGCACAGTACACATCAAGCATTTGGCTAATCGATGGGTGTATGAATCTGTACCGCACGGCAAAGCTCCATCATAGGAATTATGTCATAGATGTTCTTCCTAGCTAAAATACTTCCATAACACGTCATGCAATTAAACATACTTTTGTATCATGTTCTTTTTTTATTTAAATTGCTTCCAAATCTTGGCATGCAATTGAGCATGACTATGTTGGATTTGTTGGATTCATGTGGAGTAGCAAGGCAACATTCCTTTTTATTGGTTCCCTATTATGACCCTGAATGACATTTTAGCATTAAGTCTTAAACATACCCATTGGATGAAAGGAGTCGAAAGAGAACATCCTACAGCACTTACCCTTGCACATCTTGTGTTATAACCAATATGATACATAGTCTGTCTTAACCATGAATAATATACAGTATATCTGCAATGATCAGTCACAATATTCATGAGCTTATGTCTTTAGAATTTAAGGTTTAATTCTAAATTAAAGCACTTTCTGATTTACTAACCAAAAGTGTAATAAAAATGTAGATCTTCATTGTTGAATGAACCCTTTTTCTCATTCACTTTCAAAACAGCCATTTGGTTTGTATGCAGATGGCACAGTAGAAGACAATTTGGTTTATTTGTAGACAAAAAGCCCTTCTTAACTTACATAAAATCCACACACTATTTAGTCTTGTCATCATAAAATCAATTGCTTCAAAACTATCATGTCTTTTGGAAAACCTTGAGAATGATAATGATTCTCTCATTCCTTATTTTGCATTGCCCTCTACAGACAATATTGTATATAACCTCAAATACTAAAACTGAATTAAATGTATATTTTATTGTAGAAGTATGGATTAATAGGCATCATAAAAGTGTATTATGGTAAATGTATACAGTAATTGACATTATTATTTCTAATTCAAACAAAAGATAATACCTTTATTATTAGCTAAGGTTCAGTAAGATTAAATACTTTCACTACAGATTCCTTTATGTGAACTTGACTGATAATTTTCTGATCATTATCTCATGTATCATATTTTTCAGCATTTTCTGCTTCTCCATTGTAGAATCCACTTATATTAAACATGTTTATGACCTCATTTCCAAAAAAGGGGAAAGTTCTATATGTTATGATATTGTACACAATAGAACACTGAACCCTTTACTCCCAGCCCAAAATACAGCTACTAAGGAAGTTACTGATGGTTTTTATAAGTATTTTGAGTGAACAATCTACCAACATAAATACTGTAATCAATTATATACTTCTTCATACCACATGAGCACTTCAAAACCAAAAAATGAGCTGGAACATAAGTTAGTATACATGCAACGTGTACACATTATTTCACAGTCAAAAAAAAAGAAAAAAATAGCATATATCTTGTAGTAAGAAAATAAGATAAAGTGTGATGCTAATTACTACTCATGGACAGACTATGAGGCAGAGAAGTAAGATGTTTTGGGGTCAGTGCCAAGAGAGCATGAAGAAAACAGATGGAAATAACAAAGGCGTAAGTCAGGGCACAGGCCAAGTTAAAATACTAGGATATAGAGTATCAAAGCAAAAGGCAAAGGGAAAGTCAGAACATAGTGTTAGGGTTGGCGGAATGCACCAAATAAAATGTAATAGTAAGGTGCGTTCGCAACCCGGGGTCCACCATGCACAGATAGAATCTGCTGCTGAGCAATGGCGGAACAAGTTGGCGGGTGAGCATCGAAAACTCGTGGGTTAAATGTCAGCCAGTTTGAACAGCGGCAAACTCTGTTAACCACAGAGCCACTGCAATAACGTAAAGGACGCTGTTCCCTGTTAACTGTCACAGAGCACAGCAGATTTAGCACTAGTGAGATCCTAAACATAGCCCCTGGAACGCTGGGCTTTATAACACACTTTCACATCCTCTGAAGTAAATTACGCTAATAATAATTGGGTTGGCTCCTGACCCGTTATTAATTCCGAAATAGAAGCTGGTGGCAGCGTAAGTGTCCTGCGCTGGTGGGTAACGCTGCCTGAGTAGGAGTAGTTATATTGTTCTTGCTGCAGTGTGCCCATTAGCCAGTACATAGCAAGGAATAGTTATCCTAGGTACAGTTCCCTGACTGACCTAAGGGTAAGGGGCGACAGATAGCTGCGAGTTCCAAACTGAAACTGGGAAGTGGGATATAAATAAATCCCCTTCAGAAGAGAACCAGGGGCAGCCAAACAACCCCGGTCTATAACATATTGGTGTCAGTGGTGGGGATAATAAAAATATCCCCCTTGTGATTTATCACAGGGGTTCTTGCCAGTTCATCACGGACTCCAGTTTGGTAGGGTCCATGGTTATGCCCTTAGTTGAGATGATATAGCTCCAGCTTAGCATACAGGGAATTTACCAGTAGGAGTTCAAAGCACTTGCAGACATCTCTCCGGTGGGAATCTATATCTGGAGAATAGATGAGAATATCATCCAGGTAGACTACGACCGAGGTGGATAAGAGTTCCCGGAAAATGTCATTCATAAAGTCTTAGAAGATGGCTGGGGTGTTTCAAAGCCCGAAGGGCATCACCAGACATTCATAGTGGCTGTCCCTGGTGTTAAATCTGTCTTCCATTTGTCCCCTTCACGGATACATATCAGGTTATATGCACCCTGCAGATCTAGTGTTAGGATTGGCGGAACGCACCAAGAGAGATGTAATGGATGCGTTCGCAGTCCGGGGTCCACCGTGCAGGTGAAACCTGCTGCTAGGACATGACAGACGATATGGCGGTACTCATAAGTATACACGCGTGGGTTAAACCTCACCCAGCGTGAAGAAAGCGATCCTGTTGCGTCACAGGATCGCGGTACCGCACATAGAGCGCGAGCAAGTGGTCAGCGAACTAGACCCCAACAGGGATAGTAGTCCGATTAGACCCTTGCTGGCACTACACCACAACTGGGTGTGAAAAGTATATACAATAGAGGCACCGAAGTGCAAACTGTGCCGTGCTGGCAGGCACCACTAAGTACTCAGACATGGGTCAGGAAGCGCACACAGGCGCGTGGCGCCGCACTGGCGGTCACAGCAGAGGACGCTGACACGTGTGTGACACGTTGAGTGTTTAGTCGGGCACTAGATAGCAGCCATACACCATACGCGAACAATCATACAGTAGGGTAGGGGTATTTAAAGGACGACTTGCACTCACAACAAACACACGTATAAAGTTGTACACTAGCGCATGGCCGTGCGGTCATGCGCAGTTTATATAGCTGCAGGACAGGAAGCGGCCACAGAAACTTTGCCCTTCCAAGACCTGCCAAGAGGACCAATAGAATGCGCTGCAGAGTCTGAACACATGACCCTCGATCTCCAACGGGAGATCTTGCCCTGGGCATGCTCAGTGTGCGCAGACAAGGACTTAGTCCCAGAGAAGTCCACTCGCTGCTGACCAGTATTGGCTTTAAAGGCAGAAGCTGGAGAAGCAGCAGTAACTCTTCTCACAGAGTCAGACTGAGCGAGACGCTGGGATCGACGTCCCTGCTGAGCAGGCTCCACTGCTGCTGGAGGAGAATGGGAGACCGCAGCGGAGACGGATCGAGATTCCCCCTGTGCAGCAGAGGAAACTCGACTCCTAACATTACCCCCCTCCTAGGGCCCCCCCCTCCTTGGGCCTCGCTACGTTCGAAGGCAGCAATGAGCTGTGGGGCCCGAATGTTTTCAGCAGGCTCCCATGACCTGTTCTCTGGACCATAACCCTTCCAATCCACCAGATAGAACTTTTTGCCGCGTACCACCTTACACCCCAAAATAGCGTTCACCTCGTAATCGTCCGTAGACGAACCCGATGTCCCGGCAGATGACTCGGAAAACCGGGACATGTACTGTATACGGGTTTCAAGAGGGACACATGAAAGGTGTCGGTGATACCCAAGCGTGGAGGAAGAGCCAGGCGGTAGACCACAGGATTAACCTGTTCGAGAACCTTGAAGGGACCCAAGTAGCGAGGAGCAAACTTAGTGGACTCAACTCGCAGCCTGATGTTACGGGCGGAGAGCCACACCAAGTCGCCAGGGACAAAAGTCAGAGCAGGGCGCCGATGAACATCGGCGGAGGACCTCATTCTCTCCTTGGAGGCCCGAATGGCATCCTGCGTGCGATCCCAAATGTCCCGTGCCTCCACAGCCCAGTCTGCCACCCTGGGATCAGAGGAAGACACAGGCATGGGCACTGGAACACGCGGATGCTGGCCGTAATTTAAGAGGAATGGAGTCTGACCGGTGGAGTCGGCTACGGCATTGTTAAGTGCAAACTCTGCCCACGGTAGCAAGGATGCCCAGTCATCCTGTCTGGCAGAAACAAAATGTCGCAGATATGTGACCAAGGTCTGGTTGGCCCTTTCTACCAACCCATTCGTCTCGGGATGATATGCCGAAGAGAGATTTAACTCAATACTGAGTAAACGACATAGCTCCCTCCAGAATCGAGACGCAAACTGGGGACCCCGGTCACTAACAATTTTGTCTAGCATACCGTGTAAGCGAAAGATATGCTTGATAAACAAGACAGCCAACGCCCGTGCAGATGGTAGCCGTGGAAGAGGCACCAAATGCACCATTTTGGAGAAATGGTCGGTGATCACCCAGATAATGGTGCAATTACGAGACTTGGGTAAGCCCACCACAAAGTCCATCCCGACCATCTCCCAGGGCCTGTCAGCCACGGGCAGAGGGTAAAGCAAACCAGCTGGCCGTTGCCGAGGAGTCTTGTTCCTGGCGCAAGAGACACACGCCCGAACGTACTCCGCGACATCACGAGCCATATGCGGCCACCAGTATGTCCTCGCCAGTAACTCGGATGTCCTTTTAGTACCAAAATGTCCACCCACCCTGGACGAGTGCGCCCAAGAGAGAACCTCCGGCCGCAAACTAGATGGAACAAAAGTCTTGCCCGGGGGCACAGACTCCAGTGAAACCGGGGCCACGGTTCTCAAACTCTCGGTGGGGACAATAAGCCGAGGCTCCTCCTCCTCCTCCGCAGATGACACAACGGAGCGAGAGAGAGCATCGGCCCGAATGTTCTTCTCCCCAGAAAGGAAATGGAGGGTGAAATGAAACCGGGAGAAGAACAAGGACCATCTGGCCTGGCGAGAATTCAACCGCTGAGCTGTCTGCAGATACACCAAATTTTTGTGATCTGTGAAGACTTGGAAGGGAAAACGTGCTCCCTCCAAGAGATGTCTCCACTCCGAGAAAGCCAACTTCATGGCTAGCAACTCCCTGTCCCCGATGGAATAATTCCTCTCTGCTGGTGCGAAGGTCTTGGAGAAAAAGAAGCAAGGATGCTTCCGACCTTGAGCATCCTTTTGGAAGAGGACTGCTCCAGCACCAACAGAAGAGGCATCCACCTCCATGATAAATGGCTTATCAACATCGGGGCGATGAAGTATGGGAGCGCTAGCGAAGTGTGACTTTATAGAGATAAAGGCCTTGGAGACCTCCTCAGACCACAATTTAGGATTTGCCCCCTTCTTGGTGAGGGCAACCAAGGGAGCTACCAAAGTTGAGAAATGCGGGATGAACTGGCGATAATAATTGATGAACCCCATAAAGCGCTGCACCGCTTTAAGAGAATGAGGTTCCTGCCAGTCCATCACAGCCTGTAGTTTGGCAGGATCCATAGCCAATCCCTGGGCTGAGATGATGTAGCCTAGGAAAGGTAAGGACTCCTGCTCAAACATGCACTTCTCCAACTTGGCATAGAGGGAGTTTGCCCGTAGGAGGTCGAAGACTTTGCAAACATCTCTCCGGTGGGAGTCAATATCTGGAGAGTAGATGAGAATATCATCCAGATAGACTACGACCGAGGTGGAAAGCATATCCCGGAAGATATCGTTCACAAAGTCTTGGAAAACGGCTGGGGCATTACAGAGCCCAAAGGGCATCACCAGATATTCATAGTGCCCATCCCTGGTGTTAAAAGCCGTCTTCCATTCGTCCCCCTCACGGATGCGAATCAGGTTGTAAGCACCCCGCAGATCTAATTTAGTAAATACCCTTGCTCCCCGAAGCCTATCGAACAGTTCAGATATCAAAGGCAAAGGGTATTTATTCTTAACGGTGATGGCGTTAAGACCCCTGTAGTCTATGCATGGACGCAATTCCCCACTCTTCTTCTGCACGAAGAAGAATCCTGCCCCAGCAGGTGACACTGACTTCCTGATGAACCCTCTTGCCAGATTTTCCTGTATGTACTGTGACATTGCCTCCGTCTCCGGGAGAGATAGCGAATAGACTCGACCCCGGGGAGGCTCAGCACCAGGCAAGAGGTCAATAGGACAGTCATAGGGGCGATGGGGCGGAAGGGTCTCCGCCGCCTTTTTGGAGAATACGTCTGCATATGACCAATACTGCTTGGGGAGAGAGGATAGATCTGCGGATACCTCAGTAGTAGCAACCTGAACGCACTCCCTCTGACACCTATCCCCACAAGATTCACCCCAACCCAGAATTCTGCCTGAGGACCACTCGATATGAGGAGAGTGGTACCGTAGCAAAGGTATTCCCAACAGGATCTCATCAATTCCTTCCGGAATGACGAGCAGAGAAATTATCTCCTGATGAGATGGCGACATGGACAGAGTAAAAGGGATGGTCTGGTGTGTTATCTGTGAGGGCAATGTCGACCCATTCACCACTCGCACCGTTACTGGTTGAGCAAGCATAACCAAGGGTATTGCGTGACGTTGGGCGAAGGCAGAAGACATAAAGTTGCCCTCCGCCCCAGAATCCACGCAGAGCTCTACCGAGTGGGAAAATGAGCCAATAGTAATTGTCCCCTTAAAGGACAACTTAGAGGCAAACGTCGCCGTGTCTAGTGTACCTCCACCAACTACCACTAGACGCTGACGTTTCCTCGACCGCTGAGGACATCTGGTGGCTAGATGTCCTGACTGCTGGCAAACATGACAGACCCTGAGTGCACAAGCGGTCCGGGACTTAGATCCTGCTTGTGACACCTCCCTGGCCTCATGTGACTCAGGAACCAGGACTGGAAATTCAAGAGGTTTGGCAAAAGTAGGAGCCAGCCGAAACCTCTGCCTACACTGGGCTCGCTCTAACCTCCGCTCGTTAAAACGGAGGTCAATTCGAGTGGAGACAGTTATTAACTCCTCCAGTGTGGCAGGAATCTCCCTAGTGGCCAGAGCGTCCTTTACGTGGTCAGCCAAGCCCCTCCAAAATATGGGGATAAGAGCTTTATCCGACCAATCCAGCTCAGATGCTAAGGTGCGGAATTGGACGGCAAAATGACTGACCAAGGACTCACCCTGAGTTAATGCCAGCAATTGGAGCGCAGTATCATGGGTGACTTGAGGTCCTAAAAAGACCTGTTTCAGAGCGCTCAGAAACAGCGCAGCACTCTGCACCACATGATCGCCACGCTCCCACAGCGGCGTAGCCCATTCCAACGCCCTGTCCGACAATAGAGACAAAATAAATCCCACCTTAGCCCGCTCTGTGGGAAAACGTGTAGCCAGGAGCTCGAGATGAATAGAGCACTGACTCACAAATCCCCTACAAAACTTGCTATCACCAGAAAATTTTTCTGGCAGCGGGAGGTGAGATAATGTCGGAACAGGGGTGGCAATGGACATAGTAGCTGCAGCCACGCTGGCAGCCTGTACAGCTACTGCAGTAAGATCCACAGCTGAGGTCGCGCTCTCGAGAGCCGCCAACCTACCCTCCAGCTGCTGGATATGCCGCAGAGATTGCTGTATGTCTGTCATCACTAGCCAGACCCTGGCGCTAGTGTAATGTTAGGACTGGCGGAACGCACCAAGAGAGATGTAATGGATGCGTTCGCAGTCCGGGGTCCACCGTGCAGGTGAAACCTGCTGCTAGGACATGACAGACGATATGGCGGTACTCATAAGTATACACGCGTGGGTTAAACCTCACCCAGCGTGAAGAAAGCGATCCTGTTGCGTCACAGGATCGCGGTACCGCACATAGAGCGCGAGCAAGTGGTCAGCGAACTAGACCCCAACAGGGATAGTAGTCCGATTAGACCCTTGCTGGCACTACACCACAACTGGGTGTGAAAAGTATATACAATAGAGGCACCGAAGTGCAAACTGTGCCGTGCTGGCAGGCACCACTAAGTACCCAGACATGGGTCAGGAAGCGCACACAGGCGCGTGGCGCCGCACTGGCGGTCACAGCAGAGGACGCTGACACGTGTGTGACACGTTGAGTGTTAAGTCGGGCGCTAGATAGCAGCCATACACCATACGCGAACAATCATACAGTAGGGTAGGGGTATTTAAAGGACGACTTGCACTCACAACAAACACACGTATAAAGTTGTACACTAGCGCATGGCCGTGCGGTCATGCGCAGTTTATATAGCTGCAGGACAGGAAGCGGCCACAGAAACTTTGCCCTTCCAAGACCTGCCAAGAGGACCAATAGAATGCGCTGCAGAGTCTGAGCACATGACCCTCGATCTCCAACGGGAGATCTTGCCCTGGGCATGCTCAGTGTGCGCAGACAAGGACTTAGTCCCAGAGAAGTCCACTCGCTGCTGACCAGTATTGGCTTTAAAGGCAGAAGCTGGAGAAGCAGCAGTAACTCTTCTCACAGAGTCAGACTGAGCGAGACGCTGGGATCGACGTCCCTGCTGAGCAGGCTCCACTGCGGCTGGAGGAGAATGGGAGACCACAGCGGAGACGGATCGAGATTCCCCCTGTGCAGCAGAGGAAACTCGACTCCTAACATCTAGTTTGGTAAAAACTCTCGCTTACCACAGCCTATCAAAAAGCTCAGAAATAAGGGGTAAAGGGTATTTGTTCTTAGCGATTATTGTATTAAGACCCCTGTAGTTAATGCATGGACATAGTTCCCCATTCTTCTTCTGCACAAAAAAGAACCCAGCCCTTGCAGGAGACAATGACTTCCTAATTAACCCTCTTACCAAATTCTCCTTAATATATTGGGACATAGCCTTCGTCTCCGGAAGAGATAATGGATAGACTCAACCCTGGGGAGGCTTCGACCCTGGCAAGAGATCAATAGGACAGTGATAGGGGTGGTGAGGTGGAAGAGTCTCCGCAGCTTTCTTGGAGAACATGTCCACGTAAGACCAATAGTGTTTGTTGAGAGAGGTTAGATCTGCGGGCACCCCAGTAGTAGCAACCACATCTACCCTCACATGAATCGCTCCATCCCAATATTCTCCCAGAAGGCCCTCAGGATCCACAAGACACTGCACTCTCACAGCAGTGTAGCCCACTCCAATGCCCTGTCAGACAAGAGTGAAATCACGAACCCCACTCTAGACTGCTCTGAGGGAAAACATGCAGCCAGCAGCTCTAGGTGTATTGCACACTGGTTCATGAATACCCTACATGACTTGCTATCGCCTGTAAATTTATCAGGCAGCAGGAGATGGTTATCCCATCTCCTGCTGCCTGATAAATTTACAGGCGATAGCAAGTCATGTACAGGAACAGGGGTGGCAGTGGACATACTAGATGCAGTTTCACTAGCTGCTTGAGCTGCCACTGCAGTAACATCCACAGCGGAGGTCGCGCAATCGAGAGCAGACAACCTGGCCACCAGCTGCTGGATGTACAGCTGCAGATGCAGCTCGTGTGCCATTACTAGCCAGACCCTGGCGCTTGTATAATATTAGGTTTGGTGGAAACGCACCAAATATAATGTAATAGTAAGGTGCGTTCGTAACCAGGGTCCACCATGCAGAGATGGCCTCTGCTGCTGAGCAATGGTGGAACAAGATAGCAGGTGAGCACCGAAAACATATGGGTTAAATGTCACCCAGTGTGAACAGTGGCAAACTCTGTTAACCACAGAGCTGCTCCAACAACGTAAAGGATGCTTTTCCCTGTTAACTGCCAAAGGACACAGCAGATTTAGTGCTTGTGAGATCCTAAGCTCAGCTCCTGGAACACTGGGGTTAGAGCCTAACTGGACAAACAATGGGCACGGCATCGCCCTAGCGATGCCACTACCTGGTGCTGACTCTGACTCCAAACACCCTAGTAGTTATGCACAACCAGAGGGTAGGGAATCATTAGGTTATTGCACCAGAGTCATTCACAAATGCACACACATTGTCATGGACTATTAGCCAAGGCCGTGCCGCCGTGAGATCATTTTATAGATCCCAGTCTGCCAGGACCTTGCTAGTGGACCAATCCAGACTTGCTTGAGGACCTAAGCACCTGACTGCTGGCCACTAATGAGTGGTCATTTCACAGGCATGCTCAAAAGGGCAAATCCTGGACTTAGTCCCAGGAACGTCTGCTCGCTGCTGTCTAATGCTGATTGCTATAGCTGAACAAGCAGCAGCCAGACACACAGCTCGAGTCTGAGCAAGATGCTGAGACCGACGTCTCTGCTGAGCAGGATCCACTGCGGCCGAGACTGAATGAAAGACCGCAAAAGAAGACATGACTTAGGATTCCTCCTGTGCAGAGGGAGAATCCTGATGCCTAACACACAGTCCAAGGGTCAGGCAGCAGAAGATCAGAACACAGAACAACAGAATTAGAAAAAGGCAAAAAGCTCAGTGAAACAGCTTGGGCAATCTCCAGAGCAGAGAATACCTGGATGAAGTAGCGCACCTCCAAGTTCCACATTGGACTGCTGGGCAATGACAGCTCAGCACGCCCATCACAAGATGAGACAGCCAACCTGTCAATTAAAACACTGAAAACTCAGCATGACCCAATTTACATAGGACAGCAAAACAATCACTCGCTGAGTGGAAGAATAGTGACAGTAGCCCCTCTTATGGAGGGGGGACAACCGGATATCATGTTTACCAGTAAACATATGATGGAAGGCCCTGACCAGACGATCAGTGTTTTTAGCTAGGGCAAGAACCCAGGGTCTCTCCTCCGGTCCTTAACCTCTCCAATAAATAAGGAACTGGAGGGAATTATGGACTTTCCAAGAATCAACAATCTTTTGCGTTTCAAACTCCAAACTGTAATTGACAGAAAGCGTTAGAGGTGGACATTAAAGAGACAAAACCAAAGGGACACATTTTTTTAAACAGTGACTTATGGAATACATTTGGAATGTAAAAAATGGAGGGAGCTTTAATCTGAAGGCCATCAGGTTAACTACTAACTAAATCCCATATGGACTAATAAACTTAGAACTTAACTTCGCTGATGACACTATCAATTTTATATTTTTGGAAGACACAGAGAGTTGCTGAGCCGCAACAAGCACATTAGAATTTGTTCCAATGACTGATTTGTCCTCCCTGTCTGACCATTGGCTTCAGGATAGTAAGCAGAGAAAAAAGACAAGTCAATCCCTAATTTCTTACAAAACACTACAAAACTTGGAGACAAACTGCAACCCCTTATCGAATACAATGCTCAAAGAAATTCCATGCACTCTCACACGAATTATAAATAAATTGACAAACATCTCCCCATTAAATAACCCTGATAATGAAACAAAGCAAGCTTGTTTACTAAGTCAGTCAACAATCATCAAAATGACTGTATTCCCAATAGACAAAGGGAGATAAATTATGAAATCCTTTGACAACTGAGTCCACAGTCTTTCTAGAATAAGCAATGAAGCCAAATACCCGGCCGATAGGTTATCACAAATCTCACAAAACCCTTAATATCATTAAGCATGGATGGCCAACAAAAAGACTACATTAAGCATTCTGTGCAGCAGTGACCTTTTTGCGACCACTCACGTTGGAGTCTTGAAACTCATGGGAGGCCACGGGGATAACCTTTGATGCTGTAGTATCCTAATGGTGGGTTCTCAATTTTACGGGGACTGAGGCACACCCATTTCCACACATTTTTGGGATCAATGTAAAGCATCTTTCTGGAGCCGTCCGAGAGAGACCAGGAGGAACCTATGCATATGCATCTGGGTAAGACTGTTCCATTATTTCAGCAGATGTCTTTTTTGTTCATGTCCGCCATACATTATATGACACCTATGTGGTACAGATAGATTCTCTGTTCATTGAGAGTATAGAGAATAATTGCATGAGGCCAAAGGTCACTGCTTTGCTATTATTGCTCAAATTGTAAGAGTCTACTGGTTGAGAGACTTGGGAATTCATTTGAGTAATTCTTTTGATACACCCATAAAAGGTGAATATGCAATTTTGGGTGTATATTGTTATCTGGTACTGTTTGTAATTAGTGTTTGTTCTGTTGGTCTTGTCTAGGGTTGAGCGACTTTTAGTTTTTTAGGGTCGAGTCGGGTTTCGCGAAACCCGACTATCTCAACAGTCGAGTCGAGTGGAATCGGCCGATTATCGCGAAAAGTCGGGATCGACCGAAACACGAAACCCAATGCAAGTCAATGGGGGGGCATTGTCGGCAGTGAGTGGAGGCCAGGAAAACATGTACAGTGCCCATTTTAATGGCAAAAACATCCATTCTTGTTACTGAAGCTTGTCAATCTTAATTTACCTTATAATAATAGTAAGGCATTGGAAATTGGGGGTCATTTGGCTAAAGTTGTGGGGGCTAGGGCTGGTACAAGTATTTAGTGGGCCCAGGAAATCTGGACCACGTCACGGCAGTGGAGCAGGGAGAGGTAAGTATTTCAACTTTGCAAGTCCTGTGATCCTGAGCAAGCAGGGGGGCCCACTCGTTGGCATGGGCACTGGCACAGGGCCCCTCAAAGTACGGCATTGTGTTTGCACGGCGGGGGTGCCTCCCACCAGCAGCGACACTTTTGTGTACTATGAGGGGCCCTGTGCCAGTGACGTCGCCAAAGAGTATTCCTCCCCCCACCTGATGAAGGAACCTGCACTTTCATCTGCACCTTCCTCTTTGTCCCCGTGTAAGGTGGTATGGTATACGGGAAGAAGAACCTGACTTTCAGCAGGGTCACAATCTTGCTGTGTAGCGTGCACGGGGAATGTTGCGTTATGGGTCAATGTACCAGCAGACTCATCTATCACTGGCTGGGCAATGGGCAGGATGAGGAGGAAAAACAGATATAGGCCCAAAGAATAAAGTGGACTAAATGCAGTTCAAAAGTGGTAACAGGACTAACCAGGGGGCATTGCAGTGGAGGACAACTGTAATGAGAGGCTGACACAGAGAGTAGGCCCAAATCAGTAAGTAGTCTAAATGCAGTTCAAAATTGGCAACAGTAGTAAACAGGCGGCACAGCTTTGTTCAGTGGAGGAGAACAGCAAGGAGCGGCAGACACCGATAGTAGGCCCCAACCCAACGAGTAGGCCAAATGCAATATAACATTAAGAACTACTTAACGAGAGCCTGAAAATGGAATTTCAGGACAGGAAACCAGGAAAACAGCAAGGAGCGGCAGACACTGTTAGTAGGCCCCAACCCAACTAGTAGGCCAAATGCAGTTGTTCCATTTAACAACTATTTAACAAGAGCCTGAAGATAGCTCAGGAAAGGCAACCTGAAGAACACCTTGGAGCGGAAGACACCGTCTCTACAACCCAGACCCAACTTGTAGGCCTAATGCAGTGTTGTTTCAACAACTACTTAACGAGAGCTAGAAGATAGAAGCTATGGAGAGGCAACCTGGAGAACACCTTGGAGCGGCAGACACCGTCTCTACAACCCAGACCCAACTTGTAGGCCTAATGCAGTGTTGTTTCAACAACTACTTAACGAGAGCTAGAAGATCGAAGCTATGGAGAGGCAACCTGGAGAACACCTTGGAGCGGAAGACACCGTCTCTACAACCAAGACCCAACTGTAGGCCTAATGCAGTGTTGTTTCAACAACTACTTAACAAGAGCTAGAATATCGAAGCTATGGAGAGGCAACCTGGAGAACACCTTGGAGCGGAAGACACCGTCTCTACAACCCAGACCCAACTTGTAGGCCTAATGCAGTGATTTTTCAACAACTACTTAACGAGAGCTAGAAGATCGAAGCTATGGAGAGGCAACCTGGAGAACACCTTGGAGCGGCAGACACCTTCTCTACAACCCAGACCCAACTTGCAGGCCTAATGCAGTGTTGTTTCAACAACTAAGAGCTAGAAGATCGAAGCTATAGAGAGGCAACCTGGAGAACACCTTGGAGCAGAAGACACCGTCTCTACAACCCAGACCCAACTTGTAGGCCTAATGCACTGTTGTTTCAACAACTACTTAACGAGAGCTAGAAGATCGAAGCTATGGAGAGGCAACCTGGACGACACCTTGGAGCGGCAGACACCGTCTCTACAACCCAGACCCAACTTGTAGGCCTAATGCAGTGTTGTTTCAACAACTACTTAACGAGAGCTAGAAGATAGAAGCTATGGAGAGGCAACCTGGAGAACACCTTGGAGCGGCAGACACCGTCTCTACAACCCAGACCCAACTTGTAGGCCTAATGCAGTGTTGTTTCAACAACTACTTAACGAGAGCTAGAGGATAGGAGCTATGGAGAGGCAACCTGGAGAACACCTTGGAGCGGAAGACACCGTCTCTACATCCCAGACCCAACTTGTAGGCCTAATGCAGTGTTGTTTCAACAACTACTTAACGAGAGCTATAGGATAGAAGCTATAAAGAGGCAACCTGGAGAACACCTTGGAGCGGAAGACACCGTCTCTACAACCCAGACCCAACTTGTAGGCCTAATGCACTGTTGTTTCAACAACTACTTAACGAGAGCTAGAAGATAGAAGCTATGGAGAGGCAACCTGGAGAACACCTTGGAGCGGCAGACACCGTCTCTACAACCCAGACCCAACTTGTAGGCCTAATGCAGTGTTGTTTCAACAACTACTTAACGAGAGCTAGAAGATCGAAGCTATGGAGAGGCAACCTGGAGAACACCTTGGAGCGGAAGACACCGTCTCTACAACCCAGACCCAACTTGTAGGCCTAATGAAGTGTTGTTTCAACAACTACTTAACGAGAGCTAGAAGATAGAATCTATGGAGAGGCAACCTGGAGAACACCTTGGAGCGGCAGACACCGTTAGTAGGCCCTACCGAAATAGCACCAATGCAGTTTTCAAATTCCTATTGACGCTCAGCTTTTTTAAGAGAAGGACAGCTGTATTGAATGGCGCAGACAGACACAGGTAGTAGGCCTTGAACAAAAAATTTGGCTCAATGCAGTTTAAAAAAGGTTACAGGGGTACACAGGCAGCATTGCTCTGGTCAGTGGAGGACAATTTCAATTATGGACCGCAGACAGACTTAGTATGCCTACAATAAAAAAAGGATGCTCTATTCAATTTAAAATAGGTTCCAGGGGTACACGGACAGCACTGGCCTGGTCAGTGGAGGACTATTGGAAGGAGGGACCGCAGGCAGGCTTAGTAGGCCTAACATAACAAAAGTAGGATGTAGGCACTTTAAAATAGGTTCCAGGGGTACACGGGCAGCAGTGGTCTGGTCAGTGGAGGACTATTGGAAGGAGGGACCGCAGACAGGCTTAGTAGGCCTAACATAACAAAAGTAGGCTGAAGGCACTTTAAAATAGGTTCCAGGGGTACATGGGCAGCAGTGGTCTGGTCAGTGGAGGACTATTGGAAGGAGGGACCGCAGACAGGCTTAGTAGGCCTAACATAACAAAAGTAGGCTGTAGGCCCTTAAAAATATGTTCCAGGGGTACAAGGACAGCAGTGGTCTAGTCAGTGGAGGACTATTGGAAGGTGGGACCGCAGACAGGCTTAGTAGGCCTAACATAACAAAAGTAGGCTGTAGGCACTTTAAAATAGGTTCCAGGGGTACACGGGCAGCAGTGGTCTGGTCAGTGGAGGACTATTGGAAGGAGGGACCGCAGACAGGCTTAGTAGGCTTAACATAACAAAAGTAGGCTGTAGGCCCTTAAAAATAGGTTCCAGTGGTACACGGACAGCAGTGGTCTGGTCAGTGGAGGACTATTGGTTAGGTGGGACCGCAGATAGGCTTAGTAGGCCTAACATAACAAAAGTAGGCTGTAGGCACTTTAAAATAGGTTCCGGGGAACACGGGCAGCAGTGGTGTGGTCAGTGGAGGACTATTGGAAGGAAGGACCGCAGACAGGCTTAGTAGGCCTAACATAACAAAAGTAGGCTGTAGGCCCTTTAAAATAGCTTCCAGGGGTACACGGGCAGCAGTGGTCTTGTCAGTGGAGGACTATTGGAAGGTGGGACCGCAGACAGGCTTAGTAGGCCTAACATAACAAAATTAGGCTGTAGGCACTTTAAAATAGGTTCCAGGGGTACACGGGCAGCAGTGGTCTGGTCAGTGGAGGACTATTGGAAGGAGGGACCGCAGACAGGCTTAGTAGGCTTAACATAACAAAAGTAGGCTGTAGGCCCTTAAAAATAGGTTCCAGGGTACACGGACAGCAGTGGTCTGGTCAGTGGAGGACTATTGGAAGGTGGGACCGCAGACAGGCTTAGTAGGCCTAACATAACAAAAGTAGGCTGTAGGCACTTTAAAATAGGTTCCGGGGAACACGGGCAGCAGTGGTGTGGTCAGTGGAGGACTATTGGAAGGAAGGACCGCAGACAGGCTTAGTAGGCCTAACATAACAAAAGTAGGCTGTAGGCCCTTTAAAATAGCTTCCAGGGGTACACGGGCAGCAGTGGTGTGGTCAGTGGAGGACTATTGGAAGGAGGGACCGCAGACAGGCTTTGTAGGCCTAACATAACAAAAGTAGGCTGTAGGCACTTTAAAATAGGTTCCAGGGGTACACGGGCAGCAGTGGTCTTGTCAGTGGAGGACTATTGGAAGGGAAGGAGGGACCGCAGACAGGCTTAGTAGGCCTAACATAACAAAAGTAGGCTGTAGGCCCTTTAAAATAGCTTCCAGGGGTACACGGGCAGCAGTGGTGTGGTCAGTGGAGGACTATTGGAAGGAGGGACCGCAGACAGACTTTGCAGGCCTAACATAACAAAAGTAGGCTGTAGGCACTTTAAAATAGGTTCCAGGGGTACATGGGCAGCAGTGGTCTGGTCAGTGGAGGACTATTGGAAGGAGGGACCGCAGACAGGCTTTGTAGGCTTAACATAACAAAAGTAGGCTGTAGGCCCTTAAAAATAGGTTCCAGGGGTACACGGACAGCAGTGGTCTGGTCAGTGGAGGACTATTGGAAGGAGGGACTGCAGACAGGCTTAGTAGGCCTAACATAACAAAAGTAGGCTGAAGGCACTTTAAAATAGGTTCCAGGGGTACACGGGCAGCAGTGGTCTGGTCAGTGGAGGACTATTGGAAGGAGGGACCGCAGACAGGCTTAGTAGGCTTAACATAACAAAAGTAGGCTGTAGGCCATTAAAAATAGATTCCAGGGGTACACGGACAGCAGTGGTGTGGTCAGTGGAGGACTATTGGAAGGTGGGACCGCAGACAGGCTTAGTAGGCCTAACATAACAAAATTAGGCTATAGGCACTTTAAAATAGGTTTCGGGGAACACGGGCAGCAGTGGTGTGGTTAGTGGAGGACTATTGGAAGGAAGGACCGCAGACAGGCTTAGTAGGCCTAACATAACAAAAGTAGGCTGTAGGCCCTTTAAAATAGCTTCCAGGGGTACATGGGCAGCAGTGGTGTGGTCAGTGGAGGACTATTGGAAGGAGGGACCGCAGACAGGCTTTGTAGACCTAACATAACAAAAGTAGGCTGTAGGCACTTTAAAATAGGTTCCAGGGGTACAGGTGCAGCAGTGGTCTGGTCAGTGGAGGACTATTGGAAGGAGGGACCGCAGACAGGCTTAGTAGGCCTAACATAACAAAAGTAGGCTGTATGCACTTTAAAATAGGTTCCAGGGGTACACGGGCAGCAGTGGTCTTGTCAGTGGAGGACTATTGGAAGGAGGGACCGCAGACAGGCTTAGTAGGCCTAACATAACAAAAGTAGGCTGTAGGCACTTTAAAATAGGTTCCAGGGGTACACGGGCAGCAGTGGTCTGGTCAGTGGAGGACTATTGGAAGGAGGGACCGCAGACAGGCTTTGTAGGCTTAACATAACAAAAGTAGGCTGTAGGCCCTTAAAAATAGGTTCCAGGGGTACACGGACAGCAGTGGTCTGGTCAGTGGAGGACTATTGGAAGGAGGGACCGCAGACAGGCTTAGTAGGCCTAACATAACAAAAGTAGGCTGAAGGCACTTTAAAATAGGTTCCAGGGGTACACGGGCAGCAGTGGTCTGGTCAGTGGAGGACTATTGGAAGGAGGGACCGCAGACAGGCTTAGTAGGCTTAACATAACAAAAGTAGGCTGTAGGCCATTAAAAATAGATTCCAGGGGTACACGGACAGCAGTGGTGTGGTCAGTGGAGGACTATTGGAAGGTGGGACCGCAGACAGGCTTAGTAGGCCTAACATAACAAAATTAGGCTGTAGGCACTTTAAAATAGGTTCCGGGGAACACGGGCAGCAGTGGTGTGGTCAGTGGAGGACTATTGGAAGGAAGGACCGCAGACAGGCTTAGTAGGCCTAACATAACAAAAGTAGGCTGTAGGCCCTTTAAAATAGCTTCCAGGGGTACATGGGCAGCAGTGGTGTGGTCAGTGGAGGACTATTGGAAGGAGGGACCGCAGACAGGCTTTGTAGACCTAACATAACAAAAGTAGGCTGTAGGCACTTTAAAATAGGTTCCAGGGGTACACGGGCAGCAGTGGTCTGGTCAGTGGAGGACTATTGGAAGGAGGGACCGCAGACAGGCTTAGTAGGCCTAATATAACAAAAGTAGGCTGTATGCACTTTAAAATAGGTTCCAGGGGTACACGGGCAGCAGTGGTCTGGTCAGTGGAGGACTATTGGAAGGAGGGACCGCAGACAGGCTTAGTAGGCCTAACATAACAAAAGTAGGCTGTAGGCACTTTAAAATAGGTTCCAGGGGTACATGGGCAGCAGTGGTCTGGTCAGTGGAGGACTATTGGAAGGAGGGACCGCAGACAGGCTTTGTAGGCCTAACATAACAAAAGTAGGCTGTAGGCTCTTTAAAACAAGTTCCAGGGGTACACGTGCAGCAGTGGTGTGGTCAGTGGAGGACTATTGGAAGGAGGGACCGCAGACAGGCTTAGTAGGCCTAACATAACAAAAGTAGGCTATAGGCACTTTAAAATAGCTTCCAGGGGTACACGGGCAGCAGTGGTGTGGTCAGTGGAGGACTGTTGTGAATTCCGCTCTTGGGCTCCCTCCGGTGGTTTTAAGTGGAATGGCTGCTCCTTGGATTTAGCAGTCTGCAGCTGCTTCCACTGATTGTCTTTCTGCTCGGCTATTTATGCCTGGCTCTTCCCTTCAGCCAGTGCCACTTGTCAATGGTTCCTGGTTGGATTCACATCTCTCTTTGATTTCCCTGATATCCTGACCAGTTCAGCAAAGATAAGTCCTTTCTTTGCTCTTTTCTGTCCACATATTGTGGACTTATTCATTCTGTGCATTCTATGTTTTGTCCAGCTTGTCAGTATGGATTAATTCAGTTAAGCTGGAAGCTCTGGGAAGCAGATTTACCCTCCACACCTTTAGTCAGGTGTAGAGATTTTTGTAAACTCTGTGTGGATTTTTGTAGTTTTTAATACTGACCGCACAGTATTCCGTCCTGTCCTATCTATCTAGCTAGACTGGCCTCCTGTGCTACATCCTGGTTTCATTCTACGTATGTCTTTTCCCTCTCCACTCACAGTCATTACTTGTGGGGGGCTATCTATCCTTTGGGGATTTTCTCTGAGGCAAGATAGTTTTCCTGTTTCTATTTTTAGGGGTAGTTAGTTCTTAGGCTGTGACGAGGTGCCTGGGGAGTGACAGGAGCATCCCACGGCTACTTCTAGTGTTGTGTTGAGCTTAGGAACTGCGGTCAGTACAGGTACCACCTCCTTCAGAGCTCGTCCCATGTTGCTCCTAAACCACCAGTTCATAACAGAGGACTATTGGAAGGAGGGACCGCAGACAGGCTTTTTAAGCCTAACATAACAAAAGTAGTCTGTAGGCACTTTAAAATAGCTTCCAGGGGTACACGGGCAGCAGTGGTGTGGTCAGTGGAGGACTATTGGAAGGAGGGACCGCAGACAGGCTTTGTAGGCCTAACATAACAAAAGTAGGCTGTAGGCACTTTAAAATAGGTTCCAGGGGTACACGGGCAGCAGTGGTGTGGTCAGTGGAGGACTATTGGAAGGAGGGACCGCAGACAGGCTCTGTAGGCTTAACATAACAAAAGTAGGCTATAAGCACTTTAAAATAGGTTCCAGGGGTACACGGGCAGCAGTGGTGTGGTCAGTGGAGGACTATTGGAAGGAGGGACCGCAGACAGGCTTAGTAGGCCTAACATAACAAAAGTAGGCTCTATGCACTTGGAATTATCTTGCAGGGGTACACAGGCAGCATTGGTGTTGTCAGCGGAGGCCGATTGTAATGAGTGTCTGACAGTTAGTACTCCCAACAAATATATAGATGTTAATGTCTCGCAATACAACAAAAACAAAAAACAAAAGGGTGGCATACTTAGGTACAGGGGTGGGCTCCTTTGCTGAGTTTCAGACCTAGTAATTTGGCGCAAAGTATTTACTGGTGTAAATATAGGACACTGCCCCTGACTATTTTAAGTAGCATCATACATGTCAACACATTGGTATTGTCAGTGCCAGGCATTGAAGGATGTCAGCGCATAGAGTAAACATTGGTGGAGCTGTGAGAGATAATTTTGCAAATCGTAGAGCACTGTTTGAGCTGGGGGGGGGAAACTGTCTTGTGGCCGGCGGTACAGGCCCAGGGCCCCTCATGTTACAATGGTGTGTCTGAGGTTGGTTGCATGCCACCACCGCCAGAGACACTTTATTGTACTATGAGGGTCCCAGTGGCAGTGCCGTCGACCAAAAGCGTGCACACTCACCTCTTCAGACAAACGGCACTCTCCCCGGTGCTTGCGCCAAGTGGCGAGACCACGGCCCCGTGGGGGGCATTAGGCCATTTGGGGAGGTGTAAACATGTCGTATGCTGGACAAACAGCTGCTGCAAATTACGAGATTGGAAAACTCAGTCAGAGCAGTCCAGAAGCAAGACCTTTTCATTGGAAAGCTAGGTGTCAGCCGGGAAAGGTGGGGCAAAATAATTTGAAATCCAGTAGTGGTTCATTTTAATGAAGGTTAGATCATCAACATTTTGGGTAGCCAGACGAGTCCTTTTTTCGGTTAATATTGAACCAGCAGCACTGAATACTCTTTCTGATAGCACACTAGCTGCGGGGCAAGCAAGCTCCTGCAATGCATATTCTGCCAATTCTGGCCAGGTGTCTAATTTGGATACCCAGTAATCAAATGGGAATGACGGTTGAGGGAGAACATTGATAAGGGATGAAAAATAGTTAGTAATCATACTGGACAAATGTTGTCTCCTTTCACGTTGAATTGATGCTGCAGAACCTGTCATGTCTGCGGTCATAGCAAAATCACTCCACAACCTGGTCAAAATACCCCTCTGTCCAACGCCACTTCTGATTTGTGCACCTCTAACATCTCTGGTCTGCTGCCCCCTGCAGCTCGTGTGAGAACGATCACCGGCGCTGTGTGCTGGGAATGCCTGAATCAAACGGTCAACAAGAGTTGATTGGTTGCTAATATTTGTTCCAGGTTCTCATGTGGCATAATATTTTGCAATTTGCCTTTATAGCGAGGATCAAGGAGGCAGACAAACCAGTAATCATCATCGGTCATCATTTTAATAATGCGTGGGTCCCTTTTGAGGATACGTAAGGCATAATCCGCCATGTGGGCCAATGTTCCAGTTGTCAAATCTGCGGTTGTGCTGGGTTGAGGGGCAGTGTCAGGCAAATCTACGTCACTTGTGTCCCTCAAAAAACCAGAACCCCGCCTTGCCACGCCACCAATTTCCCGTGGCCCCGGAGAAGCTTCCTCATTAAAAAAAATACTCCTCCCCATCATCCTCCTCGTCCTCCTCCTCCTGTTCGCCCACTACTTCGTCCTGTACACTGCCCTCACCAGACAATGGCTGACTGTCAACAAGGCTTTCCTCTTCCTCTGCTGCAGACGCCTGCTCCTATATGTGCGTCAAACTTTGCATCAGCAGACGCATTAGGGGATGCTCATGCTTATTATGGCGTTGTCTGCACTAACCAGCCGTGTGCATTCCTCAAAACACTGAAGGATTTGACACATGTCTTGTACCTTCGACCACTGCACACCTGACAACTCCATGTCTGCCATCCTACTGCCTGCCCGTGTATGTGTATCCTCCCACAAATACATAACAGCACGCCTCTGTTCGCACAGTCTCTGAAGCATGTGCAGTGTTGAGTTCCACCTTTTTGCAACGTCGATGATTAGGAGATGCTGGGGAAGGTTCAAAGACCGCTGATAGGTCTGCATACGGCTGGAGTGTACGGGCGAACGGCGGATATGCTAGCAAAGTCCGCGCACTTTGAGGAGCAGGTCGGATAACCCCGGATAACTTTTCAGGAAGCACTGCACCACCAGGTTTAAGGTGTGAGCCAGGCAAGGAATGTGTTTCAGTTGGGAATGGGTGATTGCAGCCATGAAATTCCTTCCGTTATCACTCACTACCTTGCCTGCCTCAAGATCTATAGTGCCCAGCCACGACTGCGTTTCTTTCTGCAAGAACTCGGACAGATCTTCCGCGGTGTGTCTGTTGTCGCCCAAACACTTCATAGCCAATACATCCTGCTGACGCTTGCCAGTAGCTGCCCCATAATGGGACACCTGGTGTGCAACAGTGGCAGCTCTCGCTTCTGCAGGAGGACGAGGAGGAGGAGGGGGTGCGAACGCCTACAGCCAACAGTTTCCTAGACCATGGGCTAGGCACAACTGTCCCAAAATTGATGTCCCCTGTGGACCCTGCATCCACCACATTCACCCAGTGTGCCGTGATGGACACGTAACGTCCCTGGCCATGCCTACTGGTCCATGCATCTGTTGTCAGGTGCACCTTTGTACTCACAGATTGCCTGAGTGCATGGACGATGCGCTCTTTAACATGCTGGTGGAGGGCTGGGATGGCTTTTCTCGAAAAGAATTGTCGACTGGGTAGCTCGTAGCGTGGTTCAGCGTAGTCCATCAGGGCTTTGAAAGCTTCGCTTTCAACTAACCGGTAGGGTATCATCTCTAACGAGATTAATCTAGCTATGTGGGCGTTCAAACCCTGTGTATGTGGATGCGAGGATGAGTATTTCCTTTTTCTAACGAGAGTCTCATGTAGGGTGAGCTGGACTGGAGAGCTGGAGATCATGGAACTAGCGGGGGTGCCGGTGCACATGGCAGACTGAGAGACGGTTGGAGACGGTATTCTTGCCGGTGCCCTAGATGCAGTGTTTCCTACTATGGAACTGGTGATTCCCTGACCCTGACTGCTTTGACCTGGCAACGAAACCTGCAAAGATACTGCAGGTGGTGCGGAAAATGGTGGCCTTACAGCGACAAAAGGGATGTAGCGTTGCTGACTAGCTTCATTGGCCGAGGGTGCTACAACCCTAAGGGACGTTTGGTAGTTAGTCCAGGCTTGCAAATGCATGGTGGTTAAATGTCTATGCATGCCACTTGTATTTAGACTTTTCAGATTCTGACCTCTGCTTAAGGTAGTTGAACATTTTTGACAGATGACTTTGCGCTGATCAATTGGATGTTGTTTAAAAAAATGCCAGACTGCACTCTTTCTAGCATCGGATACCTTTTCAGGCATTGCAGACTGAGCTTTTTTAACCGGATGGCCACGCTGTCCTCCAACTGGTTTTGGCTTTGCCACGCGTTTTGGGCCAGATACGGGCCCGGCGGATGTAACCTGTTGCGATGTTGATGCCTGCTGTGGCCCCTCCTCCTCCGCTTCAGAACTACTGCCGCCTGCACCCTGTTCCCCCAATGGCTGCCAATCGGGGTCAACAACTGGGTCATCTATGACCTCTTCTTCTATCTCATGTGCAACTTCGTCTGTGTTACCGTGTAAGCCGGTGGTATAGCGTTCGTGACGGGGCACCATAGTCTCATCAGGGTCTGATTCTGGATCAGTACACTGCGAGGGCAATGTTGTGGTCTGAGTCAAAGGAACAGCTTACTAATCTGGCTGTGGCTGTGCATCTGTGCACTCCATGTCCGATTCAACTTGTAATGGGCATGGCCTGTTAACTGTTTCACTTTCTAACCCAGGAACGGTATGTGTAAAGAGCTCCATGGAGTAATCCGTTGTGTCGCCTGACGCATCCTTCTCTGTTGTTGTTTTTGCTGAACAGGACAATGGAGCGACTTGTCCCTGAGCGTGAACATCCACTAACGACGTGCTGCTTTTACATTTACCAGTTTCAGAAGAGGAGGCAAAAGAGCTAGAGGCTGAGTCAGCAAGGAAAGCCAAAACTTGCTCTTGCTGCCCCGGCTTTAAAAGCGGTTTTCCTACTCCCAGAAAAGGGAGCGTTCGAGGCCTTGTGTAGCCAGATGACGAACCTGGCTCCACAGCTCGAGACTTAGGTGCTATATTGTTTTTCCCACGACCACCTGATGCTCCACCACCACTACCATCATTACCAGCTGGCAATGAACGCCCACGGCCACAACCTCTTCCACCAGACTTCCTCATTGTTTTAAAATTATAATCAAAGTAACAGTATTTGTTACTGTAAAACAACTTACAAGGTGAACTCAAACTTCTGTAGGATTTAGATATCCCTTTATAGGTGGGTGAGACTGCAAGGAAAATCAGGCACAATGTTACACACTCGGTTTTCTGTGGCACAAAATAAGACAGATGCCACACACGCAGGACTGGCACTGAAGCACAAATGCCAATATTAATCTCCCACTATTTATTTTTTTTCGGGGAGAATTTAAAAACCAAAATAAAAAAAACAGACACTAGGCTATCTGTGGCCCACAGTTTGAGAGAGATGGCACACACGACTGGCACTCAAGCACAAATGCCAATATTAATCTCCCACTATTTATTTGTTTTCAGGGAGAATTTAAAAACAAAAAAAAAACAAAAAAAAAACAACAGACACTAGGCTTTCTGTGGCCCACAATTTGAGAGAGATGGCGCACACGACTGGCACTGAAGCACAAATGCCAATATTAATCTCCCACTATTTATTTTTTTTCAGGGAGAATTTAAAAACCAAAATAAAAAAAAAACAGACACTAGGCTTTCTGTGGCCCACAATTTGAGAGAGATGGCACACACGACTGGCACTGAAGCACAAATGCCAACATTAATCTCCCACTATTTATTTTTTTTCAGGGAGAATTTAAAAAAAAAACAAAAAAAAAAACAGGCACTAGGCTTTCTGTGGCCCACAATTTGAGAGAGATGGCACACACGGCTGGCACTCAAGCACAAATGCCAATATTAATCTCCCACTATTTATTTTTTTTCAGGGAGAATTTAAAAACCAAAATAAAATAAACAGACACTAGGCTTTATGTGGCCCACAATTTGAGAGAGATGGCACACACGACTGGCACTGAAGCACAAATGCCAATATTAATCTCCCACTATTTATTTTTTTTCAGGGAGAATTTAAAAACCAAAATAAAAAAACAGACACTAGGCTTTCTGTGGCCCACAATTTGAGAGAGATGGCACACACGACTGGCACTGAAGCACAAATGCCAATATTAATCTTCCACTATTTATTTTTTTTCAGGGAGAATTTAAAAACCAAAAAAAAAAAAAAAAACAGGCACTAGGCTTTCTGTGGCCCACAATTTGAGAGAGATGGCACACACGGCTGGCACTCAAGCACAAATGCCAATATTAATCTCCCACTATTTATTTTTTTTCAGGGAGAATTTAAAAACCAAAATAAAAAAAAACAGACACTAGGCTTTCTGTGGCCCACAATTTGAGAGAGATGGCACACACGACTGGCACTCAAGCACAAATGCCAATATTAATCTCCCACTATTTATTTTTTTTTTCAGGGAGAATTTAAAAACCAAAATAAAATAAACAGACACTAGGCTTTCTGTGGCCCACAATTTGAGAGAGATGGCACACACGACTGGCACTGAAGCACAAATGCCAATATTAATCTCCCACTATTTATTTTTTTTCAGGGAGAATTTAAAAACCAAAATAAAAAAAAAACAGACACTAGGCTTTCTGTGGCCCACAATTTGAGAGAGATGGCACACACGACTGGCACTGAAGCACAAATGCCAATATTAATCTCCCACTATTTATTTTTTTTCAGGGAGAATTTAAAAAAAAAAACAAAAAAAAAAACAGGCACTAGGCTTTCTGTGGCCCACAATTTGAGAGAGATGGCACACACGGCTGGCACTCAAGCACAAATGCCAATATTAATCTCCCACTATTTATTTTTTTTCAGGGAGAATTTAAAAACCAAAATAAAATAAACAGACACTAGGCTTTCTGTGGCCCACAATTTGAGAGAGATGGCACACACGACTGGCACTGAAGCACAAATGCCAATATTAATCTCCCACTATTTATTTTTTTTCAGGGAGAATTTAAAAACCAAAAAAAAAAAAAAAAACAGGCACTAGGCTTTCTGTGGCCCACAATTTGAGAGAGATGGCACACACGGCTGGCACTCAAGCACAAATGCCAATATTAATCTCCCACTATTTATTTTTTTTCAGGGAGAATTTAAAAACCAAAATAAAATAAACAGACACTAGGCTTTCTGTGGCCCACAATTTGAGAGAGATGGCACACACGACTGGCACTGAAGCACAAATGCCAATATTAATCTCCCACTATTTATTTTTTTTCAGGGAGAATTTAAAAACCAAAAAAAAAAAAAAAAACAGGCACTAGGCTTTCTGTGGCCCACAATTTGAGAGAGATGGCACACACGACTGGCACTCAAGCACAAATGCCAATATTAATCTCCCACTATTTATTTGTTTTCAGGGAGAATTTAAAAAACAAAAAACAAAAAAACAGACACTAGGCTTTCTGTGGCCCACGATTTGAGAGAGATGGCACACACGACTGGCACTGAAGCACAAATGCCAATATTAATCTCCTACTATTTTTTTTTATTTCTGGGAGAATTGGCAAGAAATCAGGCCCACTGTTAGACTGTATGTTTTCTGTGCCAGAAAATGAGACACAGATGCCATACACAGGACTGCCACTGATGCAGATTTGCCAATTTTAATCTGCACCTTTTTTTTTTTATTCAGGGAGACTAGTGAATAAATTGTCCTACAATTACTATCTCCCTGCAGTAATCTCAGCAATGTATGGCAGGCAGCAATAAAAAGGAGTGGACTGCTGCACAAAAAAAGTCAAAAGTGTGGACAAACAAACAAGATAGCTGTGCAGAAAGGAAGGAACAACAGGATTTGTGCTTTGAAAAAAGCAGTTGGTTTGCACAGCGGTGTACAAACAGCAATGCAGCTATCAGGGAGCCTTCTATGGCAGCCAAATGAGCTACAGCGCTGAGGAAAAAAAATGTAGCCTCCACTGTCCCTGCAAACAAAAGGTGGCGTTGGACAGTGGCAATTGCTACAGCACAAGCGGTTTGGGGGTTAATGGACCCTGCCTAACTATCCCTGCTTCTGACGAAGCGGCAGCAACCTCTCCCTATGCTCAGATCAGCAGCAGTAAGATGGCGGTCGGCGGGAACGCCCCTTTATAGCCCCTGTGATGCCGCAGACAGCAAGCCAATCACTGCAATGCCCTTCTCTAAGATGGTGGGGACTGAGACCTATGTCATCACGCTGCCCACACTCTGCATCCACCTTCATTGGCTGAGAAATGGCGCTTTTTGTGTCATTGAAACACGACTTTGGCGCGAAAGTCACGTACTGCATGGCCGACCCCACACAGGGATCGGGTCGGGTTTCATGAAACCCGACTGTGCCAAAGTCGGCGACTTATGAAAATGACCGACTCGTTTCGCTCAACCCTAGCCTTGTCCAAATTGGTTTTTAAATACTAATATTAAAAGTTAAATTTTATTTAATCAAGTACCACATCTACCCCGCTGTATACAACAGTCATGAAACTCTCACAACAGACGTAATCTTAGATAAACATGCACAAACAATTAAGACCCAGGAGTAGTGGAAGGAGCCAATGACTGGACTTCACAAATATTAGCCTCCAATTTTGAGGATATCTTAGAAATTACTATTTCCTGAGGAAGGATGTTCTGGAGGAGAAATTGAATCATTCAGCGTGACAAAGCATCAGACCTAGCATTCTTAGACTCCCACTGAACGTGATAGAAAAATTGTTGCTAGAAAAAAATAAAGACAACCTGGCCTATCTTGGTGTTAAACATTTAGGAGACTCAAAATAATCTAAAGTGTTATGATCTATCACAACGTTGACTGTTATGGCTGGCAATCAGGCAACACAGCGTGCAGTAATCAGCGCACATACAGAGATCTGGCAATAACCAAAAACAATAGGACGAGCTCTGAGACGTGGAATCTCTGTAGACTGCAGTACCTGATCTATCCTCACACAACTATAAGCAGCAGTGGATTGCGCCTAACAACTACCTATGCAACTCGGCACTGCCTGAGGAGCTGACTAGCCTGAAGATAGAAATACAAGCCTGACTTACCTCAGAGAAATACCCCAAAGGAATAGGCAGCCCCCCACATATAATGACTGTTAGCAAGATGAAAAGACAAACGTAGGAATGAAATAGATTCAGCAAAGTGAGGCCCGATATTCTAGACAGAGCGAGGATAGCAAAGAGAACTATGCAGTCTACAAAAAACCCTAAAACCAGGGATTCAAGCTTCAGGAGGCTAATTTGCATATTCCAGGTGCCTTCTGGGAGAAGCGAAGTCTCCCTAAGCTAGAAGATCGTTGGGTACAGCCGGGACCAGCTGCTTCGAAAGCATCACCAAACCAGGGATTCAAGCTTCAGGAGGCTAATTTGCATATTCCAGGTGCCTTCTGGGAGAAGCGAAGTCTCCCTAAGCTAGAAGATCGTTGGGTACAGCCGGGACCAGCTGCTTCGAAAGCATCACCAAACCAGGGATTCAAGCTTCAGGAGGCTAATTTGCATATTCCAGGTGCCTTCTGGGAGAAGCGAAGTCTCCCTAAGCTAGAAGATCGTTGGGTACAGCCGGGACCAGCTGCTTCGAAAGCATCACCAAACCAGGGATTCAAGCTTCAGGAGGCTAATTTGCATATTCCAGGTGCCTTCTGGGAGAAGCGAAGTCTCCCTAAGCTAGAAGATCGTTGGGTACAGCCGGGACCAGCTGCTTCGAAAGCATCACCAAACCAGGGATTCAAGCTTCAGGAGGCTAATTTGCATATTCCAGGTGCCTTCTGGGAGAAGCGAAGTCTCCCTAAGCTAGAAGATCGTTGGGTACAGCCGGGACCAGCTGCTTCGAAAGCATCACCAAACCAGGGATTCAAGCTTCAGGAGGCTAATTTGCATATTCCAGGTGCCTTCTGGGAGAAGCGAAGTCTCCCTAAGCTAGAAGATCGTTGGGTACAGCCGGGACCAGCTGCTTCGAAAGCATCACCAAACCAGGGATTCAAGCTTCAGGAGGCTAATTTGCATATTCCAGGTGCCTTCTGGGAGAAGCGAAGTCTCCCTAAGCTAGAAGATCGTTGGGTACAGCCGGGACCAGCTGCTTCGAAAGCATCACCAAACCAGGGATTCAAGCTTCAGGAGGCTAATTTGCATATTCCAGGTGCCTTCTGGGAGAAGCGAAGTCTCCCTAAGCTAGAAGATCGTTGGGTACAGCCGGGACCAGCTGCTTCGAAAGCATCACCAAACCAGGGATTCAAGCTTCAGGAGGCTAATTTGCATATTCCAGGTGCCTTCTGGGAGAAGCGAAGTCTCCCTAAGCTAGAAGATCGTTGGGTACAGCCGGGACCAGCTGCTTCGAAAGCATCACCAAACCAGGGATTCAAGCTTCAGGAGGCTAATTTGCATATTCCAGGTGCCTTCTGGGAGAAGCGAAGTCTCCCTAAGCTAGAAGATCGTTGGGTACAGCCGGGACCAGCTGCTTCGAAAGCATCACCAAACCAGGGATTCAAGCTTCAGGAGGCTAATTTGCATATTCCAGGTGCCTTCTGGGAGAAGCGAAGTCTCCCTAAGCTAGAAGATCGTTGGGTACAGCCGGGACCAGCTGCTTCGAAAGCATCACCAAACCAGGGATTCAAGCTTCAGGAGGCTAATTTGCATATTCCAGGTGCCTTCTGGGAGAAGCGAAGTCTCCCTAAGCTAGAAGATCGTTGGGTACAGCCGGGACCAGCTGCTTCGAAAGCATCACCAAACCAGGGATTCAAGCTTCAGGAGGCTAATTTGCATATTCCAGGTGCCTTCTGGGAGAAGCGAAGTCTCCCTAAGCTAGAAGATCGTTGGGTACAGCCGGGACCAGCTGCTTCGAAAGCATCACCAAACCACGCGCCTTACGGCGCGCGAATTTTTGCCTGTAGGACATTATTGCAAGAGAGCTTGGCTGAGTAGATTACACAAGAAGGAAAACACACAGCAAGTCAGCAGGATCTAGGAGCAACATGGCAGATGTGACAACCTACATGGTGAGCTGCAGCATGTGCTACATGTTCACAGATCGACCAGAAGAAGAATCCAATTTCACCTGTCAGAAGTGTAGACTAGTGGCCCTTTTAGAAGAAAAGGTGCGGGGTCTGGAAGAAAGAATAGCAACTTTGAAACTCATCAAAGAGAATGAAGACTTTCTAGACAGAACAGAAGCATCTCTACTGGTCACAGAAGGTGCAAAAAGTGTCAGAGAACCTCCAAAAGCAGATGAGTGGAAGCATGTGACCAAAAGAAGCAAGAAGACCATGGAGAAATCACCAACCACACAACTGAAGAACCGATATCAAATCTTTGTAGAGGATGAAGATGGCACACCTAAGAATGAAGCAATACCAGCAAGCAAAAAAGAAAAGGGCACACAGCAACAAGTGACAGCAAAAAGAACAGCCAAGAAGCAACGAAGAGTGGTGGTGGTGGGAGACTCACTACTGAGAGGCACCGAAGCAGCCATCTGCAGACCGGACATAACTGCAAGAGAAGTATGCTGCCTTCCAGGTGCGATGATCAAAGATGTGACCGATAGGATACCAAAGCTCTTCAGCTCCAAGGACGTCCACCCATTTCTTCTGATACATGTTGGCACCAATGACACGGCAAGGAAGGACCTACCGACAATCTGCAAGGACTTTGAAGAGTTGGGGAAGAAAGTAAAGGAACTGGATGCACAGGTAGTTTTTTCTTCTATCCTTCCAGTAGACGGGCATGGCACCAGGAGATGGAACAGGATCCTTGATGCAAACAACTGGCTAAGACGATGGTGCAGACAACAAAGATTTGGATTCCTGGACCACGGTGTGAATTACTGGTATGATGGACTCCTCGCCAGAGACGGACTACACCTCAACAAACCTGGGAAACACACATTCGCCAGAAGACTCGCTACACTCATCAGGAGGGCGTTAAACTAGAAGAAGAGGGGACGGGAAGAAAAACATTAGACTCGAACAAAGACGACCCAGGAAAACATACTCAGAAGGGAGGTAAGAACATTTCTAAAACAATCCACAGTGAGGAGATTGGAACAAAACAAAATCCTCTAAACTGCATGCTCGCAAACGCCAGAAGCCTGACAAACAAGATGGAAGAACTAGAAGCAGAAATATCTACAGGTAACTTTGACATAGTGGGAATAACCGAGACATGGTTAGATGAAAGCTATGACTGGGCAGTTAACTTACAGGGTTACAGTCTGTTTAGAAAGGATCGTAAAAATCGGAGAGGAGGAGGGGTTTGTCTCTATGTAAAGTCTTGTCTAAAGTCCACTTTAAGGGAGGATATTAGCGAAGGGAATGAGGATGTCGAGTCCATATGGGTTGAAATTCATGGAGGGAAAAATGGTAACAAAATTCTCATTGGGGTCTGTTACAAACCCCCAAATATAACAGAAAGCATGGAAAGTCTACTTCTAAAGCAGATAGATGAAGCTGCAACCCATAATGAGGTCCTGGTTATGGGGGACTTTAACTACCCGGATATTAACTGGGAAACAGAAACCTGTGAAACCCATAAAGGCAACAGGTTTCTGCTAATAACCAAGAAAAATTATCTTTCACAATTGGTGCAGATTCCAACCAGAGGAGCAGCACTTTTAGACCTAATACTATCTAATAGACCTGACAGAATAACAAATCTGCAGGTGGTTGGGCATTTAGGAAATAGCGACCACAATATTGTGCAGTTTCACCTGTCTTTCACTAGGGGGACTTGTCAGGGAGTCACAAAAACATTGAACTTTAGGAAGGCAAAGTTTGAACAGCTTAGAGATGCCCTTAATCTGGTAGACTGGGACAATATCCTCAGAAATGAGAATACAGATAATAAATGGGAAATGTTTAAGAACATCCTAAATAGGCAGTGTAAGCGGTTTATACCTTGTGGGAATAAAAGGACTAGAAATAGGAAAAACCCAATGTGGCTAAACAAAGAAGTAAGACAGGCAATTAACAGTAAAAAGAAAGCATTTGCACTACTAAAGCAGGATGGCACCATTGAAGCTCTAAAAAACTATAGGGAGAAAAATACTTTATCTAAAAAACTAATTAAAGCTGCCAAAAAGGAAACAGAGAAGCATATTGCTAAGGAGAGTAAAACTAATCCCAAACTGTTCTTCAACTATATCAATAGTAAAAGAATAAAAACTGAAAATGTAGGCCCCTTAAAAAATAGTGAGGAAAGAATGGTTGTAGATGACGAGGAAAAAGCTAACATATTAAACACCTTCTTCTCCACGGTATTCACGGTGGAAAATGAAATGCTAGGTGAAATCCCAAGAAACAATGAAAACCCTATATTAAGGGTCACCAATCTAACCCAAGAAGAGGTGCGAAACCGGCTAAATAAGATTAAAATAGATAAATCTCCGGGTCCGGATGGCATACACCCACGAGTACTAAGAGAACTAAGTAATGTAATAGATAAACCATTATTTCTTATTTTTAGTGACTCTATAGCGACAGGGTCTGTTCCGCAGGACTGGCGCATAGCAAATGTGGTGCCAATATTCAAAAAGGGCTCTAAAAGTGAACCTGGAAATTATAGGCCAGTAAGTCTAACCTCTATTGTTGGTAAAATATTTGAAGGGTTTCTGAGGGATGTTATTCTGGATTATCTCAATGAGAATAACTGTTTAACTCCATATCAGCATGGGTTTATGAGAAATCGCTCCTGTCAAACCAATCTAATCAGTTTTTATGAAGAGGTAAGCTATAGGCTGGATCACGGTGAGTCATTGGACGTGGTATATCTCGATTTTTCCAAAGCGTTTGATACCATGCCGCACAAGAGGTTGGTACACAAAATGAGAATGCTTGGTCTGGGGGAAAATGTGTGTAAATGGGTTAGTAACTGGCTTAGTGATAGAAAGCAGAGGGTGGTTATAAATGGTATAGTCTCTAACTGGGTCGCTGTGACCAGTGGGGTACCGCAGGGGTCAGTATTGGGACCTGTTCTCTTCAACATATTCATTAATGATCTGGTAGAAGGTTTACACAGTAAAATATCGATATTTGCAGATGATACAAAACTATGTAAAGCAGTTAATACAAGAGAAGATAGTATTCTGCTACAGATGGATCTGGATAAGTTGGAAACTTGGGCTGAAAGGTGGCAGATGAGGTTTAACAATGATAAATGTAAGGTTATACACATGGGAAGAGGGAATCAATATCACCATTACACACTGAACGGGAAACCACTGGGTAAATCTGACAGGGAGAAGGACTTGGGGATCCTAGTTAATGATAAACTTACCTGGAGCAGCCAGTGCCAGGCAGCAGCTGCCAAGGCAAACAGGATCATGGGGTGCATTAAAAGAGGTCTGGATACACATGATGAGAGCATTATACTGCCTCTGTACAAATCCCTAGTTAGACCGCACATGGAGTACTGTGTCCAGTTTTGGGCACCGGTGCTCAGGAAGGATATAATGGAACTAGAGAGAGTACAAAGGAGGGCAACAAAATTAATAAAGGGGATGGGAGAACTACAATACCCATATAGATTAGCGAAATTAGGATTATTTAGTCTAGAAAAAAGACGACTGAGGGGCGATCTAATAACCATGTATAAGTATATAAGGGGACAATACAAATATCTCGCTGAGGATCTGTTTATACCAAGGAAGGTGACGGGCACAAGGGGGCATTCTTTGCGTCTGGAGGAGAGAAGGTTTTTCCACCAACATAGAAGAGGATTCTTTACTGTTAGGGCAGTGAGAATCTGGAATTGCTTGCCTGAGGAGGTGGTGATGGCGAACTCAGTCGAGGGGTTCAAGAGAGGCCTGGATGTCTTCCTGGAGCAGAACAATATTGTATCATACAATTATTAGGTTCTGTAGAAGGACGTAGATCTGGGTATTTATTATGATGGAATATAGGCTGAACTGGATGGACAAATGTCTTTTTTCGGCCTTACTAACTATGTTACTATGTTAAAACGAAAACCACGCAAAGGGGCAAAAAGACCCACCGTGCCGAACTAACAGCACGGCGGTGCACCCCTCTGCTTCTCAGAGCTTCCAGCAAAAGACAATAGCAAGCTGGACAGAAAAAAACAGAAAACAAACTAGAAGCACTTATCTAGCAGAGCAGCAGGCCCAAGGAAAGATGCAGTAGCTCAGATCCAACACTGGAACATTGACAAGGAGCAAGGAAGACAGACTCAGGTGGAGCTAAATAGCAAGGCAGCCAACGAGCTCACCAAAACACCTGAGGGAGGAAGCCCAGAGACTGCAATACCACTTGTGACCACAGAAGTGAACTCAGCCATAGAATTCACAACAGTACCCCCCCCTTGAGGAGGGGTCACCGAACCCTCACCAGAACCCCCAGGCCGACCAGGATGAGCCACATGAAAGGCACGAACAAGATCTGGGGCATGGACATCAGAGGCAAAAACCCAGGAATTATCTTCCTGAGCATAACCCTTCCATTTGACCAGATACTGGAGTTTCCGTCTAGAGACACGAGAATCCAAAATCTTCTCCACAATATACTCCAATTCCCCCTCCACCAAAACAGGGGCAGGAGGCTCCACAGATGGAACCATAGGTGCCACGTATCTCCTCAACAACGACCTATGGAATACATTATGTATGGAAAAGGAGTCTGGGAGGGTCAGACGAAAAGACACCGGATTGAGAATCTCAGAAATCCTATACGGACCAATAAAACGAGGTTTAAATTTAGGAGAGGAAACCTTCATAGGAATATGACGAGAAGATAACCAAACCAAATCCCCAACACGAAGTCGGGGTCCCACACGGCGTCTGCGATTAGCGAAAAGCTGAGCCTTCTCCTGGGACAAGGTCAAATTGTCCACTACCTGAGTCCAGATCTGCTGCAACCTGTCCACCACAGAATCCACACCAGGACAGTCCGAAGACTCAACCTGTCCTGAAGAGAAACGAGGATGGAACCCAGAATTGCAGAAAAATGGAGAGACCAAGGTAGCCGAGCTGGCCCGATTATTAAGGGCGAACTCAGCCAACGGCAAAAATGACACCCAATCATCCTGGTCAGCGGAAACAAAACATCTCAGATATGTTTCCAAGGTCTGATTGGTTCGTTCGGTCTGGCCATTAGTCTGAGGATGGAAGGCCGAGGAGAAAGATAGGTCAATGCCCATCCTACCACAAAAGGCTCGCCAGAACCTCGAGACAAACTGGGAACCTCTGTCAGAAACAATATTCTCAGGAATGCCATGTAAACGAACCACATGCTGGAAGAACAAAGGCACCAAATCAGAGGAGGAAGGCAATTTAACCAAGGGCACCAGATGGACCATTTTAGAAAAGCGATCACAGACCACTCAAATGACCGACATTTTTTGAGAAACGGGAAGGTCAGAAATGAAATCCATCGAAATATGTGTCCAAGGCCTCTTCGGGACCGGCAAGGGCAAAAGCAACCCACTGGCACGTGAACAGCAGGGCTTAGCCCTAGCACAAATTCCACAGGACTGCACAAAAGCACGCACATCCCGTGACAGAGATGGCCACCAGAAGGATCTAGCAACCAACTCCCTGGTACCAAAGATTCCTGGATGACCGGCCAGCACCGAACAATGAAGTTCAGAGATAACTTTACTAGTCCACCTATCAGGGACGAACAGTTTCTCGGCCGGACAACGATCAGGTTTATTAGCCTGAAATTTCTGCAACACTCTCCGCAAATCAGGGGAGATGGCAGACACAATGACTCCTTCCTTGAGGATACTCGCCGGCTCAGATAACCCCGGAGAGTCGGGCACAAAACTCCTAGACAGAGCATCCGCCTTCACATTTTTAGAGCCCGGAAGGTATGAAATCACAAAATCAAAACGAGCAAAAAATAACGACCAACGGGCCTGTCTAGGATTCAAGCGCTTGGCAGACTCGAGATAAGTCAAGTTCTTATGATCAGTCAATACCACCACGCGATGCTTAGCACCCTCAAGCCAATGACGCCACTCCTCGAATGCCCACTTCATGGCCAGCAACTCTCGGTTGCCCACATCATAATTACGCTCAGCAGCAGAAAATTTCCTGGAAAAGAAAGCACATGGTTTGAACACTGAGCAACCAGAACCTCTCTGTGACAAAACCGCCCCTGCACCAATCTCAGAAGCATCAACCTCGACCTGGAACGGAAGAGAAACATCAGGTTGACACAACACAGGGGCACAGCAAAAACGACGCTTCAACTCCTGAAAAGCTTCCACGGCAGCAGAAGACCAATTAACCAAATCAGCACCCTTCTTGGTCAAATCGGTCAATGGTCTGGCAATGCTAGAAAAATTACAGATGAAGCGACGATAAAAATTAGCAAAGCCCAGGAATTTCTGCAGACTTTTTAGAGATGTCGGCTGAGTCCAATCCTGGATGGCCTGAACCTTAACCTGATCCATCTCGATAGTAGAAGGGGAAAAGATGAACCCCAAAAATGAAACTTTCTGCACACCGAAGAGACACTTTGATCCCTTCACGAACAAGGAATTAGCACGCAGTACCTGGAAAACCATTCTGACTTGCTTCACATGAGACTCCCAATCATCTGAGAAGATCAAAATGTCATCCAAGTAAACAATCAAGAATTTATCCAGATACTCACGGAAAATGTCATGCATAAAAGACTGAAAAACAGATGGAGCATTGGCAAGTCCGAACGGCATCACCAGATACTCAAAATGACCCTCGGGTGTATTAAATGCCGTTTTCCATTCATCTCCCTGCCTGATTCTCACCAGATTATACGCACCACGAAGATCAATCTTAGTAAACCAACTAGCCCCCTTAATCCGAGCAAACAAGTCAGAAATCAATGGCAAGGGATACTGAAACTTAACAGTGATCTTATTAAGAAGGCGGTAATCAATACACGGTCTTAGCGAACCATCCTTCTTGGCTACAAAAAAGAACCCTGCTCCCAATGGTGACGACGATGGGCGAATATGTCCCTTCTCCAGGGACTCCTTCACATAACTGCGCATAGCGGTGTGTTCAGGTACGGACAAATTAAATAAACGACCCTTAGGGAATTTACTACCAGGAATCAAATCGATAGCACAATCACAATTCCTATGCGGAGGTAGGGCATCAGACTTGGACTCTTCAAATACATCCTGAAAGTCCGACAAGAACTCTGGGATGTCAGAAGGAATGGATGACGAAATAGACAAAAATGGAACATCACCATGTACTCCCTGACAACCCCAGCTGGTTACCGACATAGAGTTCCAATCCAATACTGGATTATGGGTTTGTAGCCATGGCAACCCCAACACGACCACATCATGCAAATTATGCAGTACCAGAAAGCGAATAACTTCCTGATGTGCAGGAGCCATGCACATGGTCAGCTGGGCCCAGTACTGAGGCTTATTCTTGGCCAAAGGTGTAGCATCAATTCCTCTCAACGGAATAGGACACCGCAAAGGCTCCAAGAAAAATCCACAACGTTTAGCATAATCCAAATCCATCAGATTCAGGGCAGCGCCTGAATCCACAAACGCCATGACAGAATACGATGACAAAGAGCACATTAAGGTAATGGACAAAAGGAATTTGGACTGTACAGTACCAATAACGGCAGAGCTATCGAACCGCCTAGTGCGTTTAGGACAATTAGAAATAGCATGAGTAGAATCACCACAATAGAAACACAGTCTGTTCAGACGTCTGTGTTCTTGCCGTTCTACTTTAGTCATAGTCCTGTCGCACTGCATAGGCTCAGGTTTACTCTCAGGCAGTACCGCCAGATGGTGCACAGATTTACGCTCGCGCAAGCGACGACCGATCTGAATGGCCAAGGACATAGACTCATTCAAACCAGCAGGCATAGGAAATCCCACCATTACATCCTTAAGAGCTTCAGAGAGACCATTTCTGAACAAAGCCGCTAGTGCAGATTCATTCCACAGAGTGAGTACTGACCATTTCCTAAATTTCTGACAATATACTTCTACATCATCCTGACCCTGGCATAAAGCCAGCAGATTTTTCTCAGCCTGATCCACTGAATTAGGCTCATCGTAAAGCAATCCGAGCGCCAGGAAAAATGCATCAACATTACTCAATGCAGAATCTCCTGGTGCAAGAGAAAACGCCCAGTCCTGTGGGTCGCCGCGCAAAAAAGAAATAATAATCAAAACCTGTTGAATAGGATTACCAGAAGAATGAGGTTTCAAGGCCAAAAATAGCTTACAATTATTTCTGAAGCTCAGGAACTTAGTTCTGTCACCAAAAAACAAATCAGGAATCGGAATTCTTGGTTCTAGCATCGATTTCTGATCAATAGTATCTTGAATCTTTTGTACATTTACAACGAGATTATCCATTGAGGAGCACAGAGCCTGAATATCCATGTCCACAGCTGTGTCCTGAAGCACTCTAATGTCTAGGGGAAAAAAAAGACTGAAGACAGAGCTAAGAAAAAAAAATGATGTCAGGATTTCTTTTTTCCCTCTATTGGGAATCATTGGTGTGGCTCCTTGTACTGTTATGACTGGCAATCAGGCAACACAGCGTGCAGTAATCAGCGCACATACAGAGATCTGGCAATAACCAAAAACAATAGGACGAGCTCTGAGACGTGGAATCTCTGTAGACTGCAGTACCTGATCTATCCTCACACAACTATAAGCAGCAGTGGATTGCGCCTAACAACTACCTATGCAACTCGGCACTGCCTGAGGAGCTGACTAGCCTGAAGATAGAAATACAAGCCTGACTTACCTCAGAGAAATACCCCAAAGGAATAGGCAGCCCCCCACATATAATGACTGTTAGCAAGATGAAAAGACAAACGTAGGAATGAAATAGATTCAGCAAAGTGAGGCCCGATATTCTAGACAGAGCGAGGATAGCAAAGAGAACTATGCAGTCTACAAAAAACCCTAAAACGAAAACCACGCAAAGGGGCAAAAAGACCCACCGTGCCGAACTAACAGCACGGCGGTGCACCCCTCTGCTTCTCAGAGCTTCCAGCAAAAGACAATAGCAAGCTGGACAGAAAAAAACAGAAAACAAACTAGAAGCACTTATCTAGCAGAGCAGCAGGCCCAAGGAAAGATGCAGTAGCTCAGATCCAACACTGGAACATTGACAAGGAGCAAGGAAGACAGACTCAGGTGGAGCTAAATAGCAAGGCAGCCAACGAGCTCACCAAAACACCTGAGGGAGGAAGCCCAGAGACTGCAATACCACTTGTGACCACAGAAGTGAACTCAGCCACAGAATTCACAACAGTTGACCTGATGAATAGGTGCCTCTAAAACATGCCTCCACTCTTCAAAAGTTAGTTTGACAGCAAGCAGCTGGCAATTTCCAACATCGAAATTCCTCTCAGCAGACAAAAATTTCCTAAAAAACTATGCATTTCTCCCTCCTCGATGCCTATCAGATTAGAAGCCCCTCTAAAATCAAGTTTAGAAAACCATTTAGCCCCAGTAAGCTGATTATATGGATCAGGGATGAGTGGAAGTGGGTAACTATTTTTAACAGTGATTTTGTTTAGTTCACGGAAAATGAGGCAAAGGCAGAGCCCTACATCTTTCTTTTTTACAAAGATGAAATCAGCAGCTACAGGAAAGGAGGAAGGACAGATATGACCCTTCTGTAAACTTTTGTTTACATATTCTTTTGTAGTGGTCTGTTTAGATCCTGACAATTTTTACAGGTGAACTTTAGGCAAGCTGAAGTTAGGAATAAGATCAATAGCACAATCATAAGGACAATGGGTAGGTAATATTTCTGCCTCTTTTTCTGAGAACACATCTCCAAAGTCTTGCAGGTATACCAGCAGACACTCCAGATTAGTGAAGCAAGTTTGTAGAGCACTAAAACATTTCTTTTAACAGTTGGGGCTCCACTAAACAATATCCTTCATCACCACTCAATAACAGAATTTCGAATATACAGCCATGGAAACCCTGACACCAAACAAGCTGGTAAATTATCAAAGATATAACAGTAGATGGAGTCAGAGTTAAGAGTTCCCTCTTTTAGTGTGAATTCCACCATTACCAGCTGGATAAAGCTTTGGAGTAATGGAATCTTGTCCAGTCCAGAATCCATAAAGTTCATGACAGACCCATAGTCAATGAAAGTAAGTGCAGATAACCACAGGTCCTGAAAACATAATTCCATGTTCAACAGTATTTTATCACCCTGATTAGGCATTTTCCAACATCTTGTTTACTTGAGGGTGAATTAATAAGTCCTTCAGATAATGCTTAACGCGACCACAATAGAGGCTGTAGAGGCATGATGACATTTCCACTCCACAGTCCGAGAGCTGGCTGCTCCAATCTCCATTGGTTTTGTTTTAGGTATGGAAATAGACTAAGGAAGAATGACTGAACTCTCCTTTTGCTCAACAAGTGTCTCCCGAATTCAGGGTTAAGTATGCAAAGCCAGAGTGTCCTGAAAAGTGTCTGTAAGGTCACAGTGAAACTGACAATGGAGAATAGCATTATTCCATAGAATCTCAGAGGACAATTTCCAGAACTCAGAACTATAACCCTCAGCATTGCAACCCCCCTGTGTCAGGTTCCTGATCTTTGCCTTTATGACCTGGACTCTGTCAGGTTCATCACAGACCATCCCTAAGGTATCAACAGAAGACCATTCTTCGGTTAGTGGGGACAAAGAATTTCCAAGTCTTAGGACTTCCACGTAATAGGGACATTATTATACCCACCAGCTGGGACTCATCCCAAGAAATCTAGGGTCATAGATTAAAACATAATTTACAACTCTCACTGAATACCCTAAAAAGATCCCTCTTCCCAGAAAATCTGTCAGGAAGTGAAACAACTCGGTCAGGCATGGTCAACAACACATCAGGGGGTCCAGAAGACATAACTGCTGTCAAAAGTGAAGAGATATGGCCATTCTGTAAACTTTCATTAACATATTCTTTCATGGTGGTCCATTAAGTCCCAGACAAATTGATGTGGTGAGCTTGACATAATTTGGCATTAGGAACAAGATTCATAGCACAATCATAAGTACAATAAGGAGGTATTATCTCTGCTTCTTTTTACAAGAACACACGTCCAAAGTCCTTCAGGTAGCCCTTCAGACCAGCAGAGTATATTTTTTCAGACTTTAAACATTTATTGTAACATTTTAAGGCTCCATTTAACAATCCTCTTCTGACACCAATCAATAACAGGATTGTAAATATGTATCATGGAAGCTCCTGTACCACCCTAATACTGTAGGTAAATTATCCAAAATAAAACAGGAGATGGATTCAGAGTTGAAGAATGGAGTTCTCCCATTTGAAGTTTGAAATCCACCATTACACTCTTAACCAAATTAACCTATTAAAAAAAAAAAAAAAACATAATCAGGTTCCTCGCATCATGTTCTCATACACTTTATGCAGTTAATAGCCTTCTGTGTCTGCACTGTTACATACTTAGGCAGTTAACTGGTTCATGCAGCTTTACATGAAGTCCTGAGCCTTACACTATGGCCGGTCCGAATAACTAAAGCAATTGTTACCATCCACCTCTCATGTCTCCCCTTTTCCTCATAGATTGTAAGCTTGCGAGCAGGGCCCTCATTCCTCCTGGTATCTGTTTTGAACTGTGATTTCTGTTATGCTGTAATGTCTATTGTCTGTACAAGTCCCCTCTATAATCTGTAAAGCGCTGCGGAATATGTTGGCGCTATATAAATAAAAATTATTATTATTATTATTATTATTATAATGTTATCTTCTCTATGGCAAACATTTAAATGGGTCCTTCCAAACTGTTTCTAATCATAACTTCAGAACCAGTCCTTCAACAATAAACTTGGTAGTCCCCCAGTCAATGAACACCAATGTCAAAAACACCTGTTTCTTGAAGGATACTAACTTATTTATCAGTAATTCATCAAAGAAAGAAAAATTTACCTAAAAGTCTGGGTGACCTCCTTGTCTGTCCCCCAGACTCTGATATTCTCCCAACAGTTTTCTTGCCTCTGGACAAGTTGGGCAGTTCTTGAGGTAATGTCCAGAGAGACAAAAGTAAAGACAGAGTCCAAGATCTTGTCTATGTTTTTTCTCCATAACATCAAGACTGGCCACCCTTACCTCCAATGGTTCCACTTCCAGTAAGTAGACCTGCTCCAGTGAAGTATAACAGACAGCCTGCTGTTTATCACTTTCCTCATGGATTCTGCGGTCCATTCTTATGACCTTTGGTCATGGTCTGCACCAAAGAACAAGAGGGTCATGAGCACCAGGGCATCTTAAAGCATTTCAGAAAGGCCTTTGTGGAACTGAGTGTAGATAAAGCGTGTACACAGCTAGAATTGGTGCCAAGGTATGTTCCCAAACCTTAGTGATGTATAATAAGAACCTGGCACTCAACTTGTTGTAATGCAAGTGGATTTATTCTGCTCCAACTGGTGGTACAGTAACAGAAAACGTTTTGGTCTCAACAGCAACTTTCATCAGTTTCTGTGAGTATATATATAATAAACAAAAGGAAAACAACACAAAATAAAGTATTTACACATGAATCAATGGCAGTACAATTATAGATCAGGCACAAAACTTCGATGAAGAAATAGATCTGGGCACAGTCAAAATTAGAAAAACGACATAGTGAGGAATAACATACCGTTTTGTAAGCACTACTGAGGTGAATGATTACACTTAACTAGTGAATTGGACAAATCGGTATTGGTATCTGTAAAAAAAAGGGGGGTGGGACATGTGTACCAAATAGGCAGACAATGTACAGTCTATAGATATAGTGTCAATGATGGTTACAGACATACCCCGTAGGTGGAGAAAATGAACTTATAGGGAACAACATGCAAGCAGACTGTGGAAAAGAAGCAGTATCCTTGAGGGATGAGATCCCGTCCTAAAATAAAGGCCCGTTGCTATAGTGAAGGGATGCTGGAGTATATTACCTGACATGTAGAGCTGCCGACGTGGAATCCACCGCTAGTCTGCAGCATGCCGGGAGGATATCTGTTTATATCCGGTATGGAGGATGCGGGAGCAAGCACTGTATTAGGAGATAGACGTGAAAACCGGAAGTAACATGGGCGGGTGTTAGATCTGTTCATCATGTGGTAAGCTGTTGCATGCTGGGCCCGGAAATGACGTTATCAACATGGTTGTGCATTCCATGAGCACACTGCTTGCGTTCCACCCATATATACCATGGAAATGATATATTTAATTAATTTATCAATACTGTAAATGCCAAACTGTAGATATGTACCGCTGTGTGAAAGAAGGAGAGCGTGGTAATGGATAGTATAGGTTATTGTAGGATATGAAGTGTCATGCCGTCACTGATCTGAGTAGCTTGCATGTGATTTGGTGAACTCGGGAAGTAACCATTATTTATAAAGAAAATGAACGATAGAGGGGACATATAAAAGATCATTTGGATTAGAGATACATTTTTACGTGCTTATGATCATATCCAGGATGTGACATCTATGGGATCAAGAATATAAAACAATCTCAATACAGAGTGAGGCAGATGGTGAATTACCATAGGAGACAAGAAAAGTGCTCGTGAAAGACTGTGTCCGAAGATCAATATAGACGGCTCAAGAAAGATAGAAAGAACATTATAAGACATCGTAAATAGCGATACATATTTCAATAATCGGTTATGCAAAAAGCAATGCATCATACTCTCTATTCAGTCCCTTGAGACAGAGCGTCTCCAGTGTATATCCAGTAAGCCTCTCATTTTTTTAAAAGAGAGATCCTGTCACCCCCATGTCTAGGTGGGGGGATCGAGTCGATGACCTGGAATTTTAATTGAGAAATGGAATGTCCCTGTAAATGAATATGATGAGGAATAGGAAGTAATAGATTCCTACAACGGATAGACGATTTGTGTTACGATATTCTGTCCCATACAGAATGTGTGGTCTCTCCAATATAGAGTAGTCCACAAGGGCATTTGATTAAATACACCACAAATGAAGATTCACAGGTATAATATTCCTTAATATGAAAACTATTTCCTGAACGGGGATGCTGAAAAGTGTTACCTTTTTGAACGTTGCTGCACTGAGCACAGTGTAAGCAGGGGAGGGTTCCCATCTTAGGTCTAGCTAGAAAGACAGATTTCCTTGGTTGTGTAGGGCCGAGGTTAGCCTTTACTAAAGTGTCTTTAAGGTTATGAGGTCTCTTGAAGCATGGCAAAAAAGGTGGTCGAAATTCAGGGACAGAGAGATATGCAGTGGTTACAAGGTGCCAATGTTTTCGGATATTTTTGTGAAGAATAAGCACAAATGGATGATACGAATGTAAGAATGGGATTCGTTTGGAGTGGTCACGTTTCGTATGCCATTTTTCATCCAATGAAGGAGGATGCAGAGTGTGGGCAGCGTGATGACATAGGTTTCGGTCCCCACCATCTTAGAGAAGGGCATTACAGTGATTGGCTTGCTTTCTGCAGCGTCACAGGGGCTATAAAGGGGCATGCACGCTGACCGCCTTTTTACTTCTGCCGATCTTAGCATAAGGAGGGGTTGCTGCAGCTGCATCAGAAGAAGGGATATAGTTAGGGAGGATAGATAAAGCCCCGAAACTCCTTGTGATGTAGCGATTTCCACTGTCCAACACCACCTTTTCTTTGCAGGAACAGTGGAGTTTATATTTTTGTGCATCAGCGCTGTAGCTTATTAGGCTGCCTTATAAGGCTCCCTGATAGCTGCATTGCTGTTTGTATGCCGCTGTGCAGACCAACTGCTTTTTTAAAAGCAAAAATCCTGTTGCTCCCTTCTGCACAGTTATCTTGTTTATTTGTCCACACTTTTGTGTGCAGCAGTCCTTTTTATTGCTGCCATACTTGTCCTGAGATCATTGTAGGCAGATTGAAATTGTACTACAGCCCTTGTATTCTTTTATATATCTTCCAGCCACGTTCTGCCACTTACATTGTGTAGTGTAATACACTGGGCCTGAGTTTTGTTGCAGTCTCCCCCCAAAAAAGGGAGAATTAAATTGGCTTTAAGTGGATCTACGTCAGTTCTGTTAGTTTGTCGTACATCTTCCAGCCACGTTCTGCCACTTACATTGTGTTGTGTAATACACTACGCCTAAGTTTTGTTGCAGTCTCCCCCCAAAAAAGGGATAATTAAATTGGCTTTAAGTGGATCTATGTCAGTTCTGTTAGTTTGTCGTACATGTTCCAGCCACGTTCTGCCACTTACATTGTGTAGTGTAATACACTGGGCCTGAGTTTTGTTGCAGTCTCCCCCCCAAAAAAGGGAGATTTAAATTGGCACTAAGTGGATCTCCTTCAGTTCTGTTAGTTTGTCTTACACCTTCCAGCCACGTTCTGCCACTTACATTGTGTAGTGTAATACACTGGGACTGAGTTTTGTTGGAGTCTCCCCCCCAATGAAGTGAAGTGTCTCTGATGGTGGTGGTGCACAACCAACGTCAGACACACCGTCGTAATATGAGGGGCCCTTTGCCAGTACCGCCGCCCACGAGAACTCGGGTGATTTCCTAGTGTCTGTCCCTCATGTGATGTGTTTTGGTAGCGTTTGGGGCCATTATAAGGTGTTGGCATTCGTTTGTTTTGCCTCCCATTGACATGAATGGCGTTCTGTTATTTTTGGTGAATACTCGATGAATTAAATGGCGAATATTGCAAACTCAGTGATCGTAATCCCAACTGAACTTTTAAATATTCAATTATCTCTAGTGATCTGCCCACAGGTAAGGAGTATGGACATTCAGTGTAATGATCCCTACCCTGTGCGTTCTTTCTAAAGACAGCCGAACCAGCAGACGAGAGCACCCACTGACGGGTCTCCACTTCATTTGCTGCAAATTTTCCTCCAATAATTGGATTCACCAATATCAAAATTATTACTATTTGATCCACTCAACTACAGAAAAATAGGGATTCAAATCATGACCTACTATTGATGATTACTCCTTACAGGAAAACATGGTGTACATCACCCAACCAAGTCATGTTACGTGAGTTTTTATCAGTATCAGAGGCACTGCAGAAAAACTAAAGAAATTAGCTGGAGCATAGGTTGATATATGTGCAATACATTGGAGCACAGTCACATTGTGGCCATATGACAGGCAAAACCCAAGAAAAAAGAAAATGAGCATATAGCCTGTAGTATGTAAATAATATTACACATATGTAACATAGTGTAGTTAGTTCACACTTTTTCTATCAAAAAAGCATAAACATCATCCCAGTACGACAAAGCATACCCAATCGGGAAGGTCACACTTTAGTCATTTCAAAAACAAAACACAAGTAAAAAACAAAATGAGCATTTACCTTATAATAAGTAAAAAATTAAATTGTAATAGTAAATGTAAATAATATGCGATACAAAGTTAACATTATTTGTAGGGTAGCTCGCAGCATGAGAAATTTCTCAAGCTGCGAGCGCTGATGTCAGTAAGATTAGCGCAGTATTTCAGCTCTGAACTGCAATAACCTTACTAACATCAGCACTCATCGCAGCAGCCGGATTCACATGCTACTGTCAGCGTGTTCCTTCTGTCGTACTGAATGGTCACATTACTGATGTCTTTGCTCAGCACTGCATCTGGATGTAGCAAAGCTGGGAATCATCGTTGAATGTGGGATGGATTTATAGTTCACCTCTTTGGATCATTTTATTTTTTAAAGGTAATAAATTGGTAAAAGAGGATCTGGGAATGTTTTCTACAATTAACTTTTCTTTGTGTGTGTATTTATTACTTTTGACTATTTGGCTTGTAATGGGAGTGTCTGATAGATGCTTCTCCAATACTAACCCCTGGGCTTGATGTCAGCAGACACTACACAGCTGACATCAACCACAAAACCATAACCACTCTTGCCGACGCATTAGGGGAAGAACTGAGGCTAAGTTCCCCTCAAAACAATTTTGGGGCACCACCTTTTTAAAAACAATAAAGGCTATGCAGACAGCTGTGAGCTGATATTAATAGCCTGAGAAGCTCCATGTACAGTGCCTTCTTTACAAAATATTAACTTAAGACCCCAACTGTCTGCTTTCCTTCAGCTGGTTATTAAAAATAAGGAGAACCCAACGCTATTTTTTTCTTATTCATGTATTAGCTAAACACATGAACAATACTACCAAACAAAAAAACTACCCCTAAAAACATTAATCTTTATTAATAATCACAGGTAAATACCAACAGTCAAGAAAATAGATAAAAAACATCCCTCTAGGGATTCCCAGCCCCAGATTAAGGGTAATAGCCTATATCAGGAAGAGTATACCCAAAAGAAAAAAGATACAAAAATACAAAAAGTGGAATAAAAAATAAAAAATTAAAGTGCCAAAATATAGTATACTTTCCTATCCATAGTAGGCCCTGAAGTCTGATATCCTTCCTACCAGCGGAGGTTGGCATCCTATTTAGCAATGTGGCGCCCACGCTCCACGGCGGCTGTCCCTTAGGTCCCTTGGCAATCCCTGCATCTATCACAATCACAGACACAATTATTTGTAGATTAATTAGATCCACAATTATTGTATAACCAAAGAATATCAGCACTCATATATGGCTCTAGGCCAATCTATCTCATAAATACTTCTGCTCTCCTGCTCCACATAAACCTTGTGTCTGACAATGATATAAAAAAACTTGCAATACATAAGGTGCACAGTCAGACTATGGAGCCAGAAAAAAAAGGCTATGCTTTATCTAAGCTGCCCTAGGTCAAAAGTAAAAATAGATACCAATAAAAGTAAAATTAATTGAGACATCAGTAGGTTAAGAGTTTTTGAATATCCATATTGAATCAGGAGCCCCATATAATGCTCCATAAAGTTTATGATGGCCCCATAAGATGCTCCATATTAAAATATGCCCCATATAATCCTGCATAAAGGTTAATAATGGCCCCATAAGATGCTCCATAGACATATTTGCCCAATATAAGGCTGCACAAATGCTGATTATGGTCCCATAAGATGCTCCATAAAGATATTTGCCCCATATAGTGCTGCACAAACGTTGATTATGGCCCCATACAGACACTTGTCCCATATAGTGCTGCACAAACGTTATGGCCCCATACAGACACTTGCCCCATATAGTGCTGCACAAATGTTATGGCCCCATATAATGCTGCACAAATGTTATTGCCCCGTATAGTGCTGCACAAACGTTATGGCCCCTTATAGTGCTGCACAAACGTTATGGCCCCATATAGTGCTGCACAAACGTTATGGCCCCATACATTGCTGCACAAACGTTATGGCCCCTTATAGTGCTGCACAAACGTTATGGTCCCATAGATGCTCCATACAGACACTTGCCCCATTTGCTGTGATTAAAAAAAAATCACATACTCACCTCTCCGTCGCTCAGGCCCCCGGCGCTTTCATTATTCACGTTCTCCTCGTTCCGTTCAGCACTGGCGTTCTGGCTGAGGGGGCGCACCAACCACGTCACCACGCCCTCTGACCTGAGCGCCACTGCTGAAGATGGAGCAGCGCTGAAATGAGGAGCAGGTGAGCATCGCGTAGCGCAGCACTCCCCCTCCCCATTATATTTACCTGCTCCTGGCGCTGTGCAGTCCCTGCTTCCCCGGCTTTGCAGCTTCTTTCTGTAGTGAGCGGTCACTGTTACCGCTCATTACAATAATGAATATGCGGCTCCACCCCTATGGGACCTGCAGGGACCGCGCCAGGAGCAGGTAAGTATAATTAGACAGCCCCCGCTCCCCCTCACCTGCCGACCCCTGGGTATGACTCGAGTATAAGCCGAGATGGCGACTTTCAGCCCAAAAAAGTGGGCTGAAAATCTCAGCTTATACTCGAGTATATACGGTACTTATTTCATCTATATAGCTTCCCATTAACACGAGTCTATGCAGTCGGGCCTGCATCCTCCTCTGTATCTATCTACATTGAGGTCAGCTGACACAAGTTGACAATTTAATGCTAAAGATAGGATAGGACCATCCTGATTCAGTACACCTTTTCGCAGTAAGAGGGCTTTTACCCTTTATTGATCAAAATAGTGTTAAGAAGTGCCGCAGAGTAAAGTTTGAAAAAGAAAAACTTCAGCCTGAGTAGGGATTCAGCATAGGGCTAAAATTGGTGCTTCGGTGGTGGCAAAGGTGAGGTACAAGGTGAGTATAATATTTTTAAACATTTATTTACTGGAAATTGGTCATATTCTAATAAAATTTTAATTTAATTTAAGAACATTTGCTCATTTGTAATTGCAAATGACTGAGATAATAATATGCTCTGGTGTCTGGAGATACCACAGAGCATTTAATGGAACATTCAGTTAGCAGTGAATTTCTTCAATGAGAATCAAATTTTATAATGAAATCTGTGCAAAATGGCAAGTAAGATTTTTAAATGATCAACAGATTGTTACTTGTTACCAATTTTTTAACAATTGGACTGAATATAATACAGAGGAAGAGAGATGAGAGCCACATAAGTTTGAAGTGAGAAGACTGATCACTTGGATGCTGTGATTTGATGAGTTTATCAGTAGATGAATAAACCTGTTTATGTTTAATTATAGCCCAGACGGCAAAAGTTTATTTTGTTTATGTGACATGGTGAATAAACTTGTACAATACTCTTGCCATAATTTGGTTAGACTTTATTAATTCCCAGATTGTACTTTTATACTGTACATAAATAGCTATGTTGCTTGAAAGTTTGGGTCTATTATCAGACTATTACACCAAGGAAGTGTACAAAAAATAAAAACATATTTTTTGCAACGTGCACACTTTGTAATGTATACAATTGTGTTAACATTTTGGGGTTCTGAAAATTTTTCTTTTGTGTTTTAAAAACAAAATATGGGTTATCAAGCCGGTAACCACTTTTTCTTTGATGCAGAAGGTTTGGTTTCTGGATTTTTATTTATCAGCAAAATTAGAACTAATCAATTTACACATGTTTTCTTAAATCTCTTAACTGAGGCCTGTAACACAAACAATCAGTTCTCCTGTTTTGCAAGAGATGAGAGGCAAAAAGTCTAACACATGTTCTGCAAACTAAAGTTCTAGTTTCAATATACAGTACGCTATATACTAAGTCCTGTGGAGATGCTTGTTAAATGATTCATATTGATTTTTAGGATTGCTTCCTCCAGTAGACAACATTAAAGATTTTGATCTTTACCTCTGTGAAGAAGCTAATTGCATATTTAATATCCTGTGGGAGTCTTGAACGGCCTATAAATCTCCCTATGCCAACTTATCTCTCTCTACAAGGGAAACTATAACACTAAAACATACTTTGTGAAAAGCCTTTCACCCAGCCAAATAGTTCTCCTGGTTTACAATGTTGAGGGGTAAAAACCTGAAACAATTGTATGCAGATTGAGGTTCTGGATTAGCTATAATTCCTTAGTCATGTAGCCTGTTAAAGCATCAATTTTAAGTTTTTTTAGTTTGCTGTCTCCAACTGGTGGAACGAGACATCATACCTCCGCGAAGAAGGTATATGTATATTTCTTTTTCCAGCAGAACATATAAGTCTCACTGCACTAAATTGGCAATCTTCACAAGATCAAGCGCTAACAAGGTTCAGAAGAGCCACAGAATCTTGACCACGTGACACATGAATTGTCAATATATGTTTTATCAAGAGTGAATCAAGTGTGAATATTTAAAAATAATGAACATTCTTAATTGCATCAGCTCAAATGGACTTTCAGATAGGCCATATTCACAATTAGGCAGTCTTCAGAACTAAAATCTCTCTCTCTCTCTCTCTATAGAGAGAGAGAGAGAGAGAGAGAGATTTTAGTTCTGAAGGCTGCCTAATTGTGAATATGGCCTATCTGAAAGTCCATTTGAGCTGATGCAATTAAGAATGTTCATATATATATATATATATATTTTTTTTTTTTTTTTGCTGGTTTCAGTATTGTAAAGAACCTGCTCTCAATATTTCCCTCCTAAAGATTTAAGTACATAATGTGTTATGTTTAAAGTTGTTTGTAGCCTAACTTTCATGCAGAGTGAAACAAAAAAATAGCACAGAACAATAATAAAACAAATCCTCAGTTAAATGGCCACTGTACTGAACCCACACCTCACCACTAGGGTTGAGCGACCTTTACTTTTATAGGATCGGGTCGGGTTTCACGAAACCCGACTTTTTCAAAAGTCGGGTCGAGTGAAATCGGCCGACCCTATAAAAAAGTCGGGGTCGGGGTCGGCCGAAACTCGAAACACAATGCAGTGCATTGGGTTTCCAATGGTTCCCAGGGTCTGAAGGAGCGGAAACTCTCCTTCAGGCCTTGGGATCCATAATTAAGTGTAAAATAAAGAATTAAAATAAAAAATATCGCCATACTTACCTTCTGACACGCCCTGGTACTAACCGGACGGCTGATTCTTAGGAAGGAAGGCTGCCGGAAAGAAGCAGGGCGCATCCGAGGGTGAGTATATTCCTATTAGGTATATACTTACCCTTCTTTCCGGCAGCCTTCCTTCCTAAGAATCAGCCCTTCCAGGACCTTCGGTGACGTCGCGGTGACGTCGCAGCTTGTGATTGGTTGCGCGAGCGGTCACATGGGCGGCTGCGCGACCCATCACAAGCCGCGACGTCACCGCAAGGTCTTGGAAGGCTGATTCTAAGGAAGGAAGGTTTCCGGTTAGTACCAGGGAGCGTCAGAGGGTAAGTATGGCGATATTTTTTATTTTAATTCTTTATTTTACACTTAAATCTGAATTCCGATACCAATTCCCGATATCTTAAACATATCGGGAATCGGTATCAGAATTCCGATTCGAGATTCAGAAGATCGCCGACTTCATGGCCGACCCCACACAGGGGTCGGGTCGGGTTTCATGAAACCCGACTTTGCCAAAAGTCGGCGACTTCTGAAAATTTTCGACCCGTTTCGCTCAACCCTACTCACCACCCCACCTGACGTCACTATTACATCAGAAGCATCACATAATGTGGTAGCTCACTTTCACCAACTTGAAGATCCGCACTCCCTGGGGACATACTGTATAAGGTCAGATTCGTACAGTTTTACACAGACATCCCTGTCCACACAAGCGCGGGGAGGCATGAGGAGTGAGTGGATGTGGCCCACACAGTCACTGATATGGCCTCACACTCGATCACAACCCTGAAAGGCTCAAAGGCCTGTTTTCACTAGCACCAGTGAAGCAGTGCATGGTCAGCCAGGTAGCACTGACATGGGTTCCTAGTTAGATATAAGAATGGTTCATTAACAGGATTATATCAGGTCAGAAACCAGTTCCAGAAGCATGGAAAGTTAAACTTAGAAACAAATGTATAGATCAAGATAAGAGAGCATCCGATGTAAAATTATATATTTAATCACCTAAAGGGAACACTAGACAATGCCCTATATACACAATGGTTATTCATATACAATGGTAAGATATGCAAATACAATAGTGGTAGGACAAAATATATCAGCAGATTGATCACGTTGAATTGCTGGTTTAATATTAGACCATGTGTGCACTGGACTGTGGGTTGCTGCCAGCTGGGTCCTCCACAACACGTTACTCGACATAGCTACCAGACACATGGCCTTACACAAGCCTTTATTCTCTTTGTGTCACTCCACTTCTGAGCTCAGGGCTGAAATGAAATCCCATCCACTTACCTCTTGCAGCTAAAAACTCCAAAACTGAAGATAGATCAAAACTCCTTAATAGACGGTCTTAAGGAGGTGGTTTTGGTGCCATTGGATTCAGCCAGGTCCCTGCTACACATTAGGACCAAACACAGATTTGCTACTTGGCACCTACTAGCCATTCTATATATCTCCCAACCTTGTGGTGTTAGAATTTATCGAGAACCCTGGAAGGTGTTCGATCCGGTCCATAGATCTCAAAACTATATCTGGTGTGTGACCAGAATGTTCCATAAGTCCATATTCTCCTTATGAAATCATACCTGACTCAACAAAGCAGTTAGACCAAATGGTATATATTTTGCAAGCAAGCCTTGTGTTCTGAGCTTAGCTGTCTCACGGTGCGAGTTCTGTCACTCAGAAGCATTTGAGGCTTCACCACCTGGTGTCCTGTTATATCTGCACACTGCGATTCAAATGATTGACATGAAATTATATCTCCAATATTCTTCACAACCACTGTATAAATAAGTTCAGTCTCCTGCACCATGAAAACCCGGGGCTGCTGTCCAGCAACTCAAAGACAATGTCATAGTATATACTATTCATAAAAAAACTCTCTGACCTCTTAGGATATGTTTCCATGGTCAGTAAACGCTGCAGGTTTGATGCTGTGTTCAGCAAACCCGCAGCAGCAAGAGGTTACAGCATAGTGAATAGGATTGAAGAAATTCCATCTCCACAATGTGTGCAGGACAGAGACGGACATGCGGAGCGTCTTTCGAGATCGCAACTTGTCAATTTATCTTGCGGAGATGCTCCTCCGCAATATAAATTTTGTGTTCAATGTATTTGGTGTGGTGATTCTGCACAGTTAAGTGAACACATGTGGAAACACCTGCGTTCAAAAGCGCTTTGGACACAGAGGAGATGTGCTGCGTCCAAAGCACAGCTGCGGCGCCCCAGGGTCCTGGTTGCCACAGTAGCATTGCTTTCCTCAGGGGGAGAGTGATGTTACGTTTGGAAGCGAAGAAGGATATTGTTTATCAGGTAATCACCATACACACAACATGCTCAAACTCCAGGCCACAAGGGGGAGCATTTGATCCTATTCCTAGGTGACTTCCCATATATATTGTAGGTAGTTTGGAGGGAAAGAGAGGTCAGATTGTGAGAGAGACAGAAGGGAGCAGACTGACATAGAGTGTCAGAAGGTCTGAAGGGGCCATGTAGTCTGAAGTACTACAGCCCCAGGAGAAAGAGACATACAGAAGGAAAGGACATTGTTCCGTGAGAGTGAAGGAGAGGGGGGCACAGGCAAGGACACCAGGAGGAGGACAGCAACGAGCAGACTGTCTCCCTTTTAAAGCACAGATAACCGGTAGCCGACACACCAAGGTTGTAAGGGACTTTAAGGCTTACATCAGAGACTGGCAGGACAGCTGAACAGCAAGTTACCTGTCAACCACACACACCTGGAGACACAGTAACACATAGAGCCTGGGGCATGATAGAGTCCCTGTAAAAAAGCTCAAGTTACCTGTCATACAGGTATTGTCCTATCCTATATGGGGGACAGAGAGAAGAACTGTGAGGACCTTATCTGAAGCCATAGGCAGTAAGGGACTACAACACCACCGCGCTAGAGGAAGGCTTTTAACTCCACCTGGTAAAGGGGACTCTGGATTCATTTCCAAGCCTGCCATACTCTGCCTGCCCTGTGATCTGGTTCCCTAGACTGCGGTTGTTTGAAGCCTACAGTAAACCAGGTAAAGAGACTGCAAACCTGTGTCCTCATTCTTTACTGCACCATTCACCATCTTCCATCTACACACTGGGAGCCCTTGGGATATACTTCACCTGCGGGAAATTGTACCATCTAGCTGCCATAACATCACCCCAGAGGATCCCTTAAAGCAGTGTCGGTCCCCACTGACCGAATACCACAGGTGGCATCACTAACATAAACTTTATTCAAAACCCCCTTTTACATTGGCACTCAGGGCCAAGAATAGGGTCACTACCGTGACATCCCCCTGTGAACCCGGTATCGGGTAACCCACGGCCCTGGCGGGTGACTCACTGCCAGTTCCTGACCATGGAAACATACACTTGATGGGTTTACATCAAATTCATTTAAAGCCTGATTCAGATGTTAATGATTTTTCTGGTGTGAAAAACTGGTCCAATTTTCAACACCGTTTTTGATCCTATTTCCATTAGTGTTTTAATGTTTACTATCAGTGGTTTTCACATTTGGATAAAAAAAATAATATCTTCTCCAACCCATTGTATTGTTAATCATGGACAATACGCAGATTGCACACGGATGCCATGTTTGAAGTGTCCATGTTTGTCATGGACCCCTAAACTTGTATGGGTAATTTTGATCCATGATTCATATAAAAAATGGATAAGTTGCTGCTGTTTTTTTTGTAGGCACACAGTATGAAACACTACAAGGAAATATGAATAGCCCAGAGACTTCAATGGGTACATGTTCTATCTGTGAAAAGTGATTGCATGAAAAATGAACATTTGAATCAGGAATAAGAGAAATGGCTTTTACTCTGCTGTACTTACCATTATTTTAAATTTTACACTTTAGTTCTGTTGTATTAGTTCTCTGTTTGCATTGTCTTCTGCAGGATAACACTTGCCATAGAAAATAAACGATTTTAAGTAATTTTTAAGTAAGTTAAATATAAAGTAAATTTGTTCCAGACTTTTCAGTACACTAAGCAAATCATCGATTGTCGACCCTTTCAAAGAAACAGATGTAAATTGAGAATTCACTAGCTTTATTAAACCATTTACAATATGGTAATTTTAACAAACTTGACTGAACATGAGCAATTTGACAATTGATCCTTATACTGCAAAACCCCAAACTCACCCCATTATGCTTTAATTATTTTCTGTCAACCAAACTTCTAGTCTATTCTTCTTTTGCTGTCTGTTCTCTTGGAAAGTAGGAAAGAAATGCATTAAAAACACTTTAAGAAAAATAAAATAGTTTAATATTTGAAGTATGAGTGACATCTTTTCAAAATCTAATTTCGAATTATCATTTTTCAGAAATATTACGATTTGGAGCACCTTCTTTTATCAGGTTTGTTGAATAGAAATTGGAAAAATGAACTTACGAACCCTTGTGCTTATCTAACAGTACATATAGAGAAAAGAGGGAAAAAGTCATGAGAACAGACAGTGAATTAGCTTGAGAGGAAAAGTACGTAGAAAATTCATTTTGCAAGTTTAAGTCATTGTCAATATTAGCAGAACTCATGTTTTTTTTTTAGCTTGGCAATAAATCTGAGCTGGTTGAAGCAGGCATAATAATTAGGACTCCTGAATTAGACAGTAGCTTAGTCAAAAATCCCTGTAATAAATTCTGTATAAATTGCATTGAATACAATTTTAAAGTTAAAGTTTGTACTTATTGTACTGATGGCTGTTTTAGGACTTAAAATATGTATGTGATTTCTCTGGTTTTCCAAATACAATTTTCTGTGCACAAGAACAAGTAAAGAAACCTCCCTCCAGTAAACTGGATAATAAACAGACAAAAAAGAACACAAAGTATTTTACTAGAAAACTTTTCCTCATAGAAAAAATGTATTTTATCAGCATAGTTCTGATGCATTTCATTATAATTAGTAAGTACATTATGGTATAGTATGCTTATAAAAAGAAAAGAAAGCATGGAAAGGGATAGAAATCAAAATCATATTTCTAGAATGAAACAAACATTAAAAGAGTATTTTTTTTTTTGAAAATTCATCAACCTAAAACAAAACTTTGAAAAAGTATAATTATGCCTTTAAGTAGCAAAAATAGCTGCAGCAGTACCTGTATTCCCTTGGCGATAAGCACTAACTCTACATGGAAATACTGCCAAGGAAAATGGCAAGATCCAACCAGAGGATTGGTCAGTGGATGGCATGACATGCACACACACAACTAGACAGAAATGGGGAGAGGATGACCCTACCAATAGGGAATGAGGGATGGACACCTCCTGCTCCAACCTGAGCCTGTCCCTGCACTCTCCTAATGCCCCAAGTGGGTCCATCCCCCCACCACTATCAGAAACTTCATCCCTCACTGTCACCTAGCACTGGCCTGGTTAATGCACTGGCTGGCAAGGTCGCTAGACTCACAACTGCAGATGGAACAACACAGGGGACAGTGACAAACACAAGACAGATGAGAAAAAAACACCAAACTTAGCTTAATAGCCTTCTCTGCTGCAAAGCACCACACAGCAGAAGAAAGGCACCCAGACCACAAACTCCACAAAACTAGCTGATTCATGACTGCAGCCAGCGAGCTCCTTACTCCAGGCTTCATCAACATAGATTGCTCAATCACCGACAGTCAGCTGATGCATCAGGTGACTATTTAAAGGATTGTGGGAGTGGTCACCACCCACATCAGCTGACCGAGCAACTCTGCAATGGCAGTACACTGCCAGCAAGGGAAACTGACATTAACCTCTCATGGCCTGAATGGAAAATAGCTACATTTAAATCAAAGTGGAACCAGAACTGCCATGCATTCAAAAATGGAACGTGACAGAGAGAAGATGCAGGCTCAGCAGATGTCAGCTATGGAGATAAGCTAAAAAATAAGAGTGGAACTGATTAGAAATTAAAAAAAAAATCAGCATTAACCAAAGTTCAAATTTTTTTGTAATTCACTTCTACACAAATTAAGCAGAACCATAATTGGCAATTAAAAAAAACACTGTACTCATTCCTCTGGGCACTGCTCATCATCACATGTCTGGTCCTCGCCACATGTTCAGATACCCAGCCGCTTGCAATTAAATTTTTATTTCCCCACACTTTGCTGGAAATTACTTGTTCAAGGTTCTAAACATGTGAATTTTGTGACATCAGGGTGACAGTAAGAAACAGAAGACCGGACTGGTGATAGTGAATAGCAGAGGGGCTGGACAGGTCAGCAGTGAGTTGAATATAACAATTTTGTTACTTTTTTACACATTATATTTATCATGCTTTGGGTACTGGAGAAACCCTAGAGCACAATTAGGGACATTAAATTTTCTGAGAAAAATGTCTCCGCTATTCAAATTTCCACAGAAAATACACACATCCATGTGAATTTGAATTCTGCCTGATCCTTTCATTTCTAATAAGTAGTTATCATGTTTCCCTCACCTCTACATGTGTTTTGCCCTGCTACATCAAGGTGTAATTGTGTGTTTATTATGCTAAGTGGTCTGTAGAGGTCACAAAGCATAATAAGGGACATTAAATTAAAATGTTCTCGTTCTCTACAAACAGTATAAGCTCCAGTACAGTTTGAGCTGTCACAAATCCCCAAAAATAAGAGGATGAGCCTTCACATAGCCCACAGTATATAGTATGAGCCGCACATAGCTCCCTATAAAAAGTATGAGCCCGCACGTAGCTTTTTTAGCATGGTATACTTAATTTTGCTCAATATTAAGTCATACAATTTTTATAAAAAATATCTATTATTGATATATCAATATGTAAATTGCCTCTTCAGAGAGAAAGAGGACTTGAACTATATATAGTGCCACCTGTTGGAAGTAGTGATCCTGCAAATCACAATCAACCCTTTAACAAGTCTTGCAGTATGACTTAGGATAAAAGTCAAATCAGAATCTCAACTTACAGACAAGGTGTTTCAGGTTTTTGGCCCTCATCAGTGCAAATTCAGAAATCTGAAATGGATAGGTAAGAGGCTATGGATTAGGGTCTAAGGGGTAAGGCTTCTCCTTGTGGAGAGTGACATGCCAGCTCTAGTGTGTCAAGGTAACAAGGCTTATTCACACCATGCAATGCTCTTCTGGGAAATTTTGTATGCAAATTGCCTTTTCAGAGAGAAAGTGGACTTGAACTCTATATAGCGCCATCTGTTATAAGCATCAATCCTACAAGTCACAACCCTTTTATGAGTCTTGCAATATGACAGGATAAAAAGCCAAACCAGAATCTCAATTTACAGACTCGGTGTTTTAAGCTATTGGCCTTTGTTAGTGCAAAGTTTGAGATCTGAATTGGCTAGGTGAGAGGCTCTGTACTGGGGTCAAAGGGGTAAGGCTTCTCCTTGTGGAAAGTGACATACCAGCTCTAGCCTATCAAGTTAAGGAGGCTTATTCGCCATGCAATGCTCTCTGAGAAATTTTATATGCAAATTGCCTCTTCAGATAGAAAGAGGACTTGAGCTCTATATAGCACTACCTTTTGGAAGTAGCAATCTTACAAGTCACAATTAACCCAATAACGAGTCTTGCAGTATGACTTAGGATAAAAGCCAAAATAAAAATCTCAATTTGCAGACATCATGTTTCTTTTTTTTTTTTTTAAACCATTCAGGTTAGTTATAAACAACTCAATATAAGCTTATCAACTTAAACGTCGCTGTTTCAAACTCTCATCATCATGGTTCATATTTATTTTGGTATAACAAACCAAAGTTATAAACAAAAGACATACTAAAACCCTACAGCTAATAATAAATTAAATTCACTGATATTTGATCAGGTACTGCCATTTTTAAATTTCAAAACACCCTCTGCATCAGAACCACCATCACCTTTGCTGTCTAATTTATAAATCAAGAATAATCTAGAAATGATCAGCCCAACACACTTATTCACAGATACATGTTTCTCTTTAAAAAGTCCAAAATTCCTCACGTCCCACAAACTCTGCATCACAAAGTCATAATTAACCATAGTATTCTATTCTTCACACAGCTACATGCACCAATTCAAAACATTGCAACACGCCAATCAATAAAACTCATACCTGCTAACTCCTTACACAACCCACCTCCACACTTCCATACACTGTACGTGTAATCACAGTCCCACATAGTATGCCACACTGTCTCACATCCACCACATCCTTCTCTCGGGCACACATCCATTCTGGTCTGACCTCTTCTCTTCTGAACCTGTCGCACAAGCAAAATATTGTGCAAGGACATCCATACAATATCCCTTTATCCATCTGCTGCCTCTTTAGAAGCATGCCCAGGCATTATAGGTCGGCCATACAGGCACGTGGGGGCCACACACACTACTGAGCATCATTTCCTTGTCTTGAGGCATTTCCACTGAAGTTGGATCAGCCTGTAACATAATTTTCCACTTTGATTTTGAGCATCATTCCATCTCCAGACCTCCATGCGATATTAGTTGTGATTTATGTTGATTACGTTGATCATTTTTAGGTTTTATTGTTCTCAACCCATTCCACTATGTAATGAATAAAGATTTACAACTGGAAAATTTAATTTAGTGATATCTAGGATGTGGGATTTTAGTGTTCCCTTTATTTTTTTGAGCAGTGAATATATATATAGAATAGAAAAAACAAGAGCAGCACAGAAGAAAAGAGAGGCAGGGTGCAAATCCCTCCAGGCAGATACCAAACCTCAATTGTAGAACTTCAAAAATCTGAGGCAGCACACCATTTGCAGTGAAAAAAATAGCTATTTTATTAGCCCATCTAAACAGCGACGTTTCGGTCCAAGAATGTGAACCTTGTGTGAAAGCTACTATGTAAATTAAAGCTTTCTATTACATTTGAACGGTTAGGCGCTAAAAAGTTCATAACACTAGAAATTACCACATCCTGAAAATTTCTGTTATCTGAAATAAAAAAAATTATCTTGTTGCAAAAATATTTTGTAAGAGAAAAGGCAAGAAAAAAATGAAGTGAGTACTTATGATGTGATATATTGTCATCACAAATTGAAACCAGTACTCTACTTTTTATTATGTTGTAACTGGTTATAAATTACAGCAATTTTAAAATGCAACAATTTTTGTACGTTAATAAAACCAAATCACCTCAAGCTATTAATATGATTAGTGCCTTATGCCATAGTAGTGTTCCTCTGACCTTAACACAAGCTACCTAGCAAGAGCATATTGAGCCAAGCAACCATCTGTTTGAGTTACGGGAACATGGATAAGGTCCCAAAAAGTGTCAACTTGACTGCCCCTTGTTTCCACAGAGCCACAACTGATAATTCTAAATCATTTAAACAATTTAAGTGTAAAGTAAGCACTTTTCTTCTTAGCTTAGTAAATGTATTTATTTCTAAGTAAATCAAATTGTGAAATATTAATGGTAGAAAAGAAATGAAACCAACATGAAAAGTATTCTAAATTAGGTGTAATTGAGTTTCCATCAGCTGGGAATATGAATCATAACGGAATTGCTTCAAATGAAGGAAGATAATTTCAATATCTTCTGTGCCTTAAATTAATTATTTACTAATCTCTCCACAGGACGCTTATCTCCTGGTTAGTTGTCCTCAGCCATTTGGCCATAATGAAAACTTGTTCCCAGCTATTTCCTTGTACAAATTCGTGAGACTTAAGGTACCGTCACACTTAGCGACGCTGCAGCGATACCGACAACGATCCGGATCGCTGCAGCGTCGCTGTTTGGTCGCTGGAGAGCTGTCACACAGACAGCTCTCCAGCGACCAACGATCCCGAGGTCCCCGGTAACCAGGGTAAACATCAGGTAACTAAGCGCAGGGCCGCGCTTAGTAACCCGATGTTTACCCTGGTTACCAGCGTAAAAAAACAAACAGTACATACTTACATTCAGCTGTCTGTCCCTTGCCGTCTGGTCCCTGCACTGACTGCTGGCCGCAAAGTGAAAGTGAAAGCACAGCACAGCGGTGAGTCACACAGCGGTGACGTCACCGCTGTGGCTGTGCTCTGCTTTCACTACGGCCAGCAGTCAAGGCAGGAACCAGACGGCAAGGGACAGACAGCTGAATGTAAGTATGTACTGTTTGTTTTTTTACGCTGGTAACCAGGGTAAACAGCGGGTTACTAAGCGCGGCCCTGCGCTTAGTTACCCGATGTTTACCCTGGTTACCAGTGAAGACATCGCTGAATCGGTGTCACACACGCCGATTCAGCGATGTCTGCGGGGAGTCCAGCGACGAAATAAAGTTCTGGACTTTCTTCCCCGACCAGCGATCTCCCAGCAGGGGCCTGATCGCTGCTGCCTGTCACACTGGACGATATCGCTAGCGAGGACGCTGCAACGTCACGGATCGCTAGCGATATCGTCTAGTGTGACAGTACCTTTATTCTGATAGTAATTAATTGATTTTTTTTCTACTTTAAGTTATGATACTTTTCTTTGAGATTTGAAATAATATTACATTAAAGGATTAGATTACAGAAGAATTTTAAAGTGGTATGGCTATTAAACGAAAATGATTCCCTTGTTAACATAATAGTTATCACAAGGTGTGCATTTTTTACCTTTCATGTTAATCTACATTGGAGAGCAGGATAAAATTCTGAGTGGTTAAGACTACATTCATTTTTTTAATCATGTTTAATAGTGGTTATCAATCCACATGACAAAACCTACTTGACTACTTCATCACTTCAGATTCATTAGAAAATTGATAAAGCCAATGTCCACTGGTGAAAACCTCTTTAACCCCTCAAGGACCTCGCCACTTTGTAGGTTAATGATCAGGGCTAAATTTTTAAATCTGACCAGTGTCACTTTATGTGGTAATAAGTCTGGAGCGTTTCAACGGATCCAACTAATTCTGAAATTGTTATTTTGAGACATATTGTAATTCATGATAGTGGTAAATTTTTTTCAATATGTCTGGTATTTTTTTGTGAAAAAAATATAAATTTGGTGAAAAATTAGAAAATTTCACAGTTTTCAAACTTTTAATTTTGAGGCCTTTAACCCCTTCATGACCCAACCTATTTTTACCTTAATGACCTGGCCGTTTTTTGCAATTCTGACCAGTGTCCCTTTATGAGGAAATAACTCAGGAACGCTTCAACGAATCCTAGCGGTTCTGAGATTGTTTTTTTGTGACATATTGGGCTTCATGATAGTGGTAAATTTAGGTCGATAATTTTTGTGTTTATTTGTGAAAAAAATGGAAATTTGGCAAAAATTTTGAAAATTTCGCAATTTTCAAATTTTAAATTTTTATTCTGTTAAACAAGAGAGTTATGTGACACAAAATAGTTAATAAATAACATTACCACATGTCTACTTTACATCAGCGCATTTTTGGAAACAAAATTTTTTTTTGCTAGGAAGTTGTAAGGGTTAAAAGCTGACCAGCGATTTCTCATTTTTACAGCAAAATTTACAAAACCATTTTTTTTAGGGACCACTTCACATTTGAAGTCAGTTTGAGGGGTCTATATGGCTGAAAATACCCAAAAGTGACACCATTCTAAAAACTGCACCCCTCAAGGTGCTAAAAACCACATTCAAGAAGTTTATTAACCCTTCAGGTGCTTCACAGCAGCAGAAGCAACTTGGAAGGAAAAAATGAACATTTTACTTTTTCGTCGCAAAAATGATCTTTTCGCAACAATTTTTTTATTTTCCCAAGAGTAAAAAGAGAAACTGGACACCAAACGTTATTGTACAATTTGTCCTGAGTACGCCAATACCCCATATGTGGGGAGGAACTACTGTTTGGGCACACGACAGGGCTTGGCAGGGAAGGAGCGCCATTTGACTTTTTCAATGAAAAATTGGCTCCAATCTTTAGCGGACACCATATCGCGTTTGGAGAGACCCTGTGTGCCTAAACATTGGAGCTCCCCCACAAGTGACCCCATTTTGGAAACTAGACCCCCCAAGGAACTTATCTAGATGCATAGGGAGCACTTTGAATGCCCAGGTGCTTCACAAATTGATCTGTAAAAATGAAAAAGTACTTTTTCTTCACAAAAATTTTTTTTTGCCACAATTTGTTCATTTCCACATGGGCAACAGGATAAAATGGATACTAATATGTGTTGTGCAATTTCTCCTGAGTACACCGATACCTCATATGTGGTCACAAACCACTGTTTGTGCACACGGCAAGGCTCAGAAAGGAAGGAGCGCCATTTGACTTTTGAATGAAAAATTAGCTCCAATCGTTAGGGGACACCATGTCGCGTTTGGAGAGCCCCTATATGCCTAAACATTGGAGCTCCCCCACAGGTGACCCCATTTTGGAAACTAGACCCCCCAAGGAACTTAACTAGATGCATAGTGAGCACTTAGAACCCCCAGGTGCTTCACAAATTGATCCGTAAAAATGAAAAAGTACTTTTTCTTCACAAAAAATTTATTTTAGCCTCAATTTGTTCATTTCCACATGGGCAACAAGATAATATGGATCCTAAAATTTATTGGGCAATTTCTCCTGAGTACACTGATACCTCACATGTGGGGGTAAACCACTGTTTGGGCACATGGAAGGGCTCGGAAGGGAAGGAGCGCCATTTGACTTTTTGAATGAAAAATTAGCTCAAATCGTTAGCGGACACCATCTCGCGTTTGGAGAGCCCCTGTGTGCCTAAACATTGGAGCTCCCCCACATGTGACCCCATTTTGGAAACTAGACCCCCCACGGAACTTATCTAGATGCATAGTGAGCACATTGAACCCCCAGGTGCTTCACAAATTGATCCGTAACAATGAAAAAGTACTTTTTTTTCAGAAAAAATTTATTTTGGCCTCAATTTGTTCATTTTCACATGGGCAACAGGATAAAATGGATCCTAAAATTTATTGGGCAATTTCTCCTGAGTACATTAATACCTCACATGTGGGGGTAAACCACTGTTTGGGCACATGGCCGGGCTTGGAAGGGAAGGAGCGCTATTTGATTTTTTGAATGAAAAATTAGCTCCAATCATTAGCCGACACCATGTCGCGTTTGGAGAGCCCCTGTATGCCTAAATATTGGAGCTCCCCCACATGTGACCCCATTTTGGAAACTAGACCCCCCAAGGAACTTATCTATATGATAATGAGCACATTGAACCCCCAGGTGCTTCACAAATTGATCCGTAACAATGAAAAAGTGACCCCATTTTGGAAACTAGACCTCCCATGGAACTAACCAAGATGTGCAGTGACCACTTTAAACCCCCAAGTGCTTCAGAGAAGTATATAACGCAGAGCAATGAAAATAAAAAAATCATTTTTCTTTCCTCAAAAATTATTTTTAGCCCGCAATTTTTTATTTTAACAAGAGTAACAGGAGAAATTGGACCCCAAAAGTTGTTGTCCAGTTTGTCCTGAGTATGCTGATACCCCATATGTGGGGGGAACCACTGTTTGGGCACACGTCGGGGCTCAGATGGGAAGTAGTGACGTTTTGGAATGCAGACTTTGATGGAATGGTCTGCGGGCATCATGTTACGTTTGCAGAGCCACTGATGTGCCTAATCAGAAGAAATCCCCCACAATTGACCCCATTTTGAAAACTAGACCCCCCAAGGAACATATCTAGATATGTGGTGAGCACTTTAATCCCCCAAGTGCTTCACAGAAGTTTACAACGCAGAGCCGTGAAAATAAAAAAAACATTTTTCTTTCCTCAAAAATGATGTTTTAGCAAGCAATTTTTTATTTTCACAAGGGTAACAGGAGAAATTGGACCCCAATAATTATTGCCCAGTTTGTCCTGAGTACGCTGATACCCCATATGTGGGGGTAAACTACTGATTGGGCACACGTTGAGGCTCGGTAGGGAAGTAGTGGTGTTTTGAAATGCAGACTTTGATGGAATGGTCTGCGGGCGTCACGTTTCATTTGCAGAGCCCCTGATGCGCCTAAACAGTAAACCCCCCCCACAAGTAACCCTATTTTGGAAACTAGACCCCCAAAGGAACTTATCTAGATATGTGGTGAGCCCTTTGAACCCCCAAGTGCTTCACAGAAGTTTATAACGCAAAGCTGTGAAAAAAAAAAAAAATTATTCTTTCCTCAAAAATAACCCTAATCTCAACTCTAGCCATAACCCTAATCACAACCCTAACCCCAACACACCCCTAACCACAGCCCTAACCCCAACACACCCCTAACCCTAATCCCAACCCTAAACATAATCCTAACCCTAATCCAAACCCTAACCCCAACACACCCCTAACCACAACCCTAACCCCAACACACCCCTAACCATAACCCTCACCACAAGTATAATCTTAACCCTATATCCAACCCTAGCCCTAATTCCAACCCTAACTCTAATTCCAACCCTAACCCTAAGGCTATGTGCCCACGTTGCGGATTCGTGTGAGATTTTTCCGCACCATTTTTGAAAAATCTGCGGGTAAAATGCACTACATTTTACCTGCAGATTTACCATGGATTTCCAGTGTTTTTTGTGCAGATTTCACCTGCGGATTCCTATTGAGGAACAGGTGTAAAACGCTGTGGAATCCGCACAAAGAATTGACATGCTGCGGAAAATACAACACAGCGTTCCCGCGCGGTATTTTCCGCACCATGGGCACAGCGGATTTGGCTTTCCATAGGTTTACATGGAACTGTAAAGCTGATGGAAAACTGCTACGAATCCGCAGCGGCCAATCCGCTGCGGATCCGCAGCCAAATCCGCTGCGGATCCGCAGCCAAATCCACACCGTGTGCACATAGCCTAATTTTAGGGTATGTGCACACAATGCGGAAAACGCTGCGGTTCCACAGCTTTTCCGCCGCTGCGGGTTCGCAGCAGTTTCCCATGAGTTTACGAAAAACACTGCGCATATGCAGGACACCAGGAGGCCCGGTAAGTATAAGGGGGGGAAAATCAGGGCACGGAGGGGCGTCGGAGCACGGGGGGAGCGGGCAGGAGGACGGGGGAGCGGAGCACAGGATGGAGGGGAGCGGAACATAGATCGGAGGGCTGGGGGGGTGATCGGTGGCGGTGGAGGGGGGTACACCAGTGTTTCTAGCCATGGCCGATGATATTGCAGCATCGGCCATGGCTGGATTGTAATATTTCACCAGTTTTTAGGTGAAATATTACAAATCGCTCTGATTGGCTGTTGAAAGTGAAACTGCCAATCAGAGCGATCGTAGCCACAGGGGGGGTGAAGCCCCCCCTAGGCTAAACTACCACTCCTCCTGTCCCTGCAGATTGGGTGAAATTGGAGTTAACCTTTTCACCCGATCTGCAGGGACGCGATCTTTCCATGACGCCACATAGGCGTCATAGGTCGGATTGGCACCGACTTTCATGACGCCTACGTTGCGTCAAAGGTCGGGAAGGGGTTAAATAAGAAAGACTTAACACATAAAATAGTTAATAAATTTCATTTACCACATGTCTACTTTATATCAGCACAATTTTTTAAATATTTTCTTTTTGTTAAAAGTTGACCAACAATTTCTCATTTTTCCAACAAAATTTACAAAACCATTCTTTTAGGGACATCACATTTGAAGTGACTTTGAGGGGTCTATATGACATAAAATACCCCAAACTGACACCAATCTAAAAACTGCACTCCTCAAGGTGTAGACACCACATTCAATATCTTTATGAACCCTTCAGGTACTTTACAGGTACTGAAGCAACGTAAAAGGAAAAAATGAACATTTACCTTTTTTCACAAAAATGTTACTTAGGACCAATTTTTTATTTTTACATGGGTATCAGGGGAAAATTAATCCTTATATTTGTTGTAAAATTTCTCCTGAGTACACCAATATCCCATATGTGGAGGAAGACCACTTTTTGGGCTCACAGCAGGGATCAGAAGAGAAGGGGCACCACTTGACATTTGACCCCATGTCACATTTGGAGAGCTCCTAGTGTGCCTAAACAGTTGAAACCCCCCACAAGTTACATGAATTTGAAAGCTAGATCCCTCAAGGAACTTACCTATGTGGTGATAATGTTGAACCCCCAGGTGCTTCACAAAAGTTTATAACATAGAGCTAAGAAAATTTAAAAAATCAAATTTTTCCAGCAAAATGTTTCTTTTATTCCCAATTCTTTTATTTTCTCAAGGGTAGCAGGGGAATATGTACTCCAAAAGTTGTTGTGCAATTTATTTTGAGTGTGAAATACCCCATGTTTGGGTGAAAATTGCTTTTGCGGCATAGTGCAAGGCTCAGAAAGTAAGAAACACCATATTGAAATTCAGATTTTGCTGAAATGGTTTGAGGGTGTCATGTCACATTGGTAGAGCGCCTGAAAAGAGCGAACAGCAGAAAGCCCCCATAAGTGATTTCATTTTGCTAACTTCACCACTCAATGAGTTAATCTAAGTGTACAGTGATCATATTGACACCAAATGTGCCTCACCAAAATTGATACCATTGGGTAGTGAAGAAAGCATAATTACATTTCTTCCACTAAAATGTTGTGTCAGCCACCAATTTCCATAAGGGATCATAGGAAAAAATGGACATCTAAGTTTGTTGTGCAATTTATCTTGAGTGCGCCAAAACCCTACATGTAATTGGGGAACTGTTGTGAATTCTGCTTTTGGGCTCCCTCCGGTGGTTGTAGATGGTAATGCAGTTGTCTCTGGGCTGCAGTCTTGGACTGGTGTAGCCGCTAATTGCAATTCTGACTGGGCTATTTAGCTTTGCAGGACTCATTAGTCCTGGCCAGTTGTCAATGTTTCTTTGGAAGTGTTGGATCTCTGCCTGGCCTCACCTGCTTATCTGCCAGTTCAGCAAAGATAAGTGTCTGCTTCTTTTTCTGAAGCACACATGCAGTGTGCTTATTTTCAGTGCTGATCTTTTGTTTCTATTTGTCAAGCTTTGACTGTGTCAGTTGTTTTTCTCAGTCTGGTTGGATTCTCTGGAGTTGCAGATATACTCTCCACATCTTTAGTTAGATGGTGGAGTTTTGTATTGTCTGCTGTGGATATTTTTGTAGTATTTTTATGCTGACCGCTTAGTATCCTGTCCTGTCCTTTTCTATTTAGCTAGAAGTGACCTCCTTTGCTAAGACTGTTTTCTGCCTGCGTGTGTCTTTTCCTCTCCAAATCACAGTCATTATTTGTGGGGGGCTGCCTATCCTTTGGGAGTCTACTCTGAGGCAAGATAGTTTTCCTATTTCCATCTTTAGGGGTATTTAGTCCTCCGGCTGTGTCGAGGTGTCTAGGTTTTGTTAGGTACACCCCACGGCTACTTCTAGTTGTGGTGATAAGATCAGGGTTTGCGGTCAGTATAGTTACCACCTACTCCAGTGAAGGTTTTCATGCTGCTCCAAGGCCACCTAATCATAACAGTACAACTGGCCCACAATAAGTTAAATGCATCTCAGAAGAAGGGAGGAAAGGTCTTGAGCCATTTTTTTTCTTCAGTCTACTTTGCCTTCCCCTCCCTCTTAACCTCTGGGTGGCTGAAGAGCCTTGTGCTAGCATGAATGTTCAGGAATTAGTTTCTCATATAGACCAGCATGCTGCTAGGGTACAGGGTATTTCTGATTACATTGTTCAGTCTCCGGCTTTAGAACCGAAGATTCCTACTCCTGATTTGTTTTTTGGTGACAGGTCCAAATTTTTGAGTTTTCAAAACAACTGTAAACTGTTTTTTGCATTGAAACCTCGATCCTCCGGTGATTCCAGTCAACAGGTTAAAATCATCATCTCCCTGCTGCATGGTGATCCACAGGATTGGGCATTTTCCCTGGAATCTGGGGATCCTGCTTTGCTTAATGTAGACTCCTTCTTTCAGGCGTTAGGATTACTGTATGATGAACCTAATTTGGTGGATCAAGCTGAGAAGACCTTGTTGGCCCTGTCTCAGGGGCAGAAGGCGGCTGAATTGTATTGTCAGAAATTCAGAAAATGGTTTGTGTTGACTAAATGGAATAATGATGCTTTGGCGGCAATTTTCAGAAAGGGTCTTTCTGAATCCATTAAAGATGTTATGGTGGGGTTTCCCACACCCTCCAATCTGAGTGATTCTATGTCTCTGGCCATTCAAATTGACCGGCGCTTGCGGGAGCGCAGAACTGCGCGCGCTATGGCGTTATCCTCAGATCAAATTCCTGAGCCTATGCAGTGTGATAGGATTCTGTCTAAAACAGAATGACAAGGTTTCAGACGTCTCAATAGGTTGTGTTACTATTGTGGCGATGCTTCCCATGTCATTTCTGTCTGCCATAAGCAGACAAAGAGGATCGCCAGTTCATTTACCATCAGTACTGTACAACCTAAATTTCTGTTATCTGTGTCCTTGATCTGTTCATTGTCATCATTTTCTGTCATGGCGTTTGTGGATTCAGGCGCCGCCTTGAACCTAATGGATTTTGACTTTGCTAGGCGTTGTGGTTTTCCCTTGGAGCCTTTGCAGGACCCTATTCCTTTAAGGGGCATTGATGCTACACCCTTGGCTAAAAATAAGCCCCAGTTTTGGACACAGGTGACCATGTGCATGGCGCCAGCCCATCAGGAAGATTGTCGATTTCTGGTGTTGCATAATTTGCATGATGCTATCGGTTAGGCTATGGGTGGAACTAGATGGACATATAGTCTTCCTTCAACCTTAATAACTATGTATGTGCTGGGTTTTCCGTGGTTACAGGTACATAATCCTGTTTTGGATTGGAAGTCCATGTCTGTGACTAGTTGGGTTGTCAGGGGGTTCATAATGATGTTCCTCTGATGTCTATCGCCCCTTCTTCCTCTTCTGAAATTCCGGAGTTTTTGTCTGATTTTCAGGATGTATTCGATGAGCTTAAGTCCAGTTTCCTTCCACCGCACAGGGACTGCGATTGTTCTATTGACTTGATTCCAGGCTGTAAGTTTCCTAAGGGCCGACTTTTCAACCTGTCTGTACCTGAACATGCCGCCATGCGGAGCTATATTAAGGAGTATTTGGAGAAAGGGCATATTCGGCCATCTTCTTCACCGTTGGGAGCAGTGTTCTTTTTTGTTGCTAAAAAAGATGGTTCCTTAAGACCCTGTATTGATTATCGCCTCTTGAATAAGATTATGGTCAAGTTTCAATACCCGTTACCTTTGCTTTCCGATTTGTTTGCTAGGATTAAGGGAGCTAGTTGGTTTACTAAGATTGACCTTCGGGGGGCTTATAATCTTGTTCGTATTAAGCAGGGTGATGAATGGAAATCTGCGTTTAACACGCCCGAAGGCCATTTTGAATACCTTGTGATGCCATTCGGATACACTAATGCTCCATCTGTTTTTCAGTCCTTCATGCATGATATCTTCCGGAATTATCTGGATAAATTCTTGATTGTATATTTGGATGATATTTTGATTTTTTCCGATGATTGGGAGTCTCATGTGCAGCAGGTCAGGATGGTATTTCAGATCCTTCGTGAAAATGCCTTGTTTGTGAAACGGTCTAAGTGTCTTTTTGGGGTGCAGAAGGTCTCCTTTTTGGGCTTTATTTTTTCTCCCTCGTCTATAGAGATAGATCCGGTTAAGGTTCAGGCCATTCATGATTGGATTCAGCCCACATCCGTGAAGAGCCTTCAGAAATTTTTGGGTTTTGCTTGCTAATTTTTATCGCCGTTTCATTGCTAATTTTTCCAGCGTGGTTAAACCCTTGACTGATTTGACAAAGAAGGGCGCTGATGTGGCGAATTGGTCCCCTGCGGCTGTCTCTGCCTTTCAGGAACTTAAACGTCGTTTTCCTTCTGCTCCAGTGTTGCGTCAACCGGATGTTTCTCTTCCGTTTCATGTTGAGGTTGACGCTTCTGAGATTGGGGCAGGGGCTGTTTTGTCTCAGAGGGATCCTGTTGGTTCCTTAATGAAACCGTGTGCCTTCTTTTCCCATAAGTTTTCGCCTGCTGAACGCAATTATGATGTCGGCAATCGGGAGTTGTTGGCTATGAAGTGGGCGTTTGAGGAGTGGCGACATTGGCTTGAGGGTGCCAAAAATCTGATTTACCTCGAGTCTGCCAAACGGTTGAATCCTAGACAGGCTCGATGGTCCTTGTTTTTTTCTCGTTTTGATTTTGTGGTCTCGTACCTTCCGGGTTCTAAGAATATTAAGGCTGATGCCCTCTCTAGGAGTTTTTTGCCTGATTCTCCTGAGGTCTTGGAACCGGTCGGTATTCTGAAAGAAGGGGTGGTCCTTTCTGCCATTTCTCCTGATTTACGACGGGTTCTTCAGGAATTTCAGGCTGACAAACCTGACCGTTGTCCTGTGGGGAAACTGTTTGTTCCTGACAGATGGACTAGTAGAGTGATTTCTGAGGTTCACTGTTCCGTGTTGTTTGGTCATCCTGGCATTTTTGGTTCCAGAGACTTGGTTGGTAGGTCCTTTTGGTGGCCTTCTTTGTCGCGTGATGTGCGTTCTTTTGTGCAGTCCTGTGGGACTTGTGCGCGGGCCAAGCCTTGTTGCTCCCGTGCTAGTGGGTTGCTTTTGCCTTTGCCTGTCCCTGAGAGGCCCTGGACGCATATTTCTATGGATTTTATTTCCGATCTTCCTGTTTCCCAGAGGATGTTGGTTATCTGGGTTGTTTGTGACCGATTCTCTAAGATGGTTCATTTGGTGCCTTTGCCTAAATTGCCTTCTTCTTCTGATTTGGTTCCGTTGTTTTTTCAGCATCTGGTCCATTTGCATGGTATTCCAGGGAATATTGTGTCTGACAGAGGTTCCCAGTTTGTTTCTAGGTTTTGGCGGGCCTTTTGTGCCAAGCTGGGCAATGATTTGTCTTTTTCTTCTGCATTTCATGGGCTCGCCTTTCTTTTATAATTTTGGTTTTCATCCTCGTTTTTCTTCTGGGCAGGTTGAGCCTTCTGACTGTCATAGTGTGGATTCTGTGGTTGACAGGCTGCAGCAGATTTGGGCTCATGTGATGGACAATTTGGTATTGTCTCAGGAGGAGTCTCAACGTTTTGCTAACCGTCGTCTGTGTGTTGGTTCCCGGCTTCGGGTTGGGGATCTGGTTTGGTTGTCTTCCCATCATGTTCCTATGAAGGTTTCTTCTCCTAAGTTTAAGCCTCGGTTTATTGGTCCTTATAGGATTTCTGAGATTATTAATCCGGTGTCTTTTCGTCTGGCGCTTCCGGCCTCTTTTGCTATCCATAATGTCTTCTATAGATCTTTATTGCGGAAATATGTGGAGCCCGTTGTTCCCTCTGTTGATCCTCTGGCCCCTGTGTTGGTTGATGGGGAGTTGGAATATGTAGTTGATTTGGATTCCCATTTTTCGAGGCGGAAGCTTCAGTATCTTGTCAAATGGAAGTGTTATGGCCAGGAGGATAATTCTTGGGTTTTTGCCTCTGATGTCCATGCTGCTGATTTGGTTCGTGCCTTTCATCTGGCTCATCCTGATCGGCCTGGGGGCTCTGGTGAGGTTTCGGTGACCCCTCCTCAAGGGGGGTACTGTTGTGAATTCTGCTTTTGGGCTCCCTCCGGTGGTTGTAGATCGTAATGCAGTTGTCTCTGGGCTGCAGTCTTGGACTAGTGTATCCGCTAATTGCAATTCTGACTGGGCCATTTAGCTTTGCAGGACTCATTAGTCCTGGCCAGTTGTCAATGTTTCTTTGGAATTGTTGGATCTCTGCCTGGCCTCTCCTGCTTATCTGCCAGTTCAGCAAAGATAAATGTCTGTTTCTTTTTCTGAAGCACACATGCAGTGTGCTTATTTTCAGTGTTGTTCTTTTGTTTCTATTTGTCAAGCTTTGACTGTGTCAGTTGTTTTTCTGAGTATGGTTGGATTCTCTGGAGTTGCAGATATACTCTCCACATCTTTAGTTAGGTGGTGGAGTTTTGCATTTTCTTCTGTGGATATTTTTGTAGTATTTTTATGCTGACCGCTTAGTATCCTGTCCTGTCCTTTTCTATTTAGCTAGAAGTGGCCTCCTTTGCTAAGCCTGTTTTCTGCCTGCGTGTGTCTTTTCCTCTCCAACTCACAGTCATTATTTGTGGGGGGCTGCCTATCCTTTGGGGGTCTACTCTGAGGCAAGATAGTTTTCCTATTTCCATCTTTAGGGGTATTTAGTCCTCCGGCTGTGTCGAGGTGTCTAGGTTCTGTTAGGTACACCCCACGGCTACTTCTAGTTGCAATGATAAGATCAGGGTTTGCGGTCAGTATAGTTACCATCTACTCCAGTGAAGGTTTTCATGCTGCTCCAAGGCCACCTAATCATAACAGGGAACTACTTTTGAGGCACAGTGCAAATTTCAAGAGGGATTTTACTTTTATTGTTTGCAGGAGCCATGACCCACTAGGACAGCCCCTGGGGTGCCAGAACAGCCAAACTCCAAATAAGTGACCCAATTTTTACAAAATACATGTCACGCACAGTGTAGGAAAACATAGATGCAACACGAAGGTATTAGGGAAAGGAAGCCCAAAATCAAGGGGGGGAAGTGGGGACCTCTAGACAGATCTAAAGTCACCCTGTCTGCCCTAAACATATCTATATAGGTTCTGCACCTATCACCGAGCAGGAATCTGACTGACCCTGGCACAAAGCCCTGCTTAGGGAAGGACAGGGTAAACACTAGTTAACCCCCTTAACAATCACAGACAGTTGGGATAGACAAATAATGTGAACAGTTATATTGAGAAGATTCAGAGGTAACACTGACATCCTCCAGCAGCACCAAAAAGGAAGATAGCGAACTACTATAGCTACAAGCCTTAACAGGGAGAAATGGAAATGTCACCGGCATTTCCCAAACATAGACAAGAAGTCTATAAAAACCCAGTCTAGGTGTGTCGATTAGAGCCAGGGGGAGGTTGCCACTGATTCCAAGAGTCAGACAGACTAGGAAGGTATTTGCAAAGCCAACCGCAGAGACCTTCTGCAGCCAGATGCTGTGCAAATGTCCGCAGCCTCTGACACACCTGTGACAGTACCCCCCCCCCTAAAAGCAGCCTCCGGACACTCAGGAAAAGGCTTTTAGTGATAAGAGATGTGAAATCAGGAAACCAGCCTGGGGAATTTACTTCGAATGCCAAGACCCACATCCTTTCCTCTGGGCTATAACCCTTCCAGTTCACCAGGTATTGTAGGGATCGAGATTTGAGGTGAGACTCTACAATTGAAATATGAAACTCTAGGTTTCCATCGACCAATTGTTATTATTGGGGGTGGTGGTAGAGTTTAGGGCTCAAGCAGATAAAGAAATTTCTTGAGCAAAGACCTATGAAAGACATTGTTGATCTTAAGAGCCTGAGGTAGCTCGAGATGAAATGCTGCTGTTGTAATGACGGTGGTTATTTTATAGGGACCAATAAATCTAGGTCCCAACTTCCAAGAAGGAACCTTCAACCTGATATTCCTGGTAGACAACCACACAAAGTCATTCACATTTAGGTCCGAACCTAGCAAGCGTTTTCTGTCAGCCATATGTTTGTACCTATCTCCCAAAATCTTTAAATTACTCAGAACCCCACGCCACACTGAGGAGAGCGACAAAGCAAAATGTTCATTGTCCGGAACACCTGAAACCCTTCCCCTCTAAAGGCACTGAGCTGTGGATGGTTAGCATATGTATCAAAGAACGGTGATCTGATGGAAGATTCTTGACGGTGATTATTGATAGCAAGTTATGCCAGCAGTAAGTAGGATGCTCAATCCTCCTGATTTTCAGAGACAAAACACCTGAGGTAGGTCTCCAAATTCTGGTTTATGCGCTCGGTCTTTCCATTTGACTGGGTATGTAAGGCAGAGGAAAAGGACAGCTACACCCCCAGTTGAGTACAGAAAGCGCTCCAGAACTTGGAAGCAAACTGGGTCCCCATATCTGACACCATATCGGAGGGACCCCCGTGAAGGTTCACGATTTCATTCTGAGAGAGTCTTGGCATTCGGAAGAACCGGTAATGCTATGAAATGAGCCATTTTACTGATCCTGCCAACAACCACAAAAACCAGTCTTGCCTGCAGACACTGGTAGGTCAGTAATAGGATTCATGGAAAGAGTGTCCATGGTCTACTAGGAATAGGTAGAAGGGTAGCAGATGGACGGAATGCAATATTTTAGAATATGTGCAGATACTACAAACAGCTACTTATTCATCCACATCCCAATGCAACCCCAGCCAGCAAAACATCCAGAAAGGAGGTCTGCAGTTGACTTTTACCACCTGGATGACCATTGAGCATAGAATTGTGATAATGCCCAATTACCTTATGTCTCACCCTCCAGCTCAGGATACAATGCCGAAATGACTACCCCTTCTGCAGAATCGAGAAAGAGGGACTCATGTTCACCACCACCAGTGAAGCTCCGGTACAGCGCTATCACTTGCTGAATAAGCCCTGACCCGATCAAATTCGCTCATCTCTACTTCAGACACCATGCTGTGAGCATGGTCTCAGAATCTTCTCTGTGTATCCAGTAATCATATATATTTTTTATTTACTGGTGAAGTAGATGTATTATCTAAAGGTGTGTTTTTTTAAATGGCGAATTGCATTTTTTTATTAAACCATTTTAGGGCACATTCATTCCATGGGTTCCATGTTACAGAATTGCTTTTTCTGCATCCTGTTACCAAAACATTAATATATACTTTATATTATTACTTTTGCATGAGGGTGCAAAAAAAAAACAATTCTGTAAATTGGGCCGTAATTCCCCATTATTAGTGTTGTTTACACTGATATTGATGAAGATCCATGCTGGAGTCAGAAACCCCTGATTCATAAAGAGGCACTCTTAATGAATCAAGTACATTTTAGATGTGGCATACTCACTAAAAGGCTACGCTCACAAGTTCAGTATTTGGTCAGCATTTTATATCAGTAACTGTAAGCCAAAACTAAAAGTGGAGCAAACAGAGGAAAAATATAATATTTGGCTTAAAAGCTTTGATGAATTTTGGGCTAAAGTTTTCTTTTGTTAATCCCTTCCTGACATTGGACAGTGCATTTGTGCAGATGGATATACCGGTATGTTTTGGCGATTGTACAGGCACAGGAGCTATAGCAAACTGGTGATTCAGGTCTGAAACATGTTGCCTGGGAGCGCAAAGCCTTTTTAATGTTTTGTACTGTTGTGTTCAGCTATTTTTTGTGCCTTTTATACTACTGGATCAATAAAGAAATTATTTTAAGAAGATTCGAGCGCCGGCAATCATTTGGATTCTTGCTAAAAAATATCTCTCTATATCTATGTAAAAGTGAAGATAAACAAAAAAAAAGTTCCCATACTCGATATTGCCATATCTGGAATGACATAACCTAAACAACTGTCACACTAATTAACCCTTTCAGCGACACAAACTCTGCTTGCTCATTTTACCGACAAAGAAGTGGCATCAAAAAGGCAATCAGAAAGTTGAATGGAAAATAAAAATGTGTAAATGAAAATATCATCTTGACCTGCAAAATGAAGCCTCCACATAGTTCTGTCAGCAGTCAAAGAAAAAGCTAGAGCTTTCACAATAAAGTGATGCAAAACAACTATTTTTTCTAAAAAAAAGTCTTTGTTCTGTAAAAAAGTCAAAACATGATAAAAATTATATAAATGTGGCATTGCTGCAATAGCACTGACCCAAACTAAAAAGCTGTCTTATCAATTTTACCTCATGGAAAACGGCACTATAAAAAACAAAGCAAAAAACAATTTCTGAATTGCTGTTTTTTATTCATTCTGCCTCCCAAAAATAGGAATAAGAAGTGATCACAAAATGTTATGTGCTCAAATAGGTTGCCAATAAAATCTTCAACTCTTCTCACAGAATACAATCTCTCACGTCTGCAGAAATATAGAAAAAATTTAGCTCTCACAGTATTCAGATGGACAAACATTTTTTGTACGCGAGTTTAGCTGTCGAAAGTATATAAAAATCAGCTCTTACTCCAATAAATTTTACCCTCGCGGACCTGTGATATTTATTCGTCCAATGGTAAAAAAAAATTTATGGCACACTTGTGGTGTCAATATAATCACTGCAACCTTTGATGAATCCATTGAGAAATATATTTAAATAAGGAGGATTTTGATTTTCTTTTACCTCAGGGGTTTTGTCAATGTGACGTGGCAGATGCAAACCGTTCCAGCAAAATCTGCACTATAATGTGATGCTCCTTTTCTTCTGAGTTTTCCGCCATGCTTGAAAAGTATTTTTTAATTACATGTACGATATTGGCGCACTCAAAAGAAGTTTCGCAACAAATGTATGTATGTTTTATATAGCAGTAATGCAGTCCACATTTCATATAATCAATGTTTGCATACATCTTAGCGCTTACTGAGGCTGCTATATACTTTGGTTTGTATATTGTGCAGTCATAGCAGATTACACCTGTTCAAATTCACTTTTTTCTGTTCAGAGGTGCTTGTTTTTTTTTTGTAGTATACTATCAAAAGTTTTGACTCCCGTCAGCCTAAGGCTGTTTTTAATAAATGCTGGATATTACTGATCTTTAAATTTGTAGGTTTTTAGCCCAATAGATCCATTTTTGATAATTATTACATGTAATATTTAAAGAAAGGTAACCTTGTCGTGGCTGATGGGCTTTCAGGAATTGGTCAATTTATGCGCTAAGTACCTTCACTATATAAGTATTAAAATAGGTACACTTCATCTGTGAGAGACAGTAAAAACAAATCTAGAAAATCACATTGTTTGATTTTACATATTTAATGTAATAAAATGCAGTTTAATTAAGTATTAATTAAATTAAATTAATTAAGTATGTGATGCAATAGAAAACAGAACTTAATATTTGGTATAGAAACTTTGTTTGAAATTACAGGGCAAGTGGGAAACTCCAGGTAAAGAACCAGAATTGTCGCATCTAATAGATGTCCCTTTTCTGGGCGGCTGAAGGTTGCTATTTTTAGACGGGCGGGGACTCAATATTCATGGCTCCTTACCAGCCTGAGAATACCAGCCCCCAGCTGTCTGCTTTAGCAAGGCTAATTGTCAAAGATGAGGGGGCACTCCATGCCATTTTTTTTAAATTATTTATTTCAATAATTAAAAAAGCAGCATGAGGACCCCTCAGTTCTTGATAACCAGCCTTGCTAACGCAGACAGCTAAGGGTTGCAGACCCAGCTGTCAGTTTTGCCTGGCTGATTATCAAAACTACAGGGGAACCCATGTTGTTTATTTTTAAATTGTTTATTTAGAGCGTTGGTACTGGCTTATCCCATCAGTCACCACCTGCTCTCACTGTTATATGCGGCAGCAAGCATAGGCTGATGGGAGAAGTAGTCCCATTTGCTGACACCAGTGAATGGAGGTAAACTTTTACCTCTGATAACAGCTGCGGGCTCACACTGTCATTTGATAGCTTTGGAACTGCAGCCACCTGATTGGTGGTAATGATTTTATCACCGGTCAGAAGCAGTGTTTGCCTCTCTGTCATGCACATCATAGCATGGCAAACACTGGAAGTTCGGGGCCCCTATTCAAGTGAATGTGGTCCAGGTTTGGGTACTGTTTGGGTACCCAAACACAAACTTTTGTTTAACTCTTTGGTCGCATCCGACAGAATCGAACATCCAGGGGTCCGCTTGTCTCTAGCCCTAAGCTATCAACTGAAGCAGGGCTGGTTATCAAGAATAGGAGCGTTCCTATGACTTTTTTTAATTATTTAAATAAATAATTAAAAAAAAAAAACAGCATGGTACCTCCTATGTTTTTGATAATCAGTCATGCTAAAGCAGACAGCAGGTGGCTGCTATTCTCAGGCTGGTAGGGCCATGGATATTGGCCTCCCCAGCCTAAAAAACAGCAGCCCAGAGTTGCCTCAGAAAAGGTGCATCTTTGTTTCTACTCACTGAACTCAGTGCTGCACTATGAGAATTTTTCTCAGGGCGCTAGAGGAGAAAAAGTCTCATGGTGCAGTGCTGAGCTCAGTGAGTTCACCGTGAGAAATTCTCGTGGCAAATTTTGGTGAACTCACCGAGCTCAGTGCTGCATCATGAGACCATTTCTCAAGGTGCTAGTGATGATCACTCTGAGGTTTATCACAGTTCATTGGCCCAGATGGGAACCCAGCCTCAGTGACCTGCCATAACCTCGATGATGTCGCCGCTAGTCACTGAAAATACACTCGCAGCAACTCATTCTCCAGGGGTTTTCAACCTGGACGGTCACATCTTGGCACCAACCAGGTTGAAAACTATTTATTGCAGACTAGGATTATGGCATGAGACAAAATGTTGGACAAATGAGGGATATGGTTGTTTTTCATTTTTGCTTTTTTATAGGAGGCAATTTCTTCAATGGAATGGGTGTTAGGTGAGTTTAACTGTGTTTGTTATTTTTAAAATAAAAAAATGCATTTTTTATTTCAAATAAAGAACTTCATACTGGCTGAGTGTTTATTTACATTATAACTATAGGATTAGTAATGTATAGGCAACTTATAGAAGTCTCTTCATTACTAAGCTGTGGGCTTGATGTCACCTGACAATACGATAGTCACATCAAAACCCCACAAATATTAACCCTACTTACCACCAACCCAGGGCAAGTGGGATGAGGCAGGTAAAGCACCAGAATTGGTGCATCTAATAGATGCTCCTTTTCTGGCTCTGCTATTTATAGGTAAGGGGAAATATCCATGGTCCCTTACCAGCCTGAAAATACCAGCCCCCAGTTGTTTGTTTTAGCTTGGCTGTTTGTCAAAAATGGGGCATCCCCATGACATTTTTTAAAATTATTTATTTTAATATTTAAAAAAAGTGCATGGGAGCCTTCTACCTTTGACAATCAACCTTACTAAAGCTGAAAGCTGAGGGTTGCAACCCACAGCTGTCAGTTTTGCCTGGTTGATTTTCAAAATCACAGGGGAAACCACTCCAATTTAAAAAATATATATATTATTTATTTATAGTGCATTTGCCAGCTGGTGAATACAGCCATTAGCCACACCTGCTCTTGCTGTTATCAGGCGTAGGCTGATGGGTGTAATAGTCTCATCAGCTGACACCTGTGACTAGAGGTAAAATGTATACCTCCGGTCACAACTGCGGACTCACGCTGTCACCTGATAGCATGGGAACCACTGTGTTTTGACTGATGGTAAAGAACTTAACCGATCAGAGCCGCTCCTGTTTTTGTGCATGATAGGGTGGGAAACACCAGGTGTTTGAGAGTGCCGAACCCGAAGAGAAGAGTAACACAGGCTTCCTGGCGAAGTCAGTGTTTGAGGTCCTTGCCTGAACTGTAGGTGTTCGGTACGAACCCCAAACTTTACTGTTCGGGGTAATATTATATGAATAAAATGGCAAATGTTCCCTTCACACTCTGAAAGCGTTCAATCAGTTTTGAGAATGCCACACTATCCAGACACATATGCTTTTATCAAGTACAGCAGTAAAGCCCATGTGTCAGTTTACGTAGTCCTGAATATTTTTTGAGAAATAATGGAGAAATGTTACAATACAGACCTTTAAGAAAAAAAAAAAAACATTAACTAAAATATGTCAAGAGCCATGACAGATTCTCTTATGCAATTATGTATCGAGGCAGTATACATAAAAAATACATACTAGAAGACATTGCAACAAAAGAATAATTGATCAGATTTAAATATGATTTGTGTTACTAGAACACATGTGCATACAGAAGAATCATATGAGTCTTAATACAAGAAAATAAACAACTTGTATTAAGTGCTTTCATTTTAATCTTGTTGTGCTTTGAAGTGCCAAATTTGATAATTTAATTGCTTTTCACAGTTTTAAAGGTCATATCTTTGTTCCATTATTCTCACTCGGGCCTTGCAATCTAACATCTAAGGCTCGATATTTTCTTGAATACTGAATAATTAAACCTTCCTGTTCTTTGATATTTTCAGGCACTCACAAAATACACTTGCAATAAACTTTTGTTTGCATTTTGACAAAAAAAAGTTTTGCTTGTCAGCAGCTAGTAATTACGTGAATGCATATAGGATATACATTATTTGTGAGTTTTAAATGCTGCTTAGGCATTAGATGCTGTATTGATTGAAGTAAACACTTTTTAGTAGCCATCATCCATTTGAAAATGTAACGTCAAGTCAAAAGTTGGCAAGACTAACACTGAGTACTGAATAAACTGCAAATTGCCTCTTCTGAGAAAAAAAAGGACTTAAACTCTATAGCGCCACCTGTTAAACCTGAATAAACTGAAAACTTTTCTTTAAATTTATAGAACAGAATGTCCATATAAATTCTTATTGATGAACAGCCAGACAGACAAAAAAAATTGTAGGAAAATATGTAACTACAATATACATTTATGAAGCAACACATACAATAAGGGATATTGTATGTATTGCATCATAAATGTATACTGTAGTTATATATTTTCCTACAATTTTTTTGTTACCTGTACATTTAGTACATAGAAGGTAAATTAACCCCTTTCTGACATCGGACGTACTATCCCGTCCATGTGGGGTGGGCCCCTATGACCATGGACGGGATAGTACGTCCAGCGCGATCGGCGGCGCTCACGGGGGGAGCGCCGCCGATAACGGCCGGGTGTCAGCTGCCTATCGCAGCTGACATCCGGCACTATGTGCCAGGAGCGGTCACGGACCGCCCACGGCATATTAACCCCTGGCACACCGCGATCAAAGATGATCGCGATGTGCCGGCGGTACAGGGAAGCTTCCCGCAGGGAGGGGGCTCCCTGCGGGCTTCCCTGAGCCCCCCGCAGCAACGCGATGTGATCGCGTTGCTGCGAGGGTCTCACCTCCCTCCCTGCTCCCTCCAGCCCCGGATCCAAGATGGCCGCGGATCCGGGTCCTGCAGGGAGGGAGGTGGCTTCACAGAGTCTGCTTAGAGCAGGCACTGTGAAGGCTGCAGCGCTGCATGTCAGATCAGTGATCTGACAGAGTGCTGTGCAAACTGTCAGATCACTGATCTGTGATGTCCCCCCCTGGGACAAAGTAAAAAAGTTAAAAAAAAAAATTTCAAATGTGTAAAAAAAAATAAAACAAAATATTCCAAAATAATGAAAAAAAAATATATATTATTCCCATAAATACATTTCTTTATCTAAATAAAAAAAAAAAACAATAAAAGTACACATATTTAGTATCGCCGCGTCCGTAACGGCCCGACCTATAAAACTGGCCCACTAGTTAACCCCTTCAGTAAACACCGTAAGAAAAAAAAAAAAAACGAGGCAAAAAACAACGCTTTATTATCATACCGCCGAACAAAAAGTGGAATAACACGCGAAGAAAAACACAGATATAAATAACCATGGTACCGCTGAAAACGTCATCTTGTCCCGCAAAAAACGAGCCGCCATACAGCATCATCAGCAAAAAAATAAAAAAGTTATAGTCCTGAGAATAAAGCGATGCCAAAATAATTATTTTTTCTATAAAATAGTTTTTATCGTATAAAAGCGCCAAAACATAAAAAAATGATATAAATGAGGTGTCGCTGTAATCGTACTGACCCGAAGAATAAAACTGCTTTATCAATTTTACCAAACGCGGAACGGTATAAACGCCTCCCCCAAAAGAATTTCATGAATAGCTGGTTTTTGGTCATTCTGCCTCACAAAAATCGGAATAAAAAGCGATCAAAAAATGTCACGTGCCCGAAAATGTTACCAATAAAAACGTCAACTCATCCTGCAAATAACAAGACCTCACATGACTCTGTGGACCAAAATATAAAAAAATTATAGCTCTCAAAATGTGGTAACGCAAAAAATATTTTTTGCAATAAAAATCGTCTTTCAATGTGTGACGGCTGCCAATCATAAAAATCCGCTAAAAAACCCGCTATAAAAGTAAATCAAACCCCCCTTCATCACCCCCTTAGTTAGGGAAAAATTAAAAAAATGTATTTCCATTTTCCCATTAGGGCTAGGGTTAGAGTTAGGGCTAGGGTTAGGGCTAGGGCTAGGGTTAGGGCTAGGGTTAGGGCTAGGGTTAGGGCTAGGGTTAGGGTTAGGGCTAGGGCTAGGGTTAGGGCTAGGGTTAGGGTTAGGGCTAGGGTTAGGGCTAGGGTTAGGGTTAGGGCTAGGGTTAGGGCTAGGGTTAGAGCTAGGGCTAGGGTTAGGGCTAGGGTTAGGGTTAGGGCTAGGGTTAGGGCTAGGGCTAGGGTTAGGGCTAGGGTTAGGGCTAGGGTTAGGGCTAGGGTTAGGGCTAGGGTTAGGATTAGGGTTAGGGCTAGGGCTACAGTTTGGGTTGGGGCTAAAGTTACAGTTAGGGTTTAGATTACATTTACGGTTGGGAATAGGGTTGGGATTAGGGTTAGGGGTGTGTCAGGGTTAGAAGTGTGGTTAGGGTTACTGTTGGGATTAGGGTTAGGGATGTGTTTGGATTAGGGTTTCAGTTATAATTGTGGGGTTTCCACTGTTTAGGCACATCAGGGGCTCTCCAAACACGACATGGCGTCCGATCTCAATTCCAGCCAATTCTGCGTTGAAAAAGTAAAACAGTGCTTCTTCCCTTCCGAGCTCTCCCGTGTGCCCAAACAGGGGTTTACCCCAACATATGGGGTATCAGCGTACTCAGGACAAATAGGACAACAACTTTTGGGGTCCAATTTCTCCTGTTACCCTTGGGAAAATACAAAACTCGGGGCTAAAACATATTTTTTGTGGGAAAAAAAAAGATTTTTTATTTTCACGGCTCTGCGTTATAAACTGTAGTGAAACACTTGGGGGTTCAAAGTTCTCACAACACATCGAGATTAGTTCCCTGGGGGGTCTAGTTTCCAATATGGGGTCACTTGTGGGGGGTTTCTACTGTTTAGGTACATTAGGGGTTCTGCAAACGCAATGTGACGCTGCAGACCATTCCATCTAAGTCTGCATTCCAAATGGCGCTCCTTCCCTTCCGAGCTCTGCCATGCGCTCAAACGGTGGTTTCCCCCAACATACGGGGTATCAGCGTACTCAGGACAAATTGGACAACAACTTTTGGGTTCGAATTTCTCCTCTTACCCTCGGGAAAATACAAAACTGGGGGCTAAAAAATAATTTTGGGGGGAAAGATTTTTTTTTTTAATTTTCACGGCTCTGCGTTACAAACTGTAGTGAAACACTTGGGGGTTCAAAGCTATCACAACACATCTATATGAGTTCCTTAGGGGGTCTAGTTTCCAAAATGGTGTCACTTGTGGGAGGTTTCTACTGTTTAGGTACATTAGGGGCTCTGCAAATGCAATGTGACACCTGCAGACCATTCCATCTAAGTCCTCATTCCAAATGGAGCTCCTTCCCTTCCGAGCCCTCCCATGCGCCCAAACAGTGGTTCCCCCCCACATATGGGGTATCAGCACACTCAGGACAAATTGGACAACAAATTGTGGGGTCGAATTTCTCCTGTTACCCTCGGGAAAATACAAAACTGGGGGCTAAAAAATAATTTTTGTGGGAAAAAATTTTTGTTTTATTTTTACGGCTTTCCATTATAAACTTCTGTGAAGCCCTTGGTGGGTCAAAGCGCTCAGCACACATCTAGATAAGTTCCTAAGGGGGTCTACTTTCCAAAATGGTGTCACTTGTGGGGGGTTTCTACTGTTTAGGTACATTAGGGGCTCTGCAAACGCAATGTGACACCTGCAGACCATTCCATTTAAGTCTGCATTCAAATGGCACTCCTTCCCTTTTGAGCCCTCCCATGTGCCCAAACAGTGGTTCCCCCTACATATGGTGTATCATCGCACTCAGGACAAATTGGGCAACAAATTTTGGGGTCCAATTTCTCCTGTTACCCTCAGGAAAATACAAAACTGGGGGCTAAAAAAATAATTTTTGTGGGAAAAAAATGTTGTTTTATTTTTACGGCTCTGCATTATAAACTTCTGTGAAGCACTTGGTGGGTCAAAGTGCTCACCACACCTCTAGATAAGTTCCTTAGGGGGTCTACTTTCCAAAATGTTGTCATTTGTGGGGGGTTTTAATGTTTAGGCACATCAGTGGCTCTTCAAACGCAACATGGCGTCCCATCTCAATTCCTGTCAATTTTGCTTTGAAAAGTCACACAGCGCTCCTTCCCTTCCGAGCTCTCCCATCCGCCCAAACAGTGGTTTACCCCCACATATGGGGTATCAGCGTACTCAGGACAAATTGTACAACAACTTTTGGGGTCCAATTTCTTCTCTTACCCTTGGGAAAATAAAAAATTGGGGGCAAAAAGATAATTTTTGTGAAAAAATATGATTTTTTATTTTTACGGTTCTACATTATAAACTTCTGTGAAGCACTTGGTGGGTCAAAGTGCTCACCACACCTCTAGATAAGTTCCTTAGGGGGTCTACTTTCCAAAATTGTGTCACTTGTGGGGGGTTTCAATGTTTAGGCACATCAGTGGCTCTTCAAACGCAACATGACGTCCCATCTCAATTCCTGTCAATTTTGCATTGAAAAGTCAAACGGCACTCCTTCCCTTCCGAGCTCTCCCATCCGCCCAAACAGTGGTTTACCCCCACATATGGGCTATCAGCGTACTCAGGACAAATTGTACAACAACTTTTGGGGTCCAATTTCTCCTGTTACCCTTGGTAAAATAAAACAAATTGGAGCTGAATTAAATTTTTTGTGAAAAAAAGTTAAACGTTCATTTTTATTTAAACATTCAAAAAATTCCTGTGAAGCACCAGAAGGGTTAATAAACTTCTTGAATATGGTTTTGAGCACCTTGAGGGGTGTAGTTTTTAGAATGGTGTCACACTTGGGTATTTTCTATCATATAGACCCCTCAAAATGACTTCAAATGAGATGTGGTCCCTAAAATAAAATGGTGTTGTAGAAATGAGAAATTGCTGGTCAACTTTTAACCCTTATAACTCCCTAACAAAAAATAATTTTGGTTCCAAAATTGTGCTGATGTAAAGTAGACATGTGGGAAATGTTACTTATTAAGTATTTTGTGTGACATATCTCTGTGATTTAATTGCATAAAAATTCAAAGTTGGAAAATTGCGAAATTTTCATAATTTTTGCCAAATTTCCGTTTTTTTCACAAATAAACGCAGGTACTATCAAAGAATTTTTACCATTGTCATGAAGTACAATATGTCACGAGAAAACAATGTCAGAATCACCAGGATCCATTGAAGCGTTCCAGAGTTATAACCTCATAAAGGGACAGTGGTCAGAATTGTAAAAATTGGCCCGGTCATTAACGTGCAAACCACCCTTGGGGGTAAAGGGGTTAACTAATCAACCACCATTGTATTTTTTTAAAGAGGTTGTTCTCTACCTTGAATCAGTTATGGATTTTGCCGTAAATGATTAAGGGAAATGCTTTTAAATATCCCCACATTTCTTTTATGCCCAATGTTATATACCTTAATGTTTAAATTCCTACGCTCTTGCACCAGCTCTGTTGTCATATTGATCACTCCCTTTTCAGTATCTTTTGCTCCCTTCTTAATACATTTCCCATCATTCACTGGGCTGGGCTGCAATTCAGCAGTGAGCAACACCTCCTTTAGTTCTGACTAAACAACTCTTTCTCCTCACCCAGCATCTCACTAAGCATCAGCATGATCTCCTGTGATGGACACTGCAGGGAATAGAAGTAATGCACAAAGAAACAGAACACCAGCTCTAGCAATAAAAATTATTCTGAACTCCCCCTTGCTATCATGGATGATAGGATGGATAAATAGATGGGATATATGACTGAAATGTACACTCTGCACCCCAGCTTGACTGAAAAAAACCAGAAATGTAGAATTTTTTGCAAATTTAATAAAAAAGAAAAACTGAAATATCACATGGTCATAAATATTCAGACCCTTTGCTCAGACAATCATATTTAAGTCACATGCTGTCCATGTAATTGTGATTCTCCTTGAGATGGTTGTACGCCTTCATTGGAGTCCAGGTGTGTTTAATTATACTGATAAGTATGATTTGATTTGGAGAGGCGCACACCTGTCTATATAAGACCTCACAGCTCACAGTGCATGTCAGACCAAATGAAAATCATGAGGTTCATAGGAACTGGTCAAGGACCTGAGAGACAGAATTGTGGAAAGGCCAAGATAACAACAGAATTTCTGCAGTACTCAAGGTTCCTAAGAGCACAGTGGCCTCCATAATTCTTAAATGGAAGAAGTCTGGGACCACTAGAAGTCTTCCTAGACCTGGCCGACCAGCCAAACTGAAAAATCATGGGAGAAGAACCTTGGTGAGAAAGGTAAAAAAGAACCGCAAGATCACTGTGGCTGAGCTCCAGAGATGCAGTAGGGAGATGGAAGAAACTTCCACAAAGTCAAATATCACTGCAGCCCTCCACCAGTCGGGTCTTTATGGCAGATTGGCCCAACGGAAGCCACTTCTCAGTGCAAGACATATGAAAGCCGCATAGAGTTTGCTAAAAAACACATGAAGGACTTCCAGACTATGAGAAATAAGATTCTCTGGTCTGATGAGACAAAGCTACACCTTTTTGGTGATAATTCTAAGTACTATGTGTGGAGAAAACCCGGCACTGCTCATCACCTGCCCAATACAATCCCAACCGGGAAACATGGTGGTGGCAGAATCATGCTATGGGGGTGTTTTTCAGCTGCAGGGACAGGACGACTGGTTGTTGTTGAAGAAAATATGAATGCGGCCAAGTACAGAGATGTACTGGCTGAAAATCTCTTCTAGAGTGCCCTGGACCTCAGACTTGGCCGAAGGTTCACCTTCCAGCAAGATAATGACCCTAAGCACACAGCAAAAATAGCAATGAAGTGGCTTCAGAACAACTCTGTGACCATTCTTGACTGGCCCAGCCAGAGGCCTGACCTAAACCGACTTGAGCATCTCTGGAGAGACATGAAAATGGCTGTCCACCAACGTTCACCATCCAACCTGATGGAACTGGAGAGGATCAGCAAGGAAGAATGGCAGAGGATCCCCAAATCCAGGTGTGAGAAAAACTTGTTGCATCATTCCCAAGAAGACTCATGGCTGTACTAGCTCAAAAGGTGCTTCCACTCAATACTGAGCAAAGGGTCAGAGTACTTATGACCATATGATATTTAATTTTTTGTTTTTTTAATACATTTGCAAAAAAAACTGCATTTGTGTTTTTTTTTTTCATCAAGAAAAACATTAGACTTGAACAAAGAAGATCCAGGAAAACATACTCAGAAGGGAGGTAAGAACATTTCTAAAACAATCCACAGCGAGGAGATTGGAACAAAACAAAATCCTCTAAACTGCATGCTTGCAAACGCCAGAAGCCTGACAAACAAGATGGAAGAACCAGAAGCAGAAATATCTACAGGTAACTTTGACATAGTGGGAATAACCGAGACATGGTTAGATGAAAGCTATGACTGGGCAGTTAACTTACAGGGTTACAGTCTGTTTAGAAAGGATCGTAAAAATCGGAGAGGAGGAGGGGTTTGTCTCTATGTAAAGTCTTGTCTAAAGTCCACTTTAAGGGAGGATATTAGCGAAGGAAATGAGGATGTCGAGTCCATATGGGTCGAAATTCATGGAGGGAAAAATGGTAACAAAATTCTCATTGGGGTCTGTTACAAACCCCCAAATATAACAGAAACCATGGAAAGTCTACTTCTAAAGCAGATAGATGAAGCTGCAACCCATAATGAGGTCCTGGTTATGGGGGACTTTAACTACCCGGATATTAACTGGGAAACAGAAACCTGTGAAACCCATAAAGGCAACAGGTTTCTGCTAATAACCAAGAAAAATTATCTTTCACAATTGGTGCAGAATCCAACCAGAGGAGCAGCACTTTTAGACCTAATACTATCTAATAGACCTGACAGAATAACAAATCTGCAGGTGGTCGGGCATCTAGGAAATAGCGACCACAATATTGTACAGTTTCACCTGTCTTTCACTAGGGGGACTTGTCAGGGAGTCACAAAAACACTGAACTTTAGGAAGGCAAAGTTTGACCAGCTTAGAGATGCCCTTAATCTGGTAGACTGGGACAATATCCTCAGAACTAATAATACAGATAATAAATGGGAAATGTTTAAGAACATCCTAAATAGGCAGTGTAAGTGGTTTATACCTTGTGGGAATAAAAGGACTAGAAATAGGAAAAACCCAATGTGGCTAAACAAAGAAGTAAGACAGGCAATTAACAGTAAAAAGAAAGCATTTGCACTACTAAAGCAGGATGGCACCATTGAAGCTCTAAAAAACTATAGGGAGAAAAATACTTTATCTAAAAAACTAATTAAAGCTGCCAAAAAGGAAACAGAGAAGCACATTGCTAAGGAGAGTAAAACTAATCCCAAACTGTTCTTCAACTATATCAATAGTAAAAGAATAAAAACTGAAAATGTAGGCCCCTTAAAAAATAGTGAGGAAAGAATGGTTGTAGATGACGAGGAAAAAGCTAACATATTAAACACCTTCTTCTCCACGGTATTCACGGTGGAAAATGAAATGCTAGGTGAAATCCCAAGAAACAATGAAAACCCTATATTAAGGGTCACCAATCTAACCCAAGAAGAGGTGCGAAACCGGCTAAATAAGATTAAAATAGATAAATCTCCGGGTCCGGATGGCATACACCCACGAGTACTAAGAGAACTAAGTAATGTAATAGATAAACCATTATTTCTTATTTTTAGGGACTCTATAGCGACAGGGTCTGTTCCGCAGGATTGGCGCATAGCAAATGTGGTGCCAATATTCAAAAAGGGCTCTAAAAGTGAACCTGGAAATTATAGGCCAGTAAGTCTAACCTCTATTGTTGGTAAAATATTTGAAGGGTTTCTGATGGATGTTATTCTGGATTATCTCAATGAGAATAACTGTTTAACTCCATATCAGCATGGGTTTATGAGAAATCGCTCCTGTCAAACCAATCTAATCAGTTTTTATGAAGAGGTAAGCTATAGGCTGGACCACGGTGAGTCATTGGACGTGGTATATCTCGATTTTTCCAAAGCGTTTGATACCGTGCCGCACAAGAGGTTGGTACACAAAATGAGAATGCTTGGTCTGGGGGAAATTGTGTGTAAATGGGTTAGTAACTGGCTTAGTGATAGAAAGCAGAGGGTGGTTATAAATGGTATAGTCTCTAACTGGGTCGCTGTGACCAGTGGGGTACCGCAGGGGTCAGTATTGGGACCTGTTCTCTTCAACATATTCATTAATGATCTGGTAGAAGGTTTACACAGTAAAATATCGATATTTGCAGATGATACAAAACTATGTAAAGCAGTTAATACAAGAGAAGATAGTATTCTGCTACAGATGGATCTGGATAAGTTGGAAACTTGGGCTGAAAGGTGGCAGATGAGGTTTAACAATGATAAATGTAAGGTTATACACATGGGAAGAAGGAATCAATGTCACCATTACACACTGAATGGGAAACCACTGGGTAAATCTGACAGGGAGAAGGACTTGGGGATCCTAGTTAATGATAAACTTACCTGGAGCAGCCAGTGCCAGGCAGCAGCTGCCAAGGCAAACAGGATCATAGGGTGCATTAAAAGAGGTCTGGATACACATGATGAGAGCATTATACTGCCTCTGTACAAATCCCTAGTTAGACCGCACATGGAGTACTGTGTCCAGTTTTGGGCACCGGTGCTCAGGAAGGATATAATGGAACTAGAGAGAGTACAAAGGAGGGCAACAAAATTAATAAAGGGGATGGGAGAACTACAATACCCAGATAGATTAGCGAAATTAGGATTATTTAGTCTAGAAAAAAGATGACTGAGGGGCGATCTAATAACCATGTATAAGTATATAAGGGGACAATACAAATATCTCGCTGAGGATCTGTTTATACCAAGGAAGGTGACGGGCACAAGGGGGCATTCTTTGCGTCTGGAGGAGAGAAGGTTTTTCCACCAACATAGAAGAGGATTCTTTACTGTTAGGGCAGTGAGAATCTGGAATTGCTTGCCTGAGGAGGTGGTGATGGCGAACTCAGTCGAGGGGTTCAAGAGAGGCCTGGATGTCTTCCTGGAGCAGAACAATATTGTATCATACAATTAGGTTCTGTAGAGGGACGTAGATCTGGGGATTTGTTGTGATGGAGTGTGGGCTGAACTGGATGGACAGATGTCTTTTTTCGGCCTTACTAACTATGTTACTATGTTACTATGTTACTATGTAAGATGTGGTGCACAGTGTACATTAATGAGAAAAAAATGAACCTTTTTGAATTTACCAAATGGCTGCAATGAAACAAAGAGTGGTAAATTTAACACTAGGACTACTGGACTCGTGACCCCGCCTAGAACTACTGAAAGGAGTCATTTTGACTCCTTGCTTGTTTTCGTTTATTTTTAGAGTTTCATTTGTGGTTATTTATTAATAATTATATTTTTTGTAATGTATTATTATTGTGAGATCCAACAGTAATGCTTTTGATTGTTTTTTTTCTGCTTTTCTTATTTTTCTACAGAAAATAACAATAATTATAATAGACGTTTTTCAAACATTTTTTTTTATTCAAGTGCACACATATAAACAACAACTGAAGAACAAAAAGCAGAGAAAATGTAGGTGGAGGAGCATAAAAATGAAAATATGGCGCAGAATTCACCTTCTAAACATTTGGTGTTTCGCATTTTAGGCATTGCCTTTGATTTATGGCAGTACATTGCCCACACAAAGACTTACCACAAGTCTTACAATTGCCGACAGATCTATTTTTCTTGCACTTTTCTTTGATCTGGCAAAATTTTGTTTGAACCATCACTTCTGAACATGTAGAAACTTGGGACGTGGAACCCTTTTCCCTATCTGTGACATAAGGACCACTCAACTCTCTCACAAGCGTTTGCAAAAATGCCTTGCGTGACATTTTTTGGTGGGTAATCTCCTTGAATATTATACATGCATTTATACCCGCAACGTCTAAGGCATTTTCAAATGCATGAACAGGCCATCTCCTTGTGGATGTTCGTGTGATATATTTTCGTGCCATCTGATCCACTACATCTACTCCATATTTTGTTTCATTGTAAAACTTTACCGTTTCTGGAGTTTTTTTAGTGGAATCAGACGCAACAACAACATCTGGATGGACGGAACTCAAAATGACAACATTTTTGTTGGGCTTTCCTTGATATACTGTAAGTGTAAAATTGTCTTCATTTCTAAACACTTTAGTGTTGTACAATTCCTCTTTCATGGATTTTATTTCTTTAGGCACTTCTCGCCTTATCTTATTCAGTGTTCCCATGATGGTTGTTCCTTTGCTTTTTAGCTGTTTAGCTAATTTTAATGAAGTAAAATAATTATCGGTTGTAATATTGCGACCTTTTTTCAAAAACGGGTCCAATAACTTCATTACCACATGGTCAGCTAAACGGTCCTCAGCACGGCGTGTGTCATCTTTGCCTAGATAAGGGAAGCCATTTGCCAGATATTTGCTCTCCTTATCAACAGCTAGCCAATATTTGTGGCCATATTTATCTGGTTTGGTAGGCATGTACTGCGTGAATGGACACCTAGTTTTGCTTGGGAAAAGTTGCTCATCCACCGTTATGTATGGGCCAGGTTTGTAACACGCAATACAATTTTCAATAAACCTGTCCCACACAGTAGAAAATAGAGCAAACTTGTCCGTTTGCAGTCTCTCCGATCGAGTAGATTTCTCATCAAATCTGAGAAACCTCATAATTTCAACAAAGCGGTCCCTAGACATTGTCGCTTTGCAAAACGGTATTCCCCAGTCATTACACCAAATACTGCTAATCGAGTGACGGTCCGTGCCAGATATTCCACGAGCATAGAATATCGCAATGAATGCATCTAGCTCCTCATCAGATAGAGTAAACTGTAAATTATTGTTCCTGCATGCTTCTGCAAGCGTACAGTTCTTTATATGTGTCAATATATATGAATCAAAAAATAAACGCCATGCGCTCAAAGGACTATTGATAATGATATTTCTTCTGGCTTATCCTGTAGGGCCAGGTGCTTCTCGAAGAATATTTTGGCTGTCACGCCTACCAGGCAAGTGTTGTCCAATTTCAACAGGTTTCCATTGAATACCATCCGCTGAAACTAATATTCCTTCAGATTCGCCTTCTCTGGTGTTTGTTGTTGCATTACCTTCGCCGCCATCGTTATCTGTTGTTCTTTCATTTCTGGGACGTTTTGCTGATTTTTTCTGTCCACGACCAGGAGGATGGTCACGAGGCAACATAACTGCATGAGCCCGATCCCCAGTTGATGTGCTTGGAATATCTGGAAAAAAGTTGATGAATATTTAGAATTTTTGTTTTGTAAGGGTCCGTGCACACTGGCTGGATTAGCGGCGGAATATCCGACCGGATATTCTCACCACAATCCGGCCCGTACCTGCCCGCTCAGGTACAGAGCGGAGTTTCATATCTGAAGCTCCGCTCCGAACCCCGGGCTGGAGCCGCTGTCTGGGACGGAGCCGTGCTCGCGCATAAGCAAGCGCTGCTCTGTCCCTGACAGCGGCTCCAGCCCGGGGTTCGGAGCGAAGCTTCAGGCATGAGCGGGCAGGTACGGCCTGTATTGCGGCAAGAATATCCAGATGGCTATTCAGCCAGAATTCTGCAAGTGTGCACAGGCCCTAACTCAGTGTGTGGAAGAACAAATAAATACACATAACTACTTACCTTCTGGATTTGTTCCTTCTGAGTCTTCAGATTCACTTGATATGTTCTGAGGAATGAAATCTTCATCACTGTTAGAATCAAATACATGTTCCTGCAATTCGGATTCCGATTCATCCTCCGGTATGGATTGCAAAGTAGCCAGAATATCCTGAGGCTTTATCAAACGTCTTCTCTCCATATTCTTCACAAATTCCATAATTCTATATAGTTCCCTGCTGAAAAATAGAAATGAAATGAAAACTAAAAGAAATAATAACTGTTCTGCCACCTTCAAAAGTAGGTGGGCTGAATCAGTTGACAGACAGCTACATAGTAACATAGTAACATAGTTAGTAAGGCCGAAAAAAAGACATTTGTCCATCCAGTTCAGCCTATATTCCATCATAATAAATCCCCAGATCTACGTCCTTCTACAGAACCTAATTGTATGATACTAAACTATTTCATAACAATTCATACCTGTATGAGTCTTCAGAGCTCGTATGTCTGCGTCTGTCCTCTTTGTCTCTTCAGCTGAACTGAAAGTAAAGTTACTATCCAGAATACTGTCTCCTGCTAGGACCTTAGAAAAACACCACCCTTCATTAGCATAAGATAAGAGCCTAGAGTAAACAAGCTATTTTGTTCAGCATTACACAGTAATACAAGCAGGTAAAACACAAGGAAAATGTGAAAAGTTGACATGTAAATTGAACTACATCTATATGAACATCAGGGTAAATAAGACAGAGTGAAAAAATTATGCACAAAACTTTATACCAACATTTAGTGACAAAAGGACCTCAAAATATAGTGGGGAGTCAAAATGACTCCCTTCAGTAGTTCTTGGTAAATTTTGAAAAAAACGCGCAAATTTTTTACCAAAATTATTTATTCTCACAAAATCTTTTTTCACATCATATTTGAGGAAAAGTCACCGAGTTTCAAGCCGGAATTCTGAAAAATGTAGTCACAGAAGAGAAATAAAAAACGAAAGGAGTCAAAATGACTCCATCAGTAGTTCTAGTGTTAAGGGGGTGTGAAAACTTTCCATACTCACTGTAGGTATCATTTTTTATCCACTGAAAGGTTGGCTAAATCCCCTAAACATTTGCAAGCTTTTTCACCCAGTGAGCAAGCCAATTCATATGACATCTGTACTATTTCTCAATCACATTAACAAATTAATTAGGAAGTTACCCAGAGTAGCTTTAGAGACATTCCAGACCATCTGACAAGAAGGAGAATTGATATTCCTTGTAGAAAAAAAACTGCACAGCTCATTTATAAAAGCATGATGTTGGATCAAACACAATTCATGTGGATTGAATCCACTTAAATGACACCCTGGAATATTCTACTACTTTAGAGATAAACAAAAATCTCAAGGCAAGGTATACATGCAAATAAAATAATCAAAAAAATAGACAAAATTGCTCAATCATGCCTACTTTGTATACCAACGTGGACAAAATGACGGACAACTCGGCAATTATAAACAAGGAAAGAAGAACAAAAAGAACCGAACTCATGCCCAAATGGATTATATTAAATTTTAATATTTATTAAAGATGTGGTACACCATATGGTGGGGGAGGGGAAAATACCAAAAAGATGGGCACTAAGCCAGGAGACGGAAAAATATTACTACAATATACTGTGGTGACTCGTGAGATTAAATAATTTACAGCTATAAATAAATAAATAAATGGATACATGCCACCAATATTACAATGAATACATACAGGAATAATACAGCAAGCATGTGCATAGGGGTACACAATAGGATTAAGGTGCAAGTGCAGAGTTACTGAAGACTCGGGCAGCAAAAAACTAGTGTGTGATCAGGGAATAAAGTACATACAATTGTTTGCTGCTAATTAATCATAGATAAAGCCATAGCCACATAGAGATTACCTGTAGATGGTATGAAGATCTTCTCCTGGATGCGCCCAGGACAGATAGCGCCATCTGTAAGTATGATAAAAGTTATTTTTTGTTTCGTTCAGGGCAATTTGGGGACATATACACGGCTTTTTAGTATGGTGTAAAAGAGGGCTTACAGTTGCTGGCCGTTCTTTATATAGGTAAAAACGTGGTGATGGGTTCCCTACAATATTTCTGGTGGTCCACAAATTTATTCAACCAAACTTATTTAATAGATGTGCTAACTTAGTGCAAATGTTATGTTTAGTGACTTTTCGACAGAGCTTTCTTATCTAAGGACAAATCCAACACTCCTCAACTATAATCAATGAACGATGCACATTATCAATCATAAACTACTTAAAAGTGTGTAAAAAAATCATAGTGACAGGGAAGAGGTCTAAAAATATTTACAATGACCAATAAAGTACTATTCAAGAAACACTCAAGAAAATATTCTTATTTCTCTAAATAATCTCTTGTAATAAGATTAATCTGCATTTAACATCCTTATGATTCAGTCTACAAGCAACCTTGGTGTGAGTAGTAAAGTGGGAAAAATAAAGCATGACTAATCCATCTATTCTTCAAACATTGTTGTGTATCCTGACCCAAGTGATTTTCCTGTAAACAAATAATTGCTGGTATATAATTCTTAATAAGGTTAAATACTGTGCACCTCTTCAGTCTAGAAATGAAACTCCAAATATCTTAGATATTATACTCATAAACAATCACAAGAAAGTAAAACTTAAAGACTTGACAGGACAGGAAAAAGGGGAACAAAAAGACATTTGCCCAATGTAATTGCAAAAATAAATAATGTAATAGACGAAAGAGGCAAAGAAAAATAATAATTGGCATCAACAAAAATATCAGCTCACCATGGAAAAGATAAGTTCTCAGACAGCTATATTGATGGAGATTAAAAAAACATTATCGGTTCTTGGAAAATGAAAACACACCCAAATTTGTTTCCAAACTTTTCAATTTTTTTGCAAGTTTGGTATAGTTAATTCAGCAAAAAAGGACGGCGGTATTAACCTGCCCAGGTCGCAGAACTAATGCAATCTCAGGATACAGCAAACCCATGTAGTAAAGATTCATGGAGGGGTTGATTGCTTAACATTAAATTGCACAAAAGCAGCTTGTATAGGGTGCTGGTCACACACAGGTAATGCACAGTATCTGTCTTACAGCCTATTATTGACGCTCACACTATTAGATTAGGTGGGCTGCCCAGCGCTATCTAAGTGCATCTCATGAGAATAGACACCCTAGTTCACAAGGCCAAAAATAATGAGCCTGGCTGAACCCTAAAAAATAAATGTCAAAAACTATATACATAATTTATGAGGTATTGGTGGATATTTTGGCCAAAATATGCAAGCTCGCAACCCGTGTCAAGGGTTCTCACACTGGCAATTCCCAACTCTAAACTTCATATAAAAACCACCAAAAGAGGACTAAAAATACTCCAAAAATTCAATAGTTGTTACAGCAGAAAGGGGCAGTAGCGTATACCTACCCAAGTATAAGAACTAATGAACTTTCAGGATGCAGCCAACCCATGTAGTATAGATGGCGTCCTCACAGGTACAAAAAACTTATGAGACAACCACTCATCAAAAAAATGGAGAATTGTAAGTACACAGTGCTATAATAATAATAATATGATGATTGGAATATACAGTATTGAGTGAATGAAAACTTTGATGAGAGGAGTGCTTTATTAAGACTAAATACATTTAATTATTTAAATCTTCCCTCATAACCAACATTTTCCATGCTACTTATTAGATTTACAGGTGCTTCTCACAAAATTATAATATCATCAAAAAGTTAATTTATTTCAGTTTTTCAATACACAAAGTGAAACTCATATTATGTAGAGTCATTACAAACAGTGACGTGATCTATTTCAAGTATTAATTTCTGTTAATGTTGATGATTATGGCTTACAGCCAATAAAAACCCAAAATTCATTATCTCAGAAAATTATAATACTTTATATCACCAGCGTGAAAAAATATTTTAAAATCCAATATGTTGGCCTACTGAAATGTATGTTCAGTGAATGAACTCAATACTTGGTCAGGGCTCCTTTTGCAAGAATTACTGCAACAATGTGGCCTGGCATGGAGGTGATCAGCCTGTGGCACTGCTGAGGTGTTATGGAAGCCTAGGTTGCTTTGATAGCAGCCTTCAGCACGTCTGTATTGTTGAGTCTGGTGTCTCTCATCTTCCACTTGACAATGCTCCATAGATTCTATATGGGGTTAAGGTCAGGCGAGTTTGCTGGCCAATTAAGTACAGTGATACTGTTGTTTTTAAACCAGGTATTGGTACTTTTGGCAGTGTGGAGAGGTGCCAAGTCTTGCTGGAGAATGAAATATCCATCTCCCAAGCTTACTGGCAGAGGTAATCATGAAGTGCTCTACAATTTCCAGGTAGACGGTTTTGCTGACTTTGGTCTTGATAAAACACAGTGGACCTACACCAGCGGATGACATGTCTCCCCAAACCATCACCGATTGTGGAATCTTCACACTAGACCTCAAGCAGCTTGGATTGTGGCCTCTCCACACTTCCTCCAGACTCTGGGACCTTGATTTCCAAATGAAATGCAACAGTTATTTTCCTTGTGGAGTGTGTCAATGACTGCCTTCTGCACATCTGTCAAGTCAGCAGTCTTCCCCATGATTGTGGAGCCTTCTGAAAGAGACTAAGGGATCTTTTTAAATGTTTAGAAAGACTTTGCAGGTAGTTTTTGTTAATTATTCTAGTTTAGTGAAATAATGTATTTTGGGTTGTCATTGGCTGTAAGCCATAATCATCAACATTAACAGAAATTAATACTTGAAATAGATCACTGTTTGCAGTGACTCTATATAGTGTATGAGTTTAACTTTTTGTATTGAAAAACTGAAATAAATATACTTTATGATCATATTCTAATTTTGTGAGAAGCACCACCTGTATTACTATATTTGGTATCTTTTCTGATTACACTGCAAACTTTTTATGAACAAGTATTGAGAACTGAAAACATTTTCCAGATAAGGCTACACAAATGATTTTTAAAGTGATAGATTTATGTCCCTGTCCAACAAGCTAATAACTCTTTTCATGCATATCATCTTGCTGGATTTAGAAACCACTGATTGATATTGCATGCTGTTAATTATACTGTGACCTAAAAATGTATAGCTGCATAACTTTACAGCTTCATATTGGATTGCCAAGTGGACACCCAAACAGTCAGGAAGTCTAAGTCAGCATGTAACTTATGAACATCTTCCATGGACAGCCTGATACTACTACAGCTTTGTGTCATCTGCAAAAATAGAAACACCACAATTAATTGCTTCTTCTGTATAATTCATAAATAAGTTAAATTATAGCAGATACAGCACTAAACTGTGCTGTCACCACATATTATCAGTCTTTCAAAACAACTCTCTGGGTGCGGTCTCTGAGCCAGTTTTTTATTCAATCACAAGCCTTACTTTCTAATCATATTGACAATGATATACCCATTAGACATCAAGCACCTTTGCAAAGTCAAATAACACTATATACTCAACTACCCTTCTGCCCAGATTTCAACTCATCTCTTCAGAAAAATAAATCAGGTTAGTTTGACAACTTCTGTCTTTAAGACACAAAAGCACACAGAGAGGTAAAAAAAATACTCTGTTGTAAAAAAGTCACAGTAAATAAGCAAGTGCTAGTCAAAAAATGAAAAAATACAGGGTATTTAGATAATACTTTTTTTGCAAAAAAAGTATGTTAAGCTGCTCCACCAACAGAGTATTTTTTGACCTCTCTGTGTGCTTTTGTGTCTTCTAGTTCTTTGGTGGTGTGGGCAGACTTGTTCGCTGTGCAAGTGGCCCATGTGTTTTTGGTTTTATAATTGTTCTCTTGTTTCTACAAGACTGGAGAGTCCACCACTCCTCTGTGCGTCATTTGCATTGTAGCTGTTTCATCTTGCAAGTTCTACATGGATATTTTCTCTCTGAACCCTGTTCATACAGGTACTATACAGATGATCAGGTTTTTAAATACATCAGATAGGGATTATATACATTAGACAGGAATGCTCTATTATGGGTATACCTTGGCGATTGGTGGAGCAGCTTAACATACTTTTTTTGCAAAAAAACGTATTAACTAAATACCCTGTATTTTTTCATTTTTTGACTAGCACTTGCTTATTTACTGTGACTTTTTTACAACAGAGTATTTTTTTGCCTCTCTGTGTGCTTTTGTGTCTTCAATTTCTTTGGTGGTGTGGGCAGGTTTCTACAGACTTGTTTGCTGTGCAAGTGACCCATGTGTTTTTGGTTTTATAATTGTTCTCTTGTTTCTACAAGACTGGGGAGTCCACCACTCCTCTGTAGGTCATTTGCATTGTAGCTGTTCCATCTTGCAAGTTCTACATGGATATTTTCTCTCTGAACCCTGTTCATACAGGTACTATACAGATGATCAGGTTTTTAAATACATCAGATAGGGATTATATACATTAGACAGGACTGCTCTATTATGGGTATACCTTGGCGATTGGTGGAGCAGCTTAACATACTTTTTTTTTGCAAAAAAACGTATTAACTAAATCCCCTGTATTTTTTCATTTTTTGACTAGCACTTGCTTATTTACTGTGACTTTTTTACAACAGAGTATTTTTTGACCTCTGTGTGATTTTGTGTCTTCAAGTTCTTTGGTGGTGTGGGCAAGTTTCTACAGACTTGTTCGCTGTGCAAGTGGCCCATGTGTTTTTGGTTTTATAATTGTTCTCTTGTTTCTACAAGACTGGGGAGCCAACCACTCCTCTGTGGGTCATTTGCTGTTGTGATTACAGCTTTTGGGCTCCCTCCGGTGGTTGTAGAGGGTAATGCAGTTGTGCCTGGACCGCAGGAGTGGACAGGTGTATCTACTAATTGCAAAACTGACTGGGGTATATAGCTTTGCTGGATCCTTTAGTCAGTGCCAGTTGTCCATTGTTCTTGAAGGATTCACTTCCCTGCTGGTCTCTCCAGTTTGCTGTGTTTTTCTACAGAGATAAGTCCTGGCTTTGTTTTTGCTGTCCACCAGCAGTGGACCTTATAGTTCTGTGCATTTTCATGGTTTTGTCTTGTCCAGCTTGGTCTGTGAAGGATTTTTTGCAGCCTAGCTATTTCTCTGGAGATGCAGATATACCCCCCATGTCTTTAATCAGATGTGGCGATCCGTATTTTCTGCGGTGGATATTTTCTAGTGTTTTTATACTGACCGCATAGTACTCTGTTCTATTCTTTCTTTTTAGCTAGTATGGCCTCCTATGCTAAAATCTAATTTCATATCTACGTATGTTATTCCCCTCTCCTCTCCCAGTCAATATTTGTGAGGGGCTATCTATCCTTTCGGGATTTTCTCTGAGGCAAGATAGGTTTCCTGTTTCGCTCTTTAGGGGTAGTTAGATCTTAGGCTGTGTCGAGAGGTCTAGGGAGCGTTAGGTACCTGTTATGAACTGGTGGTTTAGGAGCAACCTGGGACGAGCTCTGAAGGAGGTGGTACCTGTACTGACCGCAGTCCTTAAGCTCAACACCACACTAGAAGTAGCCGTGGGATGCTCCTGTCTCTCCCTAGGCACCTCGTCACAGCCTGAGAACTAACTACTAGGGTTGAGCGACTTTTACTTTTATAGGATCGGGTCAGGTTTCACGAAACCCGACTTTTTCAAAAGTCGGGTCGAGTGAAATTGGCCGATCCTATAAAAAAGTCGGGGTCGGCCGAAACTCGAAACCCAATGCAGTGCATTGGGTTTCCAATGGTTCCCAGGGTCTGAAGGAGAGGAAACTCTCCTTCAGGCCCTGCGATCCATATTTAAGTGTAAAATAAAGAATTAAAATAAAAAATATCGCTATACCCACCCTCAGACGCGCCCTGGTACTAACCGGGAACCTTCCTTCCTTCAAATCAGCGCTTGCAGGACCTTGCGGTGACGTCTCGGCTTGTGATTAGTCGCGCGACCGCCCATGTGACCGCTCGCGTGACCAATCACAAGCTGCGACGTCACCGCAAGGTCCTGCAAGCGCTGATTCTTAGCAAGGAAGGCTGCTGGAAAGAAGCAGGGCGCGTCCGAGGGTGAGTATATTCCTATTAGGTATATACTCACCTGTTAGGGACCTGGTGGTTAGGAGCACCCAAAAAGACCTGATGGTTAAACTAACAAAGGACAAGCTCTGGGAAGTGGGAGCTCTGCTGACCGCAACCCCTAATCCTATCACACACACTAGAAATAGCCGTGGAGCGTTCCTGACTCTCCCTAGACTCCTCTTCACAGCCTAAGAGCTAACTAGCCCTAGAGATAGAAAATAAAGCCTACCTTGTCTCAGAGAAATTCCCCAAAGGTATAGGAAGCCCCCCACATATATTGACTGTGAGTGTGGACAGAAAAGAGCAAAGCAAGGACTTATCTTTGCAGAACTGGTCAGGATATCAGGGAAATCCAAGAGAGATGTGAATCCAACCAGGAACCATTGACAAGTGGCACTGGCTGAAGAATGAGCCAGGCATAAATAGCCAAGCAGAAAGACAATCAGTGGAAGCAGCTGCAGACTGCTAAATCCAAGGAGCAGCCATTCCACTTAAAACCACCGGAGGGAGCCCAAGAGCAGAACTCACAAAAGTGCCACTTACAACCACCGGAGGGAGCCCAAGAGCGGAATTCACAACAGTACCCCCCCCCTTGAGGAGGAGTCACCGAACCCTCACCAGAGCCCCCAGGCCGATCAGGACGAGCCAAGTGAAAAGCACGAACCAAATCAGCGGCATGGACATCGGGGGCAACAACCCAAGAATTATCCTCCTGGCCATAACCCTTCCACTTGACCAGATACTGAAGCCTCCGCCTCGAAAAACGAGAATCCAAAATTTTCTCAACCTCATATTCCAACTCTCCCTCCCACCGGGGCAGGAGGATCAACCGAGGAAACAACGGGCACGACGCATCTCCGCAACAAAGATCTATGGAAAACATTATGAATCGCAAAAGAGGCTGGAAGAGCCAAACGAAAAGACACCGGATTGATAATTTCAGAAATCTTATAAGGACTAGGGTTGAGCGAAACGGGTCGAAAATTTTCAAAAGTCTATCTATACCTAATAGGAATATACTCACCCTCCGACGCGCCCTGCTTCTTTCCGGCAGCCTTCCTTCCTAAGAATCAGCCCTTCCAGGACCTTCGGTGACGTCGCGGTGACGTCGCGGCTTGTGATTGGTCGCGCGAGCGGTCACATGGGTGGCCACGCGGCCAATCACAAACCGCGACGTCACCGCGACGTCACCACAAGGTCCTGGAAGGCTGATTCTAAGGAAGGAAGGTTCCCGGCTAGTACCAGGGCGCGTCAGAGGGTAAGTATTGCGATATTTTTTATTTTAATTCTTTATTTTACACCAAAATATGGATCGCAGGGCCTGAAGGAGAGTTTCTGCTCCTTCAGACCCTGGGAACCATGGAAACCCAATGCAGTGCATTGGGTTTCAGGTTTCGGCCGACCCCGACCCCGACTTTTTTATAGGATCGGCCGATTTCACTCGACCCGACTTTTGAAAAAGTCGGGTTTCGTGAAACCCGACCAGATCCTATAAAAGTAAAGGTTGCTCAATCCTAATAAGGACCAATAAACGAAGGCTTAAACTTAGGGGAAGAAACCTTCATAGGAACATGATGAGAAGACAACCAAACCAAATCCCCCACACGAAGCCGGGGACCAACACACCGACGGCGGTTAGCAAAACGTTGAGCCTTTTCCTGAGACAACGTCAAATTGTCCACCACATGAGTCCAAATCTGCTGCAGCCTGTCCACCACAGAATCCACACCAGGACAATCAGAAGGCTCAACCTGCCCCGAAGAAAAACGAGGATGAAAACCAAAATTACAAAAGAAAGGTGAAACCAAAGTAGCCGAACTAGCCCTATTATTAAGGGCAAACTCGGCCAATGGCAAGAAAGCCACCCAATCATCCTGATCAGCAGACACAAAGCATCTCAAATAGGTTTCCAAGGTCTGATTAGTTTGCTCAGTTTGGCCATTAGTCTGAGGATGAAACGCCGAAGAAAAAGACAAATCAATGCCCATCCTAGCACAAAAGGCCCGCCAAAACCTAGAGACAAACTGAGAACCTCTGTCAGACACAATATTCTCCGGAATGCCATGCAAACGAACCACATGCTGAAAAAACAATGGAACCAAATCTGAGAAGGAAGGCAACTTAGGCAAAGGTACCAGATGGACTATTTTAGAGAACCGGTCACAAACAACCCAGATAACAGAGATCTTCTGGGAAACAGGAAGATCCGAAATAAAATCCATTGCAATATGCGTCTAGGGCCTCTCAGGGACCGGCAAAGCCAAAAGCAACCCACTAGCGCGGGAACAGCAAGGCTTGGCCCTGGTGCAAGTCCCACAGGACTGCACAAAAGCACGCACATCGCGCAACAAGGAAGGCCACCAAAAGGACCTAGCAACCCAATCTCTGGTACCAAAAATCCAAGGATGACCAGCCAACACAGAACAATGAACCTCAGAAATTACCTTACTTGTCCATCTATCAGGAACAAACAGCTTCCCCACTGGACAGCGGTCAGGCTTATCAGCCTGAAATTCCCGAATCACCCGCCGCAAATCAGGGGAGATGGCAGAAAGAATCACCCCTTCCTTAAGAATGCCAACCGGCTCAAGGACTCCAGGAGAATCAGGCAAAAAACTCCTAGAGAGGGCATCAGCCTTAACATTCTTAGATCCCGGAAGATACGAGACCACAAAATCAAAACGGGAGAAAAACAGGGACCATCGAGCCTGTCTACGGTTCAGCCGCTTGGCCGACTTGAGGTAAATCAGATTCTTATGATCAGTCAAGACCACAACGCGGTGCTTAGCTCCCTCAAGCCAATGTCGCCACTCCTCAGACGCCCACTTCATAGCCAACAACTCCCGATTGCCGACATCATAATTGCGTTCCGCAGGCGAAAACTTTCTGGAAAAAAAAGCACACGGTTTCATCAAAGAACCATCAGAATCCCTCTGAGACAAAACGGCCCCTGCCCCAATCTCAGAAGTGTCAACCTCAACCTGAAAAGGAAGAGAAACATCCGGCTGACGCAACACAGGGGCAGAAGTAAATCGGCGTTTAAACTCCCAAAAGGCCTCAACAGCCGCAGAGGACCAATTCGTCACATCAGCGCCTATCTTCGTCAAATCAGTAAGGGGCTTAACCACACTGGAAAAGTTGGCAATGAAACGGCGATAGAAATTAGCAAAGCCCAAAAATTTTTGAAGGCTCTTCACAGATGTGCGTTGAATCCAGTCATGAATAGCTTGGACCTTAACAGGATCCATTTCCATAGACGAGGGAGAAAAAATAAAACCCAAAAAAGAGACCTTCTGAACTCCGAATAGGCACTTAAACCCCTTCACAAATAAAGCATTATCACGAAGGATCTGGAATACCATCCTGACCTGCTTCACATGAGACTCCCAATCATCGGAAAAAATCAAAATATCATCCAAATATACAACCATGAATTTATCAAGATAATTGCGGAAAATATCATGCATGAAAGATTGGAACACAGATGGAGCATTAGAGAGCCCGAATGGCATCACGAGGTATTCAAAATGGCCTTCAGGCGTATTAAATGCAGTTTTCCATTCGTCACCCTGTTTAATACGAACAAGATTATATGCCCCTCGAAGGTCAATCTTAGTAAACCAACTAGCCCCCTTAATCTGAGCAAACAAATCAGAAAGCAAAGGCAAGGGATATTGGAATTTGACCGTGATCTTATTAAGAAGACGATAATCTATACAGGGTCTCAAGGAGCTATCCTTCTTAGCAAAAAAAAAGAAACCCGCTCCCAATGGTGACGAAGACGGCTGAATATGCCCCTTCTCCAAAGATTCCTTAACATAACTCCGCATGGCGGCATGCTCTGGCACAGACAGATTGAAAAGTCGGCCCTTAGGGAACTTACAAAATGGAATCAAGTTAATAGCACAATCACAGTCCCTATGTGGAGGAAGGGAACTGGACTTGGGCTCATCAAATGCATCCTGGAAATCCGACAAAAACTCAGGGACCTCAGAAGAGGGTAAGAGGAAATTGACATCAAAGGAACGTCACTATGTACCCCTTGACAACCCCAACTAGTCACAGACATAGTTTTCCAATCCAGCACAGGATTATGTTCCTGTAACCATGGAAAACCCAGTACAACAACATCATGCAGGTTATGCAACACCAGAAAATGGCAATCTTCCTGATGTGCTGGAGCCATGTACATGGTCATCTGCGTCCAGTACTGAGGCTTATCCTTGGCCAATGGTGTAGCATCAATGCCCCTCAAAGGAATAGGGCTCTGCAAAGGCTGCAAGGAAAAACCACAGTGCCTGGCGAATTCTAAGTCCATTAAGTTCAGGGCAGCGCCTGAATCCACAAATGCCATGACAGAAAAGGACGACAATGAGCAAATCAGGGTCACAGATAAAAGAAATTTAGGCTGTACAATACTGATGGTAACAGACCTAGCGACCCTCTTAGTACGCTTAGGGCAATCAGAAATAACATGAGCAGAATCACCACAGTAAAAACACAGCCTATTCTGATGTCTGAATTCATGCCGTTCTGTTCTAGTCAAAATCCTATCACATTGCATAGGTTCAGGACTCTGCTCAGAGGACACTGCCATATCGTGCACAGCTTTGCGCTCGCGCAGACGCCAATCAATCTGAATGGCTAGAGACATAGATTTGCTCAAACCAGCAGGCGTAGGGAAGCCCACCATAACATCTTTAAGGGCTTCAGAAAGACCTTTTCTGAAAATAGCAGCCAGAGCATCCTCATTCCATTTAGTGAGCACAGACAATTTCCTAAATTTCTGGCAGTATAATTCTGCCTCTTCCTGACCTTAAAAAAAACAAAACACCAAATAGTAACCCTACCGGGGTCATGAAGGAACCTAAGTACAAAACCAACAAAAAACTTTCACATGGCAGACCCAAGGAAAATAAACCAAGAGTATATAAAAAAATATATTGTATTAAGTAAATACACATACAAGATAAAAACAGGGCAGTAGCCACCAGTGCAGCAGCAAAGGTGGGACTCCCACAGGGACGACCTCATAAACGTACATAGCAAGTAAAACAGTAACAGTTACTCTGGTGCCTAGCTTTGTATCCAGTAAAAGGATATATGTGAAACATACAATATGATGTAAGATCAATAACAATAAACAGAGTGATCAATATATTAATAATAAGTAGTCTAAGTGAACCACACTATACACGTTTAGAAATAAATATATATACTAAAAATAGCCAGCTAGGGAACCATATATATGAGCATAGTACTAATAAAGGTATAGTTACCATGAGGAAGACCCCGGGGACCCACCACACCCGACGCGCGTTTCGCAATGAAATGCTTCGTCCAATAACATGAGCAGAATCACCACAGTAAAAACACAGCCTATTCTGATGTCTGAATTCATGCCGTTCTGTTCTAGTCAAAATCCTATCACATTGCATAGGTTCAGGACTCTGCTCAGAGGACACTGCCATATTGTGCACAGCTTTGCGCTCGCGCAGACGCCGATCAATCTGAATGGCTAGAGACATAGATTTGCTCAAACCAGCAGGCGTAGGGAAGCCCACCATAACATCTTTAAGGGCTTCAGAAAGACCTTTTCTGAAAATAGCAGCCAGAGCATCCTCATTCCATTTAGTGAGCACAGACCATTTCCTAAATTTCTGGCAGTATAATTATGCCTCTTCCTGACCTTGACACAGGGCCAACAGGGTTTTTTCTGCATGATCCACAGAATTAGGTTCGCCATACAATAATCCGAGCGCTTGAAAAAATGCATCTACATTCAGCAATGCCGGATCCCCTGACTCAAGGGAGAATGCCCAGTCCTGAGGGTCACCACGCAGCAAGGATATGATGATTTTGACTTGCTGAATGGGATCACCAGAAGAACGGGGTTTCAAAGCAAAAAACAATTTGCAGTTATTTTTAATGTTCAAAAACTTGGATCTGTCCCCAAAAAACAAATCAGGAGTAGGAATTTTAGGCTCCAAAGCCGGAGTCTGGACAACATAATCTTGGATACTCTGTACTCTTGCAGCAAGTTGATCCACACGAAAACAAACCCTGAACATCCATGCCAGAGCATAAATTCTGAACCACCCAGAGATCAAGAGGAAAAAAAAGACAAAACAGAGCACAGAAAAAAAAATGGCTCAGAATTTTTTTTCTTTCTTTTGAGATGCATTTAATTCATTTTTGGCCACTTGTACTGTTATGAACTGGTGGTTTAGGAGCAACATGGGACGAGCTCTGAAGGAGGTGGTACCTGTACTGACCGCAGTCCCTAAGCTCAACACCACACTAGAAGTAGCCGTGGGATGCTCCTGTCACTCCCTAGGAATCTCGTCACAGCCTGAGAACTAACTACCCCTAAGGATAGAAACAGGAAAACTCCCTTGCCTCAGAGAAAATCCCCAAAGGATAGATAGCCCCCCACAAGTAATGACTGTGAGTGGAGAGGGAAAAGACATACACAGAATGAAACCAGGATGTAGCACAGGAGGCCAGTCTAGCTAGACAGAAAGGACAGGATAGAATACTGTGCAGTCAGTATTAAAAACTACAAAAATCCACACAGAGTTTACAAAAGTCTCCACACCTGACTAAAGGTGTGGAGGGTAAATCTGCTTCCCAGAGTTTCCAGCTTAACTGAATAAATCCATACTGACAAGCTGGACAAAACATAGAATGCACAGAATGGATAAGTCCACAACATGTGGACAGAAAAGAGCAAAGCAAGGACTTATCTTTGCTGAACTGGTCAGGATATCAGGGAAATCCAAGAGAGATGTGAATCCAACCAGGAACCATTGACAAGTGGCACTGACTGAAGAAAGAGCAAGGCATAAATAGCCGAGCAGAAAGACAATCAGTGGAAGCAGCTGCAGACTGCTAAATCCAAGGAGCAGTCATTCCACTTAAAACCACCGGAGGGAGCCCAAGAGCAGAACTCACAAAGGTGCCACTTACAACCACCGGAGGGAGCCCAAGAGCGGAATTCACAACAGGTACCCCCCACAGCTACTTTTAGTTGCGCTGCTAGGTTCAGGGTTTGCTGTCAGTACAGGGACCACCTTCTCCAGAGTACGTCTCATGCTGCTCCAAGGTCACCAGATCATAACAGTACAACTGGCCAACAATGAGTTAATTGCATCTCAGAAGAAGGGTGGAAAGATTTTGAGCCATTTTTTTTTCCTTAGCCTGTTTGGTCTGTTCCTCCCTCTTTACCTCTGGGTGGCTACGGAGTCTAGTATTAACATGAATGTTCAGGAGTTAGTTTCTCGGGTGGATCAGCTTGCTGCTAGTGTACAGGGTATTTCAGATTTCATTGTTCAGACTCCTGCCTTAGAGCCTAAGATTCCCACTCCTGATTTATTCTTTGGTGACAGATCCAAATTTTTGAGTTTCAAAAATAACTGTAAACTGTTTTTTGCATTAAGACCCCGGTCTTCTGGTGATCCTATTCAGCAGGTTAAAATCATCATATCTCTGCTGCGTGGTGACCCACAGGATTGGGCATTTTCCCTGGAATCTGGCAATCCTGCTTTGCTTAATGTTGATTCGTTCTTTCAGGCATTGGGGTTGTTGTATGATGAGCCTAATTCTGTGGATCAGGCTGAGAAAATCTTGTTAGCCCTGTGTCAAGGTCAAGAAGCGGCAGAATTGTATTGCCAGAAATGTAGAAAATGGTTTGTACTGACTAAATGGAATGAGGATGCCTTGGCGGCAATTTTCAGAAAGGGTCTTTCTGAATCCGTTAAAGATGTTATGGTGGGGTTCCCCACGCCTGCTGGTCTGAGTGATTCTATGTCTCTGGCCATTCAGATTGATCGGCGCTTGCGTGAGCGCAGAATTGTGCACACTGTGGCGTTGTCCTCTGAGTGGAGCCCTGAGCCTATGCAGTGTGCCGCTCTGAACTTAATGGACTTAGAATTTGCCAGACGTTGTGGTTTTCCCTTGCAGCCTTTGCAGAACCCTATTCCTTTGAGGGGCATTGATGCTACACCGTTGGCTAAAAATAAACCTCAGTTTTGGACACAGCTGACCATGCGCATGGCGCCAGCCCATCAGGAAGATTGTCGTTTTCTGATGTTGCATAATTTGCATGATGATATTGTGCTGGGTTTTCCATGGTTGCAGCTACATAATCTGGTGTTAGATTGGAAATCCATGTCTGTGACTAGTTGGGCTTGTCAGGGGGTTCATGATCAGGTTTCTTTGATGTCAATTTCCTCTTCCCCCTCTTCTGAAGTTCCTGAGTTCTTGTCTGACTTCCAGGATGTATTCGATGAGCCCAAATCCAGTTCCCTTCCATCGCATAGGGACTGTGATTGTGCTATTGATTTGATTCCAGGTTGTAAGTTCCCTAAGGGCCGACTTTTCATCCTGTCTGTGCCTGAACATACCACCATGCGGAGCTATATTTAGGAGTCTTTGGAGACAGGGCATATTCGGCCATCTTCTTCACCGTTGGGAGCGGGATTCTTTTTTGTTGCCAAGAAGGATTGCTCCTTGAGACCCTGTATTGATTATCGCCTCTTGAATAAGATCATGGTTAAATTTCAATACCCCTTGCCTTTGCTTACTGATTGTTTGCTAGGATTAAGGGGGCTAGCTGGTTTACTAAGATTGACCTTCGAGGGGCACATAATCTTATTCGTATCAAGCAGGGTGACAAATGGAAAACTGCATTTAATACGCCTGAAGGCCATTTTGAATACCTTGTGATGCCATTCGGACTCTCTAATGCCCCATCTGTGTTCCAATCCTTCATGCATGATATCTTTCGAAGTTATCTTGATAAATTCATGGTTGTATATTTGGATGATATTTTGATTTTTTCCAATGATTGGGAGTCTCATGTGAAACAGGTCAGGATGGTATTTCAGATCCACCGTAATAATGCTCTGTTTGTGAAGGGGTCAAAGTGCCTCTTTGGAGTGCAGAAGGTTTCTTTTTTGGGTTTCATTTTTTCTCCCTCATCTATAGAAATGGATCCGGTTAAGGTTCAGGCCATTCATGATTGGATTCAGCCCACATCTGTGAAGAGCCTTCAGAAATTCTTGGGCTTTGCTAATTTTTATCGTCGTTTCATTGCCAACTTCTCCAGTATGGTTAAACCTCTAACCGATTTGACCAAGAAAGGCGCTGATGTGACGAATTGGTCCTCCGCGGCTGTTTCTGCCTATCAGGAGCTTAAACGCCGATTTACTTCTGCCCCTGTGTTGTGTCAGCCAGATGTTTCTCTTCCATTTCAGGTTGAGGTTGACGCGTCTGTGATTGGGGCAGGGGCCATTTTGTCTCAGAGGAATTCTGATGGTTCCTTGATTAAACTGTGTGCCTTCTTTTCTCGGAAGTTTTCACCTGCGGAACGCAATTATGATGTCGGCAATCGGGAGTTGTTGGCTATGAAGTGGGCATTTGAGGAGTGGCGACATTGGCTTGAGGGGCCAAGCACCGTATTGTGGTCCTGACCGATCATAAGAATCTGATTTACCTTGAGTCTGCCAAACGGCTGAATCCTAGACAGGCTCGATGGTCCCTGTTTTTCTCCCGTTTTGATTTTGTGGTCTCGTACTTTCCTGGTACTAAGAATGTTAAGGCGGATGCCCTCTCTAGGAGTTTTTTTCCTGATTCCCCTGGGGTTCTTGAGCCGGTCGGCATTTTGAAGGAAGGGGTGATTCTTTCTGCCATCTCCCCTGATTTGCGACGGGTTCTTCAGGAATTTCAGGCTGATAAACCTGACCGCTGTCCTGTGGGTAAACTGTTTGTTCCTGATAGATGGACTAGTAAAGTGATTTCTGAGGTTCATTGTTATGTGTTGGCTGGCCATCCTGGGATTTTTGGTACCAGAGATTTGATTAGTAGGTCCTTTTGGTGGCCTTCTTTGTCACGGGATGTGCGTTCTTTTGTGCAGTCCTGTGGATTTGTGCGCGGGCTCAGCCTTGCTGTTCCCGCGCTAGTGGGTTGCTTTTGCCATTGCCGGTCCCTGAGAGACCTTGGACGCATATTTCTATGGATTTTATTTCCGATCTTCCTGTTTCCCAAAGAATGTCGGTTATCTGGGTTGTCTGTGACCGATTTTCTAAGATGGTTCATTTGGTGCCTTTGCCTAAATTGCCTTCTTCTTCTGATTTGGTTCCGTTGTTTTTTCAGCATGTGGTCCGTTTGCATGGTATTCCGGAGAATATTGTGTCCGACAGAGGTTCCCAGTTTGTTTCCAGGTTTTGGCAGGCCTTTTGTGCCAAGCTGGGCATTGATTTGTTTTTTTCCTCTGCATTTCATCCTCAGACAAATGGCCAGACTGAGCAAACTAATCAGACCTTGGAGACCTATTTGAGATGCTTTGTGTCTGCTGATCAGGATGATTGGGTGGCTTTTTTGCCATTGGCCGAGTTTGCCCTTAATAATTGGGCTAGTTTGGCTACTTTGGTTTCGCCTTTTTTTGTAATTTTGGTTTTCATCCTCGTTTTTCTTCAGGGCAGGTTGAGCCTTCTGACCTTCCTGGTGTGGGTTCTGTGGTCGACAGGTTGCAGCAGATTTGGGCTTGTGTGGTGGACAATTTGACGTTGTCTCAGGAAAGGGCTCAACGTTTTGCTAACCGCCGTCGGTGTGTTGGTCCCCGGCTTCGTGTGGGGGATTTGGTTTGGTTGTCTTCTCGTCATGTTCCTATGAAGGTTTCTTCCCCTAAGTTTAAGCCTCGGTTTATTGGTCCTTATAAAATTTCTGAAATTATTAATCCGGTGTCTTTTCGTTTGGCTCTTCCAGCCTCTTTTGCCATTCATAATGTTTTCCATAGATCTTTGTTGCGGAGATATGTGGTGCCCGTTGTTCCCTCGGTTGACCCTCCTGCCCCGGTGTTGGTTGAGGGAGAGTTGGAATATGAGGTTGAGAAGATTTTGGATTCTCATTTTTCGAGGCGGAGGCTTCAGTATCTTGTCAAGTGGAAGGGTTATGGCCAGGAGGATAATTCTTGGGTTGTTGCCTCCAATGTCCATGCCACCGATTTGGTTCGTGCTTTTCACTTGGCTAGTCCTGATCGGCCTGGGGGCTCTGGTGAGGGTTTGGTGACCCCTCCTCAAGAGGGGGTACTGTTGTGAATTCCGCTCTTGGGCTCCCTCCGGTGGTTGTACGTGGCACTTTTGTGAGTTCTGCTCTTGGGCTCCCTCTTGTGGTTTCTAGTGGTATGGCTGCTCCTTGGATTTAGCTGTCTTCAGCTGCTTCCACTGATCGTCTTTTCTGCTCGGCTATTTATGCCTGGCTCTTTCCTTCAGCCAGTGCCACTTGTAAATGGTTCCTGGTTGGATTCACATCTCTTTGGATTTCCCTGTTATCCTGACCAGTTCAGAAAAGCTAAGTTTTTACTTGCTCTTTTCTGTCCATAGATTGTGGACTTATCCGTTCTGTGCTTTCTATGTTTGTCCAGCTTATCAGTATGAATTAATTCTGTCTTGCTGGAAGCTCTGGGAAGCAGATTTACCCTCCACACCTTTAGTCAGGTGTGGAGATTTTTTGTAAACTCTGTGTGGATTTTTTGTAGTGTTTTATACTGACCGCACAGTATTCCATCCTGTCCTATCTATTTAGCTAGACTGGCCTCCTGTGCTCATCCTGGTTTCATTCTGTGTATGTCTTTTCCCTCTCCACTCACAGTCATTATTTGTGGGGGGCTAATCTATCCTTTGGGGATTTTCTCTGAGGCAAGATAGTTTTCCTGCTTCTCTCTTTAGGGGTAGTTAGCTCTTAGGCTGTGACGAGGTGCCTAGGGAGAGTTAGGAGCATCCCACGACTACTTCTAGTGTTGTGTTGAGATTAGGGACTGCGGTCAGTACAGTTACCACTTCCTTCAGAGCTCGTTCCATGTTGCTCCTAGACCACTGTATCATAACACGGGAGACCTTGTCACAGATGTATGGAGGAGACAGGTTGTGGATGGCTTTGTATGTCATTGTGAGGGTTTTGAATTGGAGTCTCTGGGCAATAGGAAGCCAGTGGAGGGCTTGACATAGGGGAGAGGCTGGGGAATAGCGGGGAGACAGGTAGATTAGTCAGGCAGCAGAGCGTAGGATGGATTGGAGTGGTGCCAGAGTGCTAGAGGGGAGTCCAGAGAGTAGGAGGTTGCAGTAGTCGAGGCGGGAGATTATAAGGGCATGCACTAGCACTATATATTTCTGAAATATGGTAAGAATGCTTTTGTAGAACAATTTATTTTATTTACAGGTTTTTAAAACAAAAAGAAAAGTTGTTCAATCTCATGGAAATTCCCATCCCTCCTCCCCAATCCTGTTGAATTTCCAGTGTCTGGAAAATTTTCACTCTTCACTTAATCCATGACAATTCAATCTCTAGCATTTAAGGTAAAAAAGCATAATTTTTCTAGCTTGGTAGTTATTACTTTAAATTAGTGTGAAATCATGATTTAGTATATTTCCCCAGTAAAATGCTAGTATTTTGAAGCAAGTGAAATTTTTATGTGTGTTAATTAAATCTACAGAATTCAGCTTTACAATTTAAATCTAGTCAGTTAAAGTCACTTGTAATAATGACTTTCTTATGATGAGCCCCTTCATCTGTTTGGCTTTAGCACTATATTTTTTTATTATTCCTTTATAGCTCGTGACTTATTACCACTAAAATCTCACTGCCAAGAACTGAAAATATGTAAAGATTGTCTACTTTAATTAGTTAATACTCATAACTAAGTTCCCAACTGCCTGTAGAAGAATTTTCAGCACTAGAACTGGTTGTGCTCTTGAGATTGAACTGACACAAATCTTTGTATGTTGAAAAATTGATTAGAAATCTCTCTAAACTGTGTAGGCTTTTATAACAGTAAAGTAGTTTTACATGTTGGTAAAATCACAACATTGTCAGTTTCCAGAGTTTTTTATGCAGTATTATTTGGCCATATTCATGCATCTTCATGTAGCTCAGTAACATATAAATACATACATTTACACCTCAACAAACCTGGGAAACACACATTCGCCAGAAGACTCGCTACACTCATCAGGAGGGCGTTAAACTAGAAGAAGAGGGGACGGGAAGAAAAACATTAGACTTAAACAAAGAAGACCCAGGAAAACATACTCAGAAGGGAGGTAAGAACATTTCTAAAACAATCCACAGCGAGGAGATTGGAACAAAACAAAATCCTCTAAACTGCATGCTCGCAAACGCCAGAAGCCTGACAAACAAGATGGAAGAACTAGAAGCAGAAATATCTACAGGTAACTTTGACATAGTGGGAATAACCGAGACATGGTTAGATGAAAGCTATGACTGGGCAGTTAACTTACAGGGTTACAGTCTGTTTAGAAAGGATCGTAAAAATCAGAGAGGAGGAGGGGTTTGTCTCTATGTAAAGTCTTGTCTAAAGTCCACTTTAAGGGAGGATATTAGCGAAGGAAATGAGGATGTAGAGTCCATATGGGTCGAAATTCATGGAGGAAAAAATGGTAACAAAATTCTCATTGGGGTCTGTTACAAACCCCCAAATATAACAGAAACCATGGAAAGTCTACTTCTAAAGCAGATAGATGAAGCTGCAACCCATAATGAGGTCCTGGTTATGGGGGACTTTAACTACCCGGATATTAACTGGGAAACAGAAACCTGTGAAACCCATAAAGGCAACAGGTTTCTGCTAATAACCAAGAAAAATTATCTTTCACAATTGGTGCAGAATCCAACCAGAGGAGGAGCACTTTTAGACCTAATACTATCTAATAGACCTGACAGAATAACAAATCTGCAGGTGGTTGGGCATCTAGGAAATAGCGACCACAATATTGTACAGTTTCACCTGTCTTTCACTAGGGGGACTTGTCAGGGAGTCACAAAAACACTGAACTTTAGGAAGGCAAAGTTTGACCAGCTTAGAGATGCCCTTAATCTGGTAGACTGGGACAATATCCTCAGAAATAAGAATACAGATAATAAATGGGAAATGTTTAAGAACATCCTAAATAGGCAGTGTAAGCGGTTTATACCTTGTGGGAATAAAAGGACTAGAAATAGGAAAAACCCAATGTGGCTAAACAAAGAAGTAAGACAGGCAATTAACAGTAAAAAGAAAGCATTTGCACTACTAAAGCAGGATGGCACCGCTGAAGCTCTAAAAAACTATAGGGAGAAAAATACTTTATCTAAAAAACTAATTAAAGCTGCCAAAAAGGAAACAGAGAAGCACATTGCTAAGGAGAGTAAAACTAATCCCAAACTGTTCTTCAACTATATCAATAGTAAAAGAATAAAAACTGAAAATGTAGGCCCCTTAAAAAATAGTGAGGAAAGAATGGTTGTAGATGACGAGGAAAAAGCTAACATATTAAACACCTTCTTCTCCACGGTATTCACGGTGGAAAATGAAATGCTAGGTGAAATCCCAAGAAACAATGAAAACCCTATATTAAGGGTCACCAATCTAACCCAAGAAGAGGTGCGAAATCGGCTAAATAAGATTAAAATAGATAAATCTCCGGGTCCGGATGGCATACACCCACGAGTACTAAGAGAACTAAGTAATGTAATAGATAAACCATTATTTCTTATTTTTAGGGACTCTATAGCAACAGGGTCTGTTCCGCAGGACTGGCGCATAGCAAATGTGGTGCCAATATTCAAAAAGGGCTCCAAAAGTGAACCTGGAAATTATAGGCCAGTAAGTCTAACCTCTATTGTTGGTAAAATATTTGAAGGGTTTCTGAGGGATGTTATTCTGGATTATCTCAATGAGAATAACTGTTTAACTCCATATCAGCATGGGTTTATGAGAAATCGCTCCTGTCAAACCAATCTAATCAGTTTTTATGAAGAGGTAAGCTATAGGCTGGACCACGGTGAGTCATTGGACGTGGTATATCTCGATTTTTCCAAAGCGTTTGATACCGTGCCGCACAAGAGGTTGGTACACAAAATGAGAATGCTTGGTCTGGGGGAAAATGTGTGTAAATGGGTTAGTAACTGGCTAAGTGATAGAAAGCAGAGGGTGGTTATAAATGGTATAGTCTCTAACTGGGTCGCTGTGACCAGTGGGGTACCGCAGGGGTCAGTATTGGGACCTGTTCTCTTCAACATATTCATTAATGATCTGGTAGAAGGTTTACACAGTAAAATATCGATATTTGCAGATGATACAAAACTATGTAAAGCAGTTAATACAAGAGAAGATAGTATTCTGCTACAGATGGATCTGGATAAGTTGGAAACTTGGGCTGAAAGGTGGCAGATGAGGTTTAACAATGATAAATGTAAGGTTATACACATGGGAAGAAGGAATCAATATCACCATTACACACTGAATGGGAAACCACTGGGTAAATCTGACAGGGAGAAGGACTTGGGGATCCTAGTTAATGATAAACTTACCTGGAGCAGCCAGTGCCAGGCAGCAGCTGCAAAGGCAAACAGGATCATGGGGTGCATTAAAAGAGGTCTGGATACACATGATGAGAGCATTATACTGCCTCTGTACAAATCCCTAGTTAGACCGCACATGGAGTACTGTGCCCAGTTTTGGGCACCGGTGCTCAGGAAGGATATAATGGAACTAGAGAGAGTACAAAGGAGGGCAACAAAATTAATAAAGGGGATGGGAGAACTACAATACCCAGATAGATTAGCGAAATTAGGATTATTTAGTCTAGAAAAAAGACGACTGAGGGGCGATCTAATAACCATGTATAAGTATATAAGGGGACAATACAAATATCTCGCTGAGGATCTGTTTATACCAAGGAAGGTGACGGGCACAAGGGGGCATTCTTTGCGTCTGGAGGAGAGAAGGTTTTTCCACCAACATAGAAGAGGATTCTTTACTGTTAGGGCAGTGAGAATCTGGAATTGCTTGCCTGAGGAGGTGGTGATGGCGAACTCAGTCGAGGGGTTCAAGAGAGGCCTGGATGTCTTCCTGGAGCAGAACAATATTGTATCATACAATTATTAGGTTCTGTAGAAGGACGTAGATCTGGGGATTTATTATGATGGAATATAGGCTGAACTGGATGGACAAATGTCTTTTTTCGGCCTTACTAACTATGTTACTATGTTACTATGTTACTATGTTACATTATTTTGTTTTTATTATATATGCAGTTTTAAGACCTCTAAAGGTTTCTCTCATTTGGTTATTCAAAAAATGTTTGCCTCTTTTTTCGGGACACGTGAGCTGGCAAAAATTCTTGATGATGGTGAGTCAAAATGTGCAAAGATAGGTGCGGAGAGGGAAACATCTGTGCCAGTGTTTTGGATAGGGGTTTTGGAATAACCTAGAACAGGGGAAAAGGCAGTGTTATCATCCAATGGCACCAATCGTGGACTACTGTGTTCTGCCGACCAAGTCGGTTGCTTCGATGACATGTGCCTAATGATGCCGTTGGTGGTTAGATTCTTAGTGATCAAGCCCCTACTGATATTTGCATGGCACTGGTTGCAATATCCATTTTGTTTGTCTCAGAACTTTCATAAAAAAGTCCCATACTGGGGAATATCTAACTCTTTGATGAAGAAATTTATGAGTGTTGGAGCTCTGTGGAACAGTTGCCTGCCTTATCCCTCTGGTCACCCAACTGGCTCTTCCTGTCTGCTTCAATGCTGACATTCTCTAACTCTCAGCGCTGCTGGTCTCATTTTGCATGTCAGCTTGGCTTGGTGATGTCCTCATTCACCATCTTGTCATCCACCACTGTACCCTGTTCCTCCTTACTTCATGACTTAACCACAACAAAACATAGAGGCAACAATTTCTCATCATCATCTTCCTCATTTGACAAAATTTGACATTCCACACTGCCATGTTCTTGTGGTCATGGCTGTTGTAAGGTTTGTGCATCACTAAACAGCATGTCCTCATGTTCCTCTTGGTGAAAGCCACAATCAAGAAATGATGGTGTAAGAGCTCCTCAGAGTCTCCTAGTGTGGGATCACTAGTCTCCTGGGAATCAACTTGGTAGGAGGTAGGAGGATGAGGGTGAGAATTAAGTGATCCAGACTTTGGGATGATGAGAATGGATTGTGTGGGAGACTGTATGGTGCTGCCAATCCGTCTGGAAGCAGTATCAGTTATCGAACCAAACACCTTTTTGCACTGCTTTGGCTTCAGAAGTGGTGTACCTTACCTCACTGCAAAGTGGGACAGGAACCTATGTGTCATGGACTGGCGTGTTTCTTGTGCTCTAGTCACATCTGCCCTACATACTCATCATCTGCGTGCACTATCATCATCACTTCCACTTTCCAATCCCTTAACGCATGTCTTAATCATTTTGTAATAGCTAGGTCTCTGGAAACCAAGTCTATTTTCAATAAATGAATAAAATGGTTACTTGCACTAATCACAGCGGTGTTTGTGAGTTTACTTCAACTGTAATGTAACATAAAAAATGAGTGTATGGATGACAATCAAATTTAATACAGAAAAATGTTTATATGCTTTTTCCCAGTTTGAGAAATTACAGAAATGTTCACAGACCATGTAGCACTGTATGTCTGAGAAATGGAAGCCTAAGACATTTTTTAAAGCTTTTTATCAGTTTTCAAAATCAAAGAATTGTTCACAGACCGTATGTTATGTGTTCAGTGAACATTTCTGTGAAATCTAAAACTAAACAAAATCTTTACAAAAATGTACAGTAGGTTTCCAATTCTCAGACATACAGTATTATATGGTCTGTGAACATTTCTGTGATCTCTTAAACTGCTAAAAGCTTTAAAAAATGTTGTAGGCAACCATTTCTCAGACATACAGTGTTACATGATTTGTGAACATTTATGTGATCTCCAAAACTACTTAAAAGCTTTTATAATTTTTGTAGACTTAACATTTCTCAGACATACAGTGTGTCATATGGTTTGTGAACATTTCTGTGATATGTGAAAGTGAACAAAAGCTTTTAAGAATTTTATATGCTTCCATTTCTCAGACATATAGTGTTAGGTGGTCTGTGAACATTTCTGGGATATTGAGGCGGTACTGGGGAGAGGAGAATGACATGCGGTGGCTGGATGAGTATACTAACAATTACGTCCCTATGTGGAGATATACTCACCAGCATATCTATGTATTCTATTGAAGAGCATGTGTGCAGTCTATTGATTTGAATATTGTGTTTCTAGTGGAGTGGAAATCAAGTGCTCCTAGACTGCTCTGATTTATCTATGTACCTCCTCTCTTACATGTTCCTTATTGTTTTTATGGCACGGTTTGGGGTCTAGTTAACCCTTAGTCTATAGGAGTGTTTATGTATAGCTGTGAGGGGTCCCTTTAGATTAACGATTGGGTAGTGGGACCCAGGATCTTCAAGGGTTCAATAGGGACCTTAGGACCAGCCGCCGTGGATTGGGGGCGCCATAACATTTCCCCTAGGGCGCCAACCCCCACAGGTAGGCAGGTACCAGTATAGATTCCATCGTAGGGTTAATAATTTTCCCAACCAGTTTTTTCACGGTGTGTTTTTGTGATGTTTTGGGTAGACCACAGGTTGGTGGCCTTTTTAATATTTTTGAAATAAAAGAATTTTATGGGGATTTATATGATTTTTTGTTGCTAATACCCCTGTGCAATATTAGACTTCTTGAAACATTTCTGGGATATCTAGAACTGCTACAAAAATTGTATGCTTCATTTCTCAGTCATACAGTATGGTGATAGACTTCCATTACAGCCGCTATTGCCGACTTGCTATGCACCATGACTGTCTTTGAGAGCAGTATTGTTAGTTAGTTCAATGTTAACACCCGTAGCTGGGCTCCTATCTCATAGCCCATTGTCAAGCAAATGTCTTGCTGTGGTTTCTGCTTCCACTGATGTCTTACTCTTGTTATGTGACATCCAATTTAACTTAAAGTACAGAAAGAATCAATGATGGAACCTGTAATCCGGCCATTTTGCCAAAGTGTTTTAGGGACCATTCTTCAACACAAAAATATCAGCAAGTTTTTAGTCCCCATAGTAATGTCACCTATGTAAAATATCTGTAATGATAATTTATTCCATACTTCAATATTATAAGTCCTTGTCTACATTGTCTCACAATCCATTGGAAAATTCTTACACAAATCAGCTTGAAAGCACAGAGGCCATACAGAACGGCAGAGGAATGGTAGCCTACAACATATTTAAAAGCTTTTCAGCACTTTTAGAAATCACAGAAATGTTCACAGACTACGTAACACTGTATGTCTGAGTAATGGAAGCCTACAAAATTTTTAGAAGCTTTTTTTCACTTTTAGAGAAACAGGAACACAGGAATGTTTATGGATCATATTAGGACTCTGAGAGTGGACCCTCTGGGTCGTGACTCTAGAGCCCTCAAGGGCGAGCAGGCCAGATGGAAGCACCCCTATACAGGGAGCATTAGAGGCAGGCCCAAGGGGGATGGAATAATAATATAATAATAATTTTTATTTATATAGCGCCAACATATTCTGCAGCGCTTTACAAATTATAGAGGGGACTTGTACAGACAATAGACATTACAGCATAACAGAAATACAGTTCAAAACAGATACCAGGAGGAATGAGGGCCCTGCTCGCAAGCTTACAAACTATGAGGAAAAGGGGAGACACGAGAGGTGGATGGAATCACAACAGATGGAGACAAAGGGGCGACTACAGGCAGGACAAGAGAAGAGAATGGGGTATGGACAGAGTGGATAGGAACAGGAAACAACTGGAAACAGTGGAATATGGGAGACAAGTGGAACCAGGAGAACCAGTGACTGGCAGTGACACAATGCTGCAAAAAGAGAAAATGAAAATAGTAAAGACTGACAGATAGGGGCAGAACTGGCAGACAAGACTATAAAACAGACTAGCACAGCAGAGATGCAAGGAAGGTACGGCAGAGACACAAGGCAGGCATGGCAGAGACACGGGGCAGGTACAGCAGAGACACAGGGCAGGCAGGGCAGAGACACAGGGAGCCTGAGGATGAGAGAGCACGCAAGCAAAGATGCTAGCGTATCACCATAGAAGCACAGGCATCTTAACTCAGAAGATGCCAGGAAGAAATAGCCGGGGGATTGAGGAAGTAAGGTAAGTATCAGAGGCCATGACAGATCACATAACACATGGTCTGTAAACAATTCTGTTATCCTTAAAACTGATTAAACACTTTAAAAAAAGTTTGAGGCTTCCATTTGTCAATACTACTGTATATGTCTGAGAAATGATAGTCTACAACATTTTTTAAAACTTTTGAGCAGTTTAAGAGATCACAGAAATGTTCACAGATCATATAACACTATATGTCTGAGAAATGGAAACCTACAAAATTTTTAATAGCTTTCGTTTAGTTTTAAAGATTACAAAAGTATTCACAGAACACAAAACAATGTATGGCCGGGAAACAGAAGCCTAGAAATTTTTAAGCAGCTTTTCTCATTTTTAGAGATTACAGAAATGTATTCTAACAATCAGTAGATTTGGTTTCCAGTACCATCTCTATGCTGACGACACCCAATTATACACTTCTGCTCCCGATATCACACCGACCTTTTTAGAAAACACCAGTGATTGTCTTACCGCTGTCTCTAACATCATGTCCTCCCTCTATCTGAAACTAAACCTGTCAAAAACTGAACTCCTCGTGTTCTCTCCCTCTACTAACCTACCTTTGCCTGACATTGCCATCTCCGTGTGCGGTTCCACCATTACTCCAAAGCAACATGCCCGCTGCCTTGGGGTCATCCTTGATTCTGACCTTTCATTCACCCCCTACATCCGATCACTGGCTCGCTCTTCTTATCTGCATCTCAAAAACATTTCTAGAATTCGCCCTTTTCTTAATTTCGACTCTGCAAAAACTCTGACTGTTTCACTTATTCATTCTCGTCTGGACTATTGTAACTCTCTACTAATCGGTCTCCCTCTTGCAAAACTCTCCCCGCTCCAATCTGTCCTGAATGCTGCAGCCAGGATCATATTCCTCACCAACCGTTACACCGATGCCTCTACCCTGTGCCAGTCATTACACTGGCTACCCATCCACTCCAGAATCCAGTACAAAACTACTACCCTCATCCACAAAGCACTCCATGGCTCAGCACCACCCTACATCTCCTCCCTGGTATCAGTCTACCACCCTACCCGTGCCCTCCGCTCCGCTAATGACCTCAGGTTAGCATCCTCAATAATCAGAACCTCCCACTCCCGTCTCCAAGACTTTACACGTGCTGCGCCGATTCTTTGGAATGCACTACCTAGGTTAATACGATTAATCCCCAATCCCCACAGTTTCAAGCGTGCCCTAAAAACTCATTTGTTCAGACTGGCCTACCGCCTCAATGCATTAACCTAACGATCCCTGTGTGGCCTATTTATAATAAAAAAAAAAAAAAGGGTTCCTCGCATCATGTTCTCATACACTTTATGCAGTATTAGCCCTCTGTGTCTGTACTGCTACATACTTAGGCAGATAACTGGTTCATGCAGCTTTACATGAACACCTGAGCCTTACACTATAGCTGGTCCGAATAACTAAAGCAATTGTTACCATCCACCTCTCGTGTCTCCCCTTTTCCCCATAGTTTGTAAGCTTGCGAGCAGGGCCCTCACTCCTCCTGGTATCTGTTTTGAACTGTATTTCTGTTATGCTGTAATGTTTATTGTCTGTACAAGTCCCCTCTATAATTTGTAAAGCGCTGCGGAATATGTTGGCGCTATATAAATAAAATTATTATTATTATTATTATTATTATTATTCTACATCACAGAATAGTGCATGGCTGAGAAATGTAGCCCAGTAAAAGTTTCAATAATTTTTGGTTGTGTTTATATATCACAAAAAAAGGACCTCAAAGCACATAACACTTGATGGATCAATATATATTGAATTTTTCCAGCCCTCACAAAATAAAAAGCAGTTATATATTTGCCAACGGACTGCACAGACTGCCTACAGACTAGATTCTGTCTCTCTCCTTGCTCCTACGATTCCCTCTCCCTCCCTAGAATGAATGCAGATTGTATGTGATAAAAAAATTAACTCTTAGAAGGGCTGTTGGTATAATAGCTCAGCTTCAGCACCAGAATGAACACTAGAGGCCTCTGATTCGTTATACCATGCACACAGGACTAGACAACCACTCTCTCTGCAATATGAAGTGTCACAGAGCTGTGCAATGGTGTCAATGTGTAAGCTGCAGTGGCCATAGGGGAATAGACATCAGTTGAATACAGATGGCCTGCAGACTATTATCACACTGCAGAATATGGTAAAAAATACAGCACTGATCAGTCCAAGTGCATTATTTCCACGTTAGATTGTTCACTAGGAGACAGCCCCCCTCTGAATTCTCCTAGTGTACGCAATAAAATAAAAAATGCCTTCTTACCACTTGGACCGGTGACACTCCGCCATTCTGAGTGCTGTGTCCCCCGGCAATCTCATGACATTGTTTATGTGTCATAAGCACTGCAGACTATCAGATGACGTTGATGATCTGCAACCTTCACATTATGGTTTGATCATAACGAGCTTCTCTTGTGCCCCAGTGTCATGACATCTGCGCTTGTCCTGAAGTAAGCAGTGTATAAGTACAGAGTCGGCTGTCAGTCAGTGCCAGAGCAGCTGCCAATCACTATGTACAGAGCCGTGACCTCTATGACTGAAACTCAGTGTAGTAAAGTTAATTTCCTTCTGGCGGCAGGGCATCTTTAGAGCGCTACTAACCTGCAGGTTAAACCCATATCTTTGTTAACAGCGTTTATTGACATTACAAACTCCCTTTAAAAGAATTGTTTACTACTGAGACAACTCATTCTGAATCTCTGTTTCCCAGTATAATATTACCTGTAATAACCTTTGGTGCTGGTACCATTCAAGAGGTGTCAGCACTGGATCTCCAGAGTATCATGAGACATTATGTCATGTAATGCCTGCGGACAATCAGCACTGGCTGTGCTCTCCTCTCCTGCAGACAAATCAGACATCCAGAGAAAGTGAGAGCTATGGCTGCCCTTTCACTTCCTCCGGATGTCAATTATGTCTGTAGGAGAGGAGAATATAGTCAGAGCTGATTGGCCAGAGAGATCATATGACATAATGTCACACGATCCCAGGGAGAGACAGTGACAGAGGTGATTATAGGGGATAATATTGTACTCAATGAAACATATGAATAATAAGGGGTTATCTGCATAGTGGTCAACCCTTTTAAGGCAAGACAGCAGCTACTATGGCCCTGATTCAGCAAGACCACTGCTATTCATTCAAGTCTTGATGAGATGTGCTGGAGTGAGAGGTGCTGGACTCATTATGCCTCTTATGCATGCTGGACAAGTGTGTACACACACACACACTACAGATACCACACACACACTACAGATACCACACACACACACACACAGACACTACAGATACCACACACACACACACACACACACTACAGATACCACACACACACTACAGATACCTCACACATTACAGATACTTCACACACACACACACACACACTACAGATATGTCACACACACAGTACAGATACCTCACACACTACAGACACCTCACACACACACTACAGATGCCTCACACACACACTACAGATACTTCACACACAAGTAGCACACACAATACAGATACTTCACACACAAGTAACACACACACTACAGATACTTCACACACACACTGCAGAAACTACACACACACTACAGATACTTCACACACACACACTACAGATACTACACACACACTACAGATACTTCACACACAAGTAACACACACACATTATAGATACTTCACACACAACACACACACTCCTCGGTGCTACAGGAGAGGCTGATATACATGTGCAGCTCCTGCAGCTTCTTGGGTGCTGCAGGCTCTCTCCCTCAGAGGCGCCCAGTGCAGGAGGACAGGAGCACTGGCCAATCAGCTCTTCTATCAATCTGATGCTCATTGGCCAGTGTTCTTCTCCAACACGGCACGCCCCCTTGTTAAATGGCTGAACCCAGTGCAGCAAAAAAAAAATATCAGTGTATAGAGAAATTTTTGCACCCCCACCCAACCAGTGGCACCATGAGCAGGCAGCTACACATCCTCTGTCCCCGATTACACAGAAACTTACTGCTGCAGTCTCCCTATGTTCTGTCACTGCCATCAGAGACATCTTCTTGCTTTTTAAATACTGCAATGGGAGGCATGACTGGAGCAGCACAGCGCGGTCCCCCAACCTGTTTCTATGTTACCTCACTGCAGCGCTAGTGATCAGGACATCAGACTGCCCACTTCCTCCTTTCTAGTGCGGCGCAATGAAGTGCGCAAGGCAAATGCTGCCTGGCCTGGTGGCTGCTGAAGTGAACTCTGGAACGCCTGCTGACAACGTGGGGGGGCAATATATCGAGAGGCTCATTACAAGGACTGGCACTTTGGGCATTTGCCAGAAAGGCCCTATGTCCAGTCCTGCCCAGTGCACAACTATCATACAGCTTGTGACTCAGCAAGGAGTTACTGGGACACCCCTACAATCATAAGCAGAGGATCCAGACGAGTCATCCAATTAATTCAGTCTTTGATTTCCTATATACAAACCATCTACAGTTCACATTCATGCTGGATTTATTTGTTTGGCTATAAGCTTTGTTGACTTGCACGTTTTCGTCTGGACAAAGCTTTAGTAAACAAAGAGCATATCAAATACAGCATTTTCCTTGCTCGAGCATGCCTGTGGAGTTAATAAAATTTTCTATAACTGATGAATCTGAAAAGAAGGAAAAGTTATTTTCACTCTTACCCAGAAGTTTGTTTAGAATTGCAATGGCTTCATTTTGTAAGTCTGATATTTTTTTAACCAAAAAGTGTAATAATCTTGTTCTTGCTGTGCTTATAGAATTCAAACAGTTCTAGAAAAAGGAAACTAAATGAATATTGTTCCTTATTGCATTTGTGTATGCAATATAAAGAAAGCAGTAATAAAACAGCTTAAACCGACTAGTCATTGTGAGAAAATGACTTTCAATGTAATTTTTATTTATTGCAATTTTAAAAAATAATTTCATGCAAAATATTGCTGATGTCCAATATTGCCTTCAATAATACTTTTTACAGGTGCTCATCACACAATTAGAATATCATTAAAAAGTTCAATGATTTCAGTTCTTCAATACAAAACAGTGATCTATTTCAAGTGTTTATTGGCTTAGAGCCATGAAAACCCAAAAGTCATTATCTCAGTAAATTGGAATAATAAACAAACAAAAACCTATAAAGGCTTCCTAAGTGTTTAACCCCTTAACATCTAATGATGGACACAGTCCACCATTGGACGCCTCCCCCTGTTTACTGCAGGCTATGGCGATGAGCTGAAATTTGCACAGAACAGCCGTGGGTGGAATAGCGATTCACCCGCTGCTGTTAACATGTTAAATGCTGCTGTCAAATGCTGACAGTGGTATTAAACATGCATACGAAGGAAGAGCGTCTTTATCTCCTCACATCGGCACCAGTGTCACATGACCATGAGTCACTGATGGTTTGACATGACAACCCGGCATCAGCAGGAGACCCCTGCGGTTGTCATTACTGGATGGCTATGAGAGCTGCATTGTGGTCGGCGCTCAAAGCAAGTGAGCTTATTTGCTACTTAGAGCAGGGCTGCAGCCCTGCTCTATGTAGCAAAGCTGATCGGACAAGTGCAGCTTCAAGTCTACCATGGAGACTGTTGAAGCAAGTAAAAAATAAAAAAGTTTTTAAAAATATTTAATATATATATATACAGGTCCTTCTCAAAAAATTAGCATATAGTGTTAAATTTCAATATTTACCATAATGTAATGATTACAATTAAACTTTCATATATTATAGATTCATTATCCACCAACTGAAATTTGTCAGGTCTTTTATTGTTTTAATACTGATGATTTTGGCATACAACTCCTGATAACCCAAAAAACCTGTCTCAATAAATTAGCATATCAAGAAAAGGTTCTCTAAACGACCTATTACCCTAATCTTCTGAATCAACTAATTAACTCTAAACACATGCAAAAGATACCTGAGGCTTTTATAAACTCCCTGCCTGGTTCATTACTCAAAACCCCCATCATGGGTAAGACTAGCGACCTGACAGATGTCAAGAAGGCCATCATTGACACCCTCAAGCAAGAGGGTAAGACCCAGAAAGAAATTTCTCAACAAATAGGCTGTTCCCAGAGTGCTGTATCAAGGCACCTCAATGGTAAGTCTGTTGGAAGGAAACAATGTGGCAGAAAACGCTGTACAACGAGAAGAGGAGACCGGACCCTGAGGAAGATTGTGGAGAAGGACCGATTCCAGACCTTGGGGAACCTGAGGAAGCAGTGGACTGAGTCTGGTGTGGAAACATCCAGAGCCACCGTGCACAGGCGTGTGCAGGAAATGGGCTACAGGTGCCGCATTCCCCAGGTAAAGCCACTTTTGAGCTACAGAGAAGCAGCACTGGACTGTTGCTAAGTGGTCCCAAGTACTTTTTTCTGATGAAAGCAAATTTTGCATGTCATTCGGAAATCAAGGTGCCAGAGTCTGGAGGAAGACTGGGGAGAAGGAAATGCCAAAATGCCTGAAGTCCAGTGTCAAGTACCCACAGTCAGTGATGGTGTGGGGTGCCATGTCAGCTGCTGGTGTTGGTCCACTGTGTTTCATCAAGGGCAGGGTCAATGCAGCTAGCTATCAGGAGATTTTGGAGCACTTCATGCTTCCATCGGCTGAAATGCTTTATGGAGATGAAGATTTCATTTTTCAGCACGACCTGGCACCTGCTCACAGTGCCAAAACCACTGGTAAATGGTTTACTGGCCATGGTATTACTGTGCTCAATTGGCCTGCCAACTCTCCTGACCTGAACCCCATAGAGAATCTGTGGGATATTGTGAAGAGAAAGTTGAGAGACGCAAGACCCAACACTCTGGATGAGCTTAAGGCCGCTATTGAAGCATCCTGGGCCTCCATAACATCTCAGCAGTGTCACAGGCTGATTGCCTCCATGCCACGCCGCATTGAAGCAGTCATTTCTGCCAAAGGATTCCCGACCAAGTATTGAGTGCATAACTGAACATTATTATTTGTTGGTTTTTTTGTTTGTTATTAAAAAACACTTTTATTTGATTGGATGGGTGAAATATGCTAATTTATTGAGACAGGTTTTTTGGGTTATCAGGAGTTGTATGCCAAAATCATCAGTATTAAAACAATAAAAGACCTGACAAATTTCAGTTGGTGGATAATGAATCTATAATATATGAAAGTTTAATTGTAATCATTACATTATGGTAAATAATGAAATTTAACACTATATGCTAATTTTTTGAGAAGGACCTGTATATATATATATATACATATATATATATATATATATATATATATATATATATATATATATGTATATATATATATATACAGTGGGGCAAAAAAGTATTTAGTCAGTCAGCAATAGTGCAAGTTCCACCACTTAAAAAGATGAGAGGCGTCTGTAATTTACATCATAGGTAGACCTCAACTATGGGAGACAAACTGAGAAAAAAAAATCCAGAAAATCACATTGTCTGTTTTTTTTATCATTTTATTTGCATATTATGGTGGAAAATAAGTATTTGGTCAGAAACAAAATTTCATCTCAATACTTTGTAATATATCCTTTGTTGGCAATGACAGAGGTCAAACGTTTTCTGTAAGTCTTCACAAGGTTGCCACACACTGTTGTTGGTATGTTGGCCCATTCCTCCATGCAGATCTCCTCTAGAGCAGTGATGTTTTTGGCTTTTCGCTTGGCAACACGGACTTTCAACTCCCTCCAAAGGTTTTCTAAAGAGTTGAGATCTGGAGACTGGCTAGGCCACTCCAGGACCTTGAAATGCTTCTTACGAAGCCACTCCTTCGTTGCCCTGGCAGTGTGCTTTGGATCATTGTCATGTTGAAAGACCCAGCCACGTTTCATCTTCAATGCCCTTGCTGATGGAAGGAGGTTTGCACTCAAAATCTCACGATACATGGCCCCATTCATTCTTTCATGTACCCGGATCAGTCGTCCTGGCCCCTTTGCAGAGAAACAGCCCCAAAGCATGATGTTTCCACCACCATGCTTTACAGTAGGTATGGTGTTTGATGGATGCAACTCAGTATTCTTTTTCCTCCAAACACGGCAAGTTTTGTTTCTACCAAACAGTTCCAGTTTGGTTTCATCAGACCATAGGACATTCTCCCAAAACTCCTCTGGATCATCCAAATGCTCTCTAGCAAACTTTAGACGGGCCCGGACATGTACTGGCTTAAGCAGTGGGACACGTGTGGCACTGCAGGATCTGAGTCCATGGTGGCGTAGTGTGTTACTTATGGTAGGCCTTGTTACATTGGTCCCAGCTCTCTGGAGTTCATTCACTAGGTCCCCCCGCGTGGTTCTGGGATTTTTGCTCACCGTTCTTGTGATCATTCTGACCCCACGTGGTGGGATTTTGCGTGGAGCCCCAGATCGAGGGAGATTATCAGTGGTCTTGTATGTCTTCCATTTTCTAATTATTGCTCCCACTGTTGATTTCTTCACTCCAAGCTGGTTGGCTATTGCAGATTCAGTCTTCCCAGCCTGGTGCAGGGCTACAATTTTGTTTCTGGTGTCCTTTGACAGCTCTTTGGTCTTCACCATAGTGGAGTTTGGAGTCAGACTGTTTGAGGGTGTGCACAGGTGTCTTTTTATACTGATATCAAGTTTAAACAGGTGCCATTACTACAGGTAATGAGTGGAGGAAAGAGGAGACTCTTAAAGAAGAAGTTACAGGTCTGTGAGAGCCAGAAATCTTGATTGTTTGTTTCTGACCAAATACTTATTTTCCACCATAATATGCAAATAAAATGTTAAAAAAACAGACAATGTGATTTTCTGGATTTTTTTTTCTCAGTTTGTCTCCCATAGTTGAGGTCTACCTATAATGTAAATTACAGACGCCTCTCATCTTTTTAAGTGGTGGAACTTGCACTATTGCTGACTGACTAAATACTTTTTTGCCCCACTGTATATATATATATATATATATTGAAATCACCCCCTTTTGCCCCATTCAAAATAAGACAATAGAAAAAAATAAAAAAAATACACATATTTGGAATCGGCACATTCAGAATTGCCTACTCTATCAATATATAGAAAGAATTAATCCAGTTGGTGAACAACATAGCGAGAAAAAAATTGAAACTCCAGAATTACCGTATATACTCGACTATAAGCCAAGTTTTTCAGCTCATTTTTAAGGTTGAATATGCCCCTCTCAGCTTAAGCTCAAGTCATTATCTCAGGGGATCGGGGGGAGGGATAGCGGCAGGAGTGTCATGTCATACTCATCCCGTCCTGGCGTGGTCTCTGCATGTCTCTACTTCTCAGATGGTCTCCGGCGCCGACAGCTCTTCCTCTGTTCAGCACTTATGTGGTACTGCTCATTAAAGTAATAAATATGGACGCGTCTCCACTCCCACAGGCGAGGCACGCATATTCATTACTTTAATGAGCGGTACCATGTGACCACTGAACACAGGAACAAGCTGCCAGTGCCAGAGTCCATCGGAGAAGCAGGGACATGCAGAGACTGTGCCAGGAGGGGGTGAGTATGATGAGGAGGGTGAGCCATGCGATATTCACCTGTGACTTTCAGGCCAGAGGGCGCAATGACATGGATAGTGCGCGTCCTCTGCCTGAACAGTCACTGCAGAGACCCAGAAGACACAGCGGTGTACGGTGGTGGAATAGGGGCAGGTGAATATCACAAGTACTGGGGGCCTGAGCCAGCGGCGACTCTGGCACCTGGCCCCCATAGCGCGCCAGTGTCCCTGCCTGCTCAGAGCACCAAATCCTGGCCCCAAGCAACAAGAAGTGAGTATGTCATTTATTTTAATTGCAGCCGCGTTATATGGGGCATATTTATTTTTCCTTTGTTACAGAGCGAGGGTCTTCAGGTGGCTTAAGAGTCTAATAAAATATTACAACAACCTGTGTCTTTATTTCATTAAAAGACTTTGTAATAATGTGTGTGTGTTTTTTAACCATTTCATACAATTGGATTAATAATGGATAGGTGTCATAATTGGCGCCTCTCCATTATTAATCTGGCTTAATGTCACCTTACAATAGCAAGGTGACATTAACCCTTCATTACTCCATATCCCACCGCTACACGGGAATGGGAAGAGAGTGGCCAAGTGCCAGAATAGGCACATCTTCCAGATGTGCCTTTTCTGGGGTGGCTGGGGGCAGATGTTTTTAGCCAGGGGGGGGGCAATAACCATGGACCCTCTCCAGGCTATTAATATCTGCACTCAGTCACTGGCTTTACCACTCTGGCGGAGAAAATTGCGCGCCATTTTTTCCGCGATTTAACCCTTAAATTTAATAGTTACAGCGCCCAAATTTTGCACATACACACTACTAACATTAGTAGTGTGGAATATGCAAAAAAAAAATGGGTATATGACATGGTTTACTGTATGTAAACCATGTCTCATATCATGTCGGGTTTAGGAAGGAGAAATGAAAAGCCGGCAATTGAATTACCGGCTTTTCAACATTATTGCGCTGAATTAAATATAAATATATAGAGATTTCCCATTGACTTGCATTGGGTTTCGTGTTTCGGCCGATCCCCCGATCCCGACTTTTCAAGATAATTGGCTGATTTCACTCGACTCGACTTTTGAGAAAGTCGGGTTTCGCGAAACCCAGCTCGACCTCAAAAAAGGAAAAGTCGCTCAACCCTAATTACAATCGATCAGAAGATTGCAGCTTCAAGCTTTCTAAGGAGACTCTTAAAGCAAGTCAAAAGTAGAAAAAAATGTTTTAAAAATAATTAAATAAATTAAAAAATATTAATTTCAAATCACCACCCATTCACTATAAAAAAATAGAAAAAAATTTAAAAATATGCAAATTTGGTAATGCTACACTCAGAAACACCTGATCAATCAAAATATAAAAATAACTAATCCAATTGGTAAATGACTTAACAAGAAAAAATGTAAAAACTTAAGAATTACGTTTTTATAGCAGCCACAAAATTTCAATAAAAAGTAATATCAGGAGATCAAAAAATTGTATCAACCCCAAAATAATATCAATGAAAACGTCATCTCAGCATGCAAAAAATAAGCCATTTCTCAGCCCCAGATCCAATGAATGGAAGTGATACACGTCTCGGAAAGCAGGGCCATTTTTTTCCGCTAAGGAAAACTATAGCGTCCATATACCCCAAAACACGTTTCCCACATATTCTTCATGAAGGGAAGGCAACGAAGAAGAAGCTGGGTGAAATACGTATCAGGACAGAGGAACTCTATCATTTTCCTTAGTGATCTACACTGACACTTATGTTTACTTTTTCTTATATAGGTTTGCTGGATTGGAACTGCCGGTATCTATAATATAACGCTGGGAGCGTCACTCTGTCCGAAGCCTTTATAGACTGCGCCGGCGCAAGCGCCGGCGCAGTCTGGCCCCCACAGAGTGACGCTCCCAGGAGATCGCGGTATGCGTAAACACTGAACGCATACCACGATCTCCACCGGAGAGTCAGGGACCACCAGGAGGGTAAGTATATTCACCTTTCCCCGTTCCAGCGCTGCGTGCGGCTCCGTCTCCCGGCTCCTCTGCTGTGACAGTTCAGAGGGCGCGATGACGCGCTTAATGCGCGCCGGCGCCGCCCTCTGACTTACCAGTCACAGGCAGAGGAGCCGGAGTGTGTCTTTAAGAAAATGGCGCCAGAAAGCGCGGACCGCACAGGCGCCGATTCCTGCTGCCGGAATCGGCGCCTGCGCAGTCCGCGCTTTCCGGCGCCATTTTCTTGAAGACACACCTGCAGTGGAGCTGGACGATAGGTGAGTATGGTATTTTTTTTTTTTTATATGGCAGCAGCATACGGGGGCATACACACTGGAGCTTCTTATGGGGGGCATATCATACAATGGTGGCGCAGGATGGGAGCAGCACATGACAGAACGGGGGCAGGATGGCAGCAGCACATGACAGAACGGGCGCAGGATGGCAGCAGCATATGACAGAACGGGCGTAGGATGGCAGCAGCACATGACAGAACGGGCCCAGGATGGCAGCAGCACATGACAGAACGGGCGCAGGATGGCAGCAGCACATGACAGAACGGGCGCAGGATGGCAGCAGCACATGACAGAACGGGCGCAGGATGGCAGCAGCACATGTCAGAACGGGTGCAGGATGGGAGCAGCACATGACAGAACGGGCACAGGATGGCAGCAGCACATGACAGAACGGGGGCGCAGGATGGGAGCAGCACATGACAGAACGGGGGCGCAGGATGGGAGCAGCACATGACAGAATGGGGGCGCAGGATGGGAGCAGCACATGACAGGATGGGAGCAGCAAATGACAGAACGGGGGCGCAGGATGGGAGCAGCACATGACAGAACGGGGGCGCAGGATGGGAGCAGCACATGACAGAATGGGGGCACAGGATGGGAGCAGCACATGACAGGATGGGAGCAGCAAATGACAGAACGGGGGCGCAGGATGGGAGCAGCACATGACAGAACGGGGGCGCAGGATGGGAGCAGCACATGACAGGATGGGGACGCAGGATGGAGCAGCACATGTCAGGATGGGGATGCAGGATGGAGCAGCACATGACAGGATGGGGGCGCAGGATGGGAGCAGCACATGACAGGATGGGGACGCAGGATGGAGCAGCACATGACAGGATGGGGACGCAGGATGGAGCAGCACATGACAGGATGGGGACGCAGGATGGAGCAGCACATGACAGGATGGAGACCATATACCAATATAAATGCTCGCCACCCGGGCGTAGAACGGGTTCAATAGCTAGTTTTGTTATAGTCTCCGCATACCATGTTATTTAATTGGGCAATAGGAAATTACTGCATGTAGTATGCTGACATAGCACTAACCTGCGGCTACTTTCTATTTCTTTATTCCCTGAGCCTGCGAGCAGGAAGCTTGAACAAGTTCCATAGCTGATTTTCCAGGCACCTTATAATACCCTTACTTCATTTGGATTTTGGGGATCAGCAGTTTTAGTTTTTGGAATATATAAACCCTGGTGATTCACAAGGCCAGTTATCCACAAAGGATACAATAATCTTAAATACACATTTATTCAAAATGTTTGCATCTGATTGTATATATTGGCTTACCTAGATCACATATATACTTTGGATCAGTGTCTCTGTCTTTCTTTTCAGCACCAATCCACTTTAACCTGTTTTTATGTGAATTATTTAAATAAATATATTGTTTTAAAATAAATATAGCACTTCATTATTGCCATGGTGAAATTCACATTTGGGTAATTCTCCAAAAAAATGAACCTAAACATATTTGGTATCTGCAAACTCGTAATGACCTGGAGAATCATAATGACAGGTCAGTTTTAGCATTTAGTGAACATGGTAAAAAGAAAAAAATTATAGAATTGCACTTTTATTTTCAATATCACCATGTTACACCCAGTTCTGGCCCTGCACCCGGATCTGGCACTGCCCCCAGTTCTGGTCCCTCACCCGCTCCTGCTCCCAAGTCTGTCCCTGTACCTCTGTGAGGTCCCTGTCTGTCAGGATCCTCACTCTCTGTTTGTCTCTCTGTGTCCTGCTGCTGCTTCTCTCTCCCCCACTTCCTGGTATGCTGCCAGCAGGCCTCCAGGGAGAATGCTTAGGACACCTGCACACTTACCTCCAGTCTCTTAAAGGGACAGTGCACATTTTTTTAAAATTCCAATTAACCAATGGCAGCGCACTGATTACTACTTCTGGCCCCTCCGTCAGAGGGAGGGTGTCGGAGCAATGAGTATCTACTCATGATTTTTCCAGTTCGGTTCCTGTTCTGTCTGCACTGTTGTAACATTCCGTTTTGTACTCTGCTTATACTGTTTGTTTCTGCAGAATATCAGTGACCAGTGGTTCGGCAATCCTATGACTACACCTGTACCTTTATACTCAAGTGCCAGCCCATTGAGCAACTCGCCATCCGAACTCCTGGACAACTCTAAAGGTGCAGGAGCCAGCTTCCTGCCATCTACCTGGAATCTGACTTCCCTCACCAGAGCCAGCTTCATATCTCATACCCGGTGTCCACCGGTCAGCTCCACCACATCTGTTATATCTGTTTATTCATTTGTCATGCTGGGACAGCTGTTTCGTGTCTGGGGTCTAACTGGAGGTAGCACCTGTGTTCCATAGGTATTCCATTCTGGTCGTGTTCAAGGGAGGATACTTGGGGCTCACTAGTTACACCCCCTTTGGAGCCCCCCAGACTGAGGTCCCAGGGTTCCACTCTAAAAATAAAAGACGAATGTGAACTTCATCACCTGTGCTTCTGCTTCCATTTGTTATATTCCACCCTTGGAATTTTTTTTAAATTTTCCAGTATACTAAATGGTAAAATCAATGGTGTCATTCAAAAGTACTACTATTAAACTAGCAAAAAAACAAGCGCTCACATGAGCATATTAACAGAAAAATAAAAAAGTTATGGCTCTGGGAAGAAGGGCAGTAAAAACAAATGGCCCAGGGGTGAAAGGGTTAATATTGCTTTGCATTATATTTATTTTATGAGGTGCATTACAATGCTTTTTCAGGTGGATTCCAGGCAGGAGCTACCTAAAGAAGATGTCATACTCTAATAAGAATTTTGGAATAGTTTTATTATTTGGCCTTGGTCACATTAGCAAATAGCATCCAATGCAAGAGCATCAGATGCGATCTGCTAATGACACTCTGCTCTAACTCTGCTGCAATCGTGAGATGCGTAAAAAATATATAGATTCAATTCTTCACATGCTGTTTTTTTTTTTCATTCTGCCTCCCAAAAATCACAGTAAGGCCTCTTTCACACGTCAGTGTTTCTGGTACGTGTAGTGACAGTTTTCCACGTACCGGAGACACTGACACACGTAGACCCATTAGGATCTATGTGTTTCTGCACATGTGTGTTTTCACACGGACCGTGTGTCCGTGTGCAAAACACGTAGACATGTCCGTTTTTTACCGGCAGCACGGACCACACTACGGACAGCACACGTGCACACGGAGAACAGTGTACACTCTCCTCCGTGTGCACGTACCGCCCGCAGGAGAGACAGCACTACAGTAAGCGCTGTCCCCGCTGCATGTGGTGCTGAAGCCGGTATTCATTCCTTCTCCCCAGCAGCATTCGCTGGAGAGAAGGAATGAAAAATCAATGTTTTTTTTTATTTTCCCTTAAAATAAAGTTTGTGCGTCCCCTCCCGCCTCCCATCCCCTGTGCGCCCCCCCGCTTGCCTGCTGGGAAATACTCACCCAGCTCCTGCGATGTCTCCTCTCTGCGCCGGCAGCAGGTCCTGTTTGAGCGGTCACATGGTCCCGCTCATTACAGTGAGGAATATGCACATATTCCTCACTGTAATGAGCAGGACCATGTGACTGCTCACATAGGACCTGCTGCCGGCGCAGAGAGGAGACATCGCAGGAGCTGGGTGAGTATTTCCTGGCAGGCAAGCGGGGAGGGGGGGCACACAGGGGATGGGAGGCAGGAGGGGACGCACAAACTTTATTTTTAAGGGAAAATTTTAAAAAATACATTGATTTTTCATTCCTTTTCTCCAGCGATCGCTGCTGGGAAGAAGGAACGAATACTGGCTTCAGCACCCCACACAGCAGGGACAGCGCTTAGACTAAGTTCACATTAGCGTTGTGCGGGGTTGTGTCAGGCGCAGCCGCGGTGACGCATGCGTCATGCGCCCCTATATTTAACATGGGGGCGCATGGACATGCGTTGTCTTGCGTTTTGTGACACATGCGTCATTTTGGCGCAACAGAAAATGCTGCATGATGCAGTTTTTTCTGCACCAAAAATCATGCAAAAATGAAGGCGTGCGTCACAAAAAGCTGCATTTTGCATGCGTTTTTGCATGCGTTGTGTGTTGCGTCGCCGACGCAGCACCACGCAATGCAAATGTGAACGTAGCCTTAACTGTAGCGCTGTCTCCTGCATGGTCCGTGTGGTCCTCAGTCGGCACACGGGTGCCGCACGTGTGCCACACTGATGTGCTACGTGAGCACACGGACACATGGACACGGATAATTCCGGTATCGATTTCTCTGGTACCGGAATTATCTGGACGTGTGAAAGAGGCCTAAGGCTCAGTGCACATTTAGCCTAATCTCTACGTTGGGTGCTTACACCGGGGTTTCCATGAACATCTCTGAAATACATGATTCAGAGAGAACCCCTGGTGGAAGATTCCCTATAATGAGACAGATGGAGGCACTGTGGACCCCATAGGACCTGTGATCCAGCAGTGTCCATTTTTTTTGTATTGCATAAAAGTGCCGTCGGCCACAATTTTTGTGCTCTTAAAATAAAGATCCATGACCTCCCATAGGGGTGGAGCCGCATATTCATTACTGTAAATGAGCGGCCCCACGTGACCGCTCATACAATAGAAGGTGCAGCCAGGACAGGAAGCAGTGCCAGCCAGCGAGGGAGCCGGGTGAGTATTTTAATAACAGCGGGGGGCGCACAGGGGGTGGGAGGGGGCTTGGGGTCATGGATCTTTATTTTAAACACGTTTATTCATATCTTCTCTACAGCAAACGATGCTGCAGGGAAGATATGAATCACGGCTTCAGCACCAGATGCAGGGGACAGCGCTAAACTTTAGCGCTGTCTCCTGCACGGTGCGTGTGGTACCCAGGGGGCACATGGGCGGCACACGTGTGCCGCATGTGTGCCACACTAATGTGCCACAGAAACACATCAGCACACGGACACGGATAATTCCGGTACCGATTTTTCCGGTACCGGAATTATCTGGACTTGTGAGACTGCCCTAAGAGAGTATATTCAACCATAAAAGATTTATTTATTAAAGATCATTAAAAATAACAACAATGATAAAGAGAGTAACACAACCAAAAAGAAAAGCAGGATAGTATATGGGGTAATATGATAGGCGTATAGCTAAAGAATCAAATTTAATCTCTAATAGCAGCACAATGACAAAATGCAAATGCATAATAAGAAAAAAGGTATGAAAAAAGCAGTCAATTATGCACATAAGACCATACTGAAAAATCAAAGCAAAATGCCAATGTAAACATGTAAAAATGTAAGACGATCCAATATGGATTCCAAATATCCAAAGTAGCAAGGTACATACTCATGTGAGGTGGAGATTATTAATGATATGCAGCATTTAAGAGATAAAGTGCCTGCTGTGCAAACAGAGAATTAAACATATAATAAAAAATAAAGTGGGCAATGATGATAAGGAGAGTGGATGGACCCCAACCTGCCACCCCTACGCATGTTTCGCCATGTCTTTGGCAGGATTTCAGCTTTGAAATATGCCTCAAATGTAGTTTTCAATGACATCTGGGGTATCGTTAAACTCAGGAGAAGTTGATCAACAAATTTTGGGTCCATTTTTTCCTTCTATACTTGTGAAAATGCAAACTTTGGAGCTAAAAAAGATTATGCTGGAAAAAAAAATGATTTTTTTTATTTTCTCGGCTTAACTTTGAAAACTTCTGTGAAGCACCTGAGAGTTTAAGGTGTTCAATACCCATTTAGATAGTTTCCCTAAGGGGAATAATTTCCAAAATGGTGTCACTTGTTGGGGGGTTCCACTGTTTAGGCACATCAGGGGCTCTCCAAACTCCACATGGCATCAGCTAATTATTCCATCAAATTTTACATTTAAATAGTCAAATTGCGCTCCTTCCTTTCCAAGCCCCGCCGTGCACCTAAACACTTGTTTTCCTCCACATATTGGGTATCTGCGCACTCAGGAGAAATTGCACAACAAATAATTTGGAGAAATTTCTCCTGTCACCCTTATGAAAATGCAATATTTGGGGCTAAAAAAGATTTATCTGTGAAATTTTTTATTTTTTTTATTTTCACGGCTCAACGTTATAAACTTCTGTGAAGCACCATATCTAGATATGATCCCTAAGGCATCTATTTTCCAAAATGATGTCACTTGATAGGGGTTTCCAGGCACATCAGAGGCTCTCCAAACATGACATGGCATCCACTAATTATCTCAGCAAATTGTACATTCAAAAAGTGTAATAGCCCTCCTTTCCTTCTGAGCCCTACCGTGTACCAAAAGTAGATTTCCCCCGCATATGGGATATCAGCATGCTCAGGAGAAATTGCACAACAAATGTTATGTTCCATTTTCCCCTGTAACCCTTGCGAAAGTAAAAATAATTAGGTCTAAATAAAACATTTTATTTCCTACCACATTCCACATTCCACAATCCTCAATAATCAGAACCTCCCATTCCCGTCTCCAAGACTTTACACGTGCTGCGATGATTCTTTGGAATGCACTACCCAGGTTAATACGATTAATCCCCAATCCACACAGTTTTAAGCGTGCCCTAAAAACTCATTTGTTCAGATTGGCCTACTGCCACAACACATTAACCTAATGATCTCGGTGTGGCCTATCATAAATAAAAAAAGTTCCTCGTATCATGTTCTCATACACTTTATGCAGTTAATAGCCTTCTGTGTCTGTAATGCTACATACTTAGGCAGTTAACTGGTTCATGCAGCTTTACATGAACACCTGAGCCTTACACTATGGCCGGTCCGACTAACTATAGCAATTGTTACCATCCACCTCTCGTGTCTCCCCTTTTCCTCATAGTCTGTAAGCTTGCGAGCAGGGCCCTCACTCCTCTTGGTATCTATTTTGAACTGTGATTTCTGTTATTCTGTAATGTCTATTGTCTGTACAAGTCCACTCTATAATTTGTAAAGCGCCGCGGAATATGTTGGCGCTATATAAATAAAATTATTATTATTTTTCCAAAAATTCCTGTGAAGCACGTAAGGCTGCCATCACACTAGCAGTATTTGGTCAGTATTTTACATCAGTATTAGTAAGCCAAAACCAGGAGTGGAACAATTAGAGGAAAAGTATAACAGAAACATATGCACCACTTTATCACCCACTCCTGGTTTTGGCTTACAAATACTGATGTAAAATACTGACCGAATACTGCTAGTGTGACGGCAGCCTAAAGCGTAAATTAACTTCTTGAATGTGCTTTTGAGCACATTGAGGGGTGCAGTTTTTAGAATGTGAAACTTTTGGGTATTTTCTGCCATATAGACCCCTCAAAGGTCACTTCAAATGTGAGGTGGTCCCTAAAAAAATGGTTTTGGAAATTTTGCTGTAAAAATGAGAATTCACTGGAGAAATTTTAAACCTTATAGCTTCCTAGGAGGAAAATAATTGTTTAAAAAATTGTGCTGATGTAAAGTACGCATGTGGGAAATGTTATTTTTTAAATGTTTTGAATGACATGATTTAAGGGCATAAAAAAAATTAAAAAAATGCAAAATTTTCACAATTTTCACCAAATTTCCATTTTTTTCACAAATAAATGCAATTCATATGAAATAAATTTTACCACTATCATGAAGCACAATATGTCATGAGAAACATCCCAGAATCAGTGGGATTTATTGAAGCATTCCAGAGTTATGACCTCATGGCAGTGATCAGAATGGTAAAAATTGAACTGGTTAGGAAGGTGTAAACAGGCATCGGGGTGAAGACGTTAATTATGAAGACCTTTTTTTCTGTAATTATTAATGGGCACACCCTTCTTAAACTCCATAATAATAGTTAGATTTTCTTTCCTGCACAATAAAAATTATATTGCGATAATGTAATAAACAAAAAAAAAATACAATTGAAGCAAAGTCTAAAGCGACAACTCTGTTATTTAAAGTTTCTATTTATATCTTGAAAACATTTTTTTCATTTGAGAACAAAATGAACACTGCTCAAGTTTTCTTTTCTCACAAGTCCTGCAGCCAAGTAATCTTAGACTGTTTACAAAATCTACCATTCACTAAATTATTATTCAAGTTAAGACATCTTTACTTTGCATCTTGTTACTGAAGGCATGGTTTATTCTTCCTTCTTTATGGATTCTGGTACGTGTTCTCACATGTAAAATCCTTCCTTGAGTCAGTAGCATTGAATTTGGGGGAAAGAATTGGTGTTGCAGCTGTTGAATATTTTAGTGGTAACAATACTGCTGCATTTATATTTGCCTTCACTGAATTTTTTAATGTACACAATAGGTTTAAAAAAGTAAATGCTAATACCCATAAGAGAGGAAAGCTATAGCTTGTATGACTTAACCCTGCTGTTGTCTTCGGTCTGGGGAGACCGATTTTGAACTTTGGTATTTTTTGGGGTGTTCAAGATGCGGTTCTGAAACTTGTGGTTGATTGACTTAAATGAGGATTGGTCGGTCGGACATGGGTTTCAGAGCCGCATCTTGAATATTTTAAAGAATATTGAAGTTCAAGGTCGGTCGTTTTTGACAGAAGACAACAGCAGGGTTAAAGGATACAAACAAAATTATTAGTTGTTTGGATGATATCTATTCCTCTCTCTTCCCCTTCCTTCACCAGCACCTCCATCATACACACACAGACAAGAACCTTTAACCCCTTAGTGACCTGACCAATTTTGTGAAATCCGATCCATGTAACTTTACATGGTAATAACTCTGGAAAGCTTAAACGGATCCCAGTGATTCTGAAACTATTTTTTGGTGACACATTGTAGTTTATGATAATGGGAAATTTAGGTCAATAAATTTTGCGTTTATTTATAAAAAAAATATCAGAAATTTGACAAAGATGTAAAAAAAATGGCAATTTTAAAACCTTGAAGGATTCTCCCTTCAATTCAGATAGTCATACCATAGCAAAACGTTAATAAATAACATTTCTCACATGTCTGCTTTAAATCGGCACCATTTGTAAAATGTTATTTTATTTTGTTAGCATTTTAGGATGTTTAAAAATGTAGCAGTAATTTTTCATTTTTTCCAAGGAAATTTACTACATTCATTTTTTTTAGGGACCTGTCCAGGTTTGAAGCGACTTTGGGGGTCCTAGATATTGGAAACCTCCCAAAAGTGATATCATTTTAAAAACAGCACCTCTCAACATATTGAAAATTGCTTTCAGTTAGTTTATTTACCCTTCAGGTGATTTTCAGGAATTAATGCAAAGTGACATGACATAAACAAACAAGTGTATTTTTGCCACCTAAATGTCACTAACGTCTGAACTATAGCTGACAAATTCTAAGGCTGCTATTTGGTCGTGAATTGCCATGGTAAGCATCAGGACCACACAATCGAGATCTCAGTGTGTTGATGGGTATAAAGAGGAAGCCGCCACACTCTGTTAACCATTTATATGATGTAGTCACTATTGACAGCAGCAGCATATAATGGGTTAAACAGATATGGTTGGTGCCAACACTGATTGTGGCTAATGCAGCAAGTTGTCAGCTATATTGTACAGCCGATAGCTGCTGGATTGTCACCTGTAAGGGGATGCTATTCTCTTATATCTCAGGACAGTAAAACAATGTATTGACAGTCATTAATGGATGAAGGCCCTTATAGATATTAGGCTAAAATCAGACCGAATCATTAATATTGACAGATATGGCCATTGGTCAACAGCTGGTATCAAGGAAGATTAGAATCAAGCAGGTCAATTGCAGGTCAATTCTTTTGTTCTTTGCCTCATGGGATTTTAGCCTTTCTCTGGATCAGCATATTAGGCTTTAGGCTGAACTCAATTGATTTATGTCTTCCTTCAACATTAGAAACTATGAAACTGTAACAAACCATCAAAGATGTCTGGCATTAACTTTCTCATGAGCAATACAAGAGCGCAAGTGAGCATCATTTAACTGACAGCTAAAAAAAGAGTATGAGGAGCTTAAAGCAAGCAAGGAAGAGGACGTCATCGCATGAAGATGGGAGGCGCTAGACCCGGACTGCGACACCCAATGGACCCGGACCGCCCCCATGGTGAGTATAATCTAAATTGTTTTTCTTATCTTTCAGGTTACATCGGCGGCTTATCTACAGTATTACAGAATGCTGTAGATAAGCCCTGATGGCGGTGGCCGCAGTTTATAGCAGCAAAATGTGGTAACAAATTCCCTGAAAGTCTGGTAGTAACTGGGGAGAAGGGAGAAAATTGCTGTTAGAAATAGTTTGACGATTGTGTCAAAATCAGTGGTTATGGTTATGGCTGATTTTGCACTAATGCAAAAATAAATATGCTGTTAGAGAATTTGAACAGTGAATATATGGTAATTTCTTTGGATTTATAAATTTAACCTATAGAGGGAGAAGAAACAGAAACTCATCAGGAGTTAGCGCGACTAGGTTGATCCCAAGGAATTGCTAGGAATATGATTTAATTTTAATAGTGTATGTACCCTAATATAATTAATCATTGATTGATTTATGATCACTCTTATTATTATTTATTTTTAAAGCATCATTAATTCCACACCTCCTGACGAAGAAGCGAAACGTGCGTTGGGGCAGCAGGGACGCCACATACACAGATAGATCTCATGTAAGTGCTGCTTGTTATTGCTTTTTGTTTCAATGCCATCATTAATTCCTTAGGGCGTTGTGTTGTGCCCCTACACTGAGTAGTTGATGTGCATTGTGGTCACTAGTTTCTATAGGGTTAATATCTATGTAGGCACTCTGCTGGATCTCTATTAATATATACACCTATAGTGGTTGTCCCTGCTTTCTTAGCAGTTACCTTGGAGTTATGTTATTTTACTCTTATAAATATTTAATAAAAGTTTATTGATACTGGCACTTTATACTGGTTTTTTTCTGTGTTGTTCTATTAATTCCAGCATGCTGCTTTTGTGAGTAAAAAAATATATTCTCATTTTTATTTAGTTATCATCTATCAGAGCATTCTGCATTGCTATTTCCCAAAGTCTTATAGAAAATGATTGACATGTGGTGATGGACATGTGTGACCATTGCTTTATTTTAGCTCCATTCCTAGGAACAATGGGAGGTTCTAGAAGTGGGACCCTATCGATCAACAAGATATAATTTTTTCTGTTAATAAGTGATAACTTATTAAGATGGGATCAACCTATCAAGGGCCATTTTTAATTCAAATTTCAGTGTGATTGCTCAATGATCTCATCTTGTAATTAGGCAACTGGTAGCAACAACTCAGAAGAAAAGTCATCCATGTAATTCAAGGGTTGGTAAAATCCACCAGGATTGAAGCTGCTCTCTTACAGCAACCTTTTGTTGTGAATCCTAGATTTGGCTTCCATCCATATTTGCTATTTGTGGTTCAGAAAAACCTTTTAAGGGTTATTAATTTGTAACATTTATAGCATATCAATAGGATATGCCAGAAATGTGCTATACATGTGATCCCACTACTGTAATCCCCATTTGTCTCAAGAGCGTGGCTTTGATGTGAAAAGGAATGGAACACATTGTTAGGTGTCAAGTTCCCACCACTGCACAGGGGGAATGTTGAACCATGTCCGCTGCAGTCTCCCATTCTCCTCCAGCCGCAGTGGAACCTGCTCAGTGGAGACATCGGTCTCAGCGTCTGGCTCAAGCTGTTACTGTGCAAATGGTTACTGCTGCCTTTCCAAGCTCTGCCTTTGTAGCCAGCACTGATCAGCAGCAAGCAGGCCTTTCTGGGACTAAGTCCTGCTTTTCCCTTACTGAGCATGCCCACGGGACGACCTCCCATTGGAGGTCAGGGGTCACATGCTCAGGTCCTGTTGTGGCTCCTATTGGACCATCAGGAAGGTCCTGGAGTGCTACTGCTATAAAATGTTTGCATGGCCACTCGTACATGCGCTAGTGTTAACTTGCAAATGTGTGTGTGGATGAATGCCTGTCGATGGATGAAAGCTCCGAATCATTCCCATCCCTAGTGTTGTTGCTTGCTCGCGAATGGTGGAAGCTACCTAGTGCTACTCTGCACATCCAGCACACAATTCAGCGTCTCTCAGCAGCGACCACCAGTGTGGCACCGTACGCTTAGCGCGCTTTCCTGGCCCTGGTTAGGGTGGTTAGTGGCGTCCACCAGAGCTGTGTTGTACGTGTGCGGTAAATTATTAGCTCAGTTTTATCCCTGACACCACAGTAGCAGTGTCAAGTGTAAGAGGTCTAGAGGAACTCTTTCGCCGTGTCTTGAGACAGAGTTTTGTGACTCTTTACTTGCACTCTCTGTGCGGTATCGTGGCCCTGTGATGCATTAGGGTTCGCTTCCATCATACCAGGTGAAGCTAACCCTTGTGTGTATTCACATTATACCGCCATCTAGTCCGCCATTACCGAGCAGCAGGTGTCCTTTCTGCACGGTGGCCCCCGGACTGCGAACGCACCTCATATCCTCTCTAATTATTATTTGGTGCGTTCCGCCAGTCCTAACATACATCCATAGCTCTCTTCCTTCATGCCTATGACAGCTCCAAGAGAACTTCGTCATGGAAAGGCCTCATACTCGAGATAAATGTGGATCCCAGCAGTGAACATAATATTGTTTTATTGGACATATTGATCCTAATGAATATGTATGTAATATCCTATTAATATGCTATGAATGTCCTATATGAGAAAATTCCTGCAATTTTCTCAAGGAAACATTTAGACTGACATACATTTTGTAGATTTCATGAAAGTATACCCATTTCTGTAACATAACTGGAACATTACAATAATTAGCAATCCCCAAATGTCTCCTTTTTGTATTAAAAATAAAATAATTGATTAAGTATACTTAATTCTTTTGTGTTCTGTGGTTGTTCTAGGCTTTATTCTATTAGTCTACAGATATTTGGGGATGCATTTTTTTTAGCACAAATTTAACAATAAAAATCTTCCCCTGGGTCACATGCTGTTTCCGTTATGTTGCTGCATAGATCTTCTTATTGCATGGGACAAATCACACTAAATGGATTTTCTCACTGGACACAATGACATTACTATGGTAAAATTTCCTCCTTCAAATTCTATTACATTTCCAGTCTCATCACCTCCACCCTCCATTTTTCTGTCATTTTCTTTTGTTACAGGGAATCTTTCATCAACCAAACACTCAAGAGCAGAACACAAGTATTGCACGTTGCAGAAAGCAGCTGTGGCATACATTAGAAATCACTTCATAATGGGAAAGTAGGTATTAACTCAGCAATAGTTTCTTGGAACAAAAAAAATCAGATTTCATTATTTTCCCTGGTATTCAGGAGAAACCTTGAATCAAACACCTGATCCAAATCTGTGCAGTGTTATACATTGTCACTGCCATTTTGCGTCCTATTATATTGTTCCACTGAAGGATATTTTCATATAAGACATTTACAGAATCATTTATGTAGATGATTTATTTAGGTCTTTGATTTTTCAATTTCAATTTTTTTTTACCTACATTATGATGATGCAATGGTAACGAGCTGTGCATTGAATCCTGAGTTTTATAATATTATATTGGTAATTATATCTCATTTTTTTCTAGATTAAATTTAAGGAGGAATTCAGTTCATTAATGTGTTATAATGAAATACGGAAACCTTGTATTTGCTCTTCGGTTGAAATTAATTAACACATTTATACAGTCAAGGCCTATGACGAGGAATAATTCCGAGATTTTTTTGTTCTCTTGCAAGGCGCAGTTTTCATAGTACAGTTATGTCAATCTTATATAACAATAGCTCTATCTAGTGGTCAAAGCCAAGATCACATTCAAAAACAGATTTGCTTCGTTGGCAATGATAATTCAAATTTTTACTTTAGTTTCTGAGAGAAATACAGATTTGTTAAAACACTGGCTTCCCAGTTTATGCAAGGAAAAAAACAGTTAAAGTTACCATAACCAAACATTTAAAGATGATGTCCCATCCTGGCACAATGTAAAAAAAGTTAAAAAGAAAATTATTAAAAAGTGTGAAAATATATATTTTTTTAAAATTCCCAAATGTAAAACAAAAAAAAAAAACACAAATATTTTGCCAATAAATGTATTCATTTATGAAAAAACAAAATAAATAAAAGCACACATATTTGGTATCGCTGCGTCAATAATGACCCACTCTGTCAAACTGTGCCACTAGTTAAACCCTTCAGTTATTAGTGAAAAAAAAGAAAAAACCGAGGCAAAAAACAATGCTTTATCATCATGCCGCCAAATAAAAAGTACAATAAAACGCAAACAAGAAGATGAATGTAAATTAAAATGGTACAGCTGAAAACAAACTACCATATAGCTCCATGAGCAGAAAAAATAAAAAGTTATAGCTCTCAGAATTAAACGAGACAAAAATAGTGATTTTTCCTATAAAATAGTTTTTATGTAAAAGTGCCAAAATGTTAAAAATGTATACAATGGGTATCGCTGTAATCGTACTGACATGAAGAATAAAGCTGCCATAACAATTTTATGACACGCAGAGCGGTGTAAAAAAAGGGTAATTCCTGAATTGCTGGTTTTTGCTCATTCTCTCCCCATAAAGCAAAATAGAAAGTGATACAAAAATTTCATGTGTCCAAAAATGGTACCAATAAAAAAACAGTCATGTGACCCTAAATAATGAGATACAAAAAATAGTTTTCACAATGAAAAGCATCTTGTAGTGTGTGACAGATGCCAAACATAAAAACTAATGATGAGCAAATAAATTCAGCACTACTCAAACTAATAGTACAGTATTCGGGCTATTCGTTACTTGGCAAGTAATTAGGTATTCTCCTCAGTGTATTCGAGGTACCCACCCAGCATGTTTGGCGCTTTATTTGCAGCCAATCAGCATGTTGGACTGGCTTGCCAATCACACTAATGCTGGCACCATCTTTGGTATGGCATGACTGTGATTGGCTGGCTTTCCAGCATCATAGGAACTATTTAAAGGCTGCCGGCGCCATCTTGCGCACATTGCAGCCAGAAACAGCATAGCAAGATTATAGTTTGAGCGTAGGGAAAGTGAAAGTACTGCATTTGTTTATCTAGGAGTTGTGCAACTGGAGCAATTTCAGTAGAGATAATCTTGTGTGACAATTTAGCAGGGGCAAAAATCTTCATTACTCCGCATTTGGAGTGTGTTAGCAAGGCGATTGAAAAAACAATGAATAATTTTCTCTTGTCTTAGAAAACTGAGTTTCTTTATTTATCAGTGGAACGACTGGTACAACTCCTGCACAGATATGCAAACGTGACTATTTACCTGTAACTAAAATCAGTCTGCTGTTGATGTGTATAATCAAGCAGCACTTCATTGCCCCAGAGCAGTGTTCAGTTGTCCCTGCCCCAGACTTTTACTAGAAAGCAGATGTATCCAGCCACTCACCCACAGGCCCAAACACTAACCCCCACATTGGCAGATTGCTAGCCCTGGAAATATAACTTTGACTTGTGGGAACTGAATCTTTCTGATACCTCTTGGCTGTGGCAGCCCCACGGTACTCGATTCCCAGCCGACACTATTTTTTCCAGTGTACGTCAGCAAGACACATAAGCACGTGTTACACAATATCAGCTGTGCTCTGGCACTTAAGCACAGACATCTGTACAAGTTCTTGTGGAAAAGGACTATACATTTCACTCACGGCACATTGGGTTAGCCTGGTGGAGTCTAGGACAGAGTCAGAGACTGGGACATCACACATCTTACCCACACCAAGAATAGAGGGCCCAACTTCCATCAGGGTTTCAGTCTCCTCGTATTCGCAGCACTGCCTTGGCGATGCAGCAGCACGCTCTGCTGAAGCTCATCTGTTTAGGTGATAAGGCTCACAATGCAGCTGAGCTGTTGAAAGGGATAAAAGAACAAACCGATCAATGGCTCTTCCCGCTGGGCCTCCTACCAGGTCTGGTTGTATGCAATAATGAGTGTAAATTGTTGGCGACTTTAAAGCTTGGCAAGCTGGTACATGGCCATGCATGGTCCACGTGCTGAAATTGGTCGTACATCGGTTTTTAAAAACATACCCTGACTTGATTGACCCACGAGCTGTGATGCATTGTGTCAGTGCACATTTCTGAAAGTTATCTCAAGCTTTCACTGGTCTAGCTTTGCTGCAACAGCTCTTTAATTTGCGTCATCACTGTCTGATTTGTGACCTGCTCACAAGCTGGAATTGAACCTTCTATATTTGGCAAGGCTTACTGCGCAGCAGAGAGCAGTGTCTGAATTCCAACTTCTCAATGCCCTCCAGAGTAACATTGAGCTCTCACACATAACAACTGCCGAGTGGGTGTGGATCACTGACCTATGAGAAGTTCTTCAAAATTTTGAGCATTGCACCAAGATGGTGAGTGCTGATGAAGTGATTATGAGTGTAACCATCCCTCTGCTCTGTCAATTAAAATGTTTGCTGCAGAATGTGAAAATGGAAGCTTTGAATGCAAAACAGGTGGCTATGGAGAAAGATTGCATAGTGGATGATACCACACAGCCCAGCCTCACACAGTATTCTCAGGCCACATTGGGTGATGAGGAGGAACAGGAGAAGGAGGATCAGGAGCGACAGGAGTTTTTGCTCTGCACAACAGTGGGAACTCCCAATACCAACGTCATGCCTGTCCAGCAGGAGGAGGAGGAATAGAAGGCTATGTATCTTGAAGAGGAGAGTATGGTTACTGTTCTTTCTGGTGAGGACATTGAACATTTGACTCATTGTAGTCTGCCACACATGGCAGAGTTCATGTCTAGATGCCTTCATCAAGACCATCACGTGAAAGACATTTTTTCCACCATGAAATACTGGCTGTACACCTTTTTTGACCCACGGTACAAGGAGAAATTTGCTTCTCTAATGTCGGAGGTAGACGTGCCATTTTCAGTGCATGCATGCCAGAGTGACATAGTGAATGACTTGCTCAAACAATTACCCTCAGACAACGCTGGTGACAGAGGTGCCGACTCTTTTCACCCACAAGAATTACTGAGGAGGGCCACAAACACCAGGTGCCACTCGGGGGAGGCAGAAATATCCAGCAAGTGGGCCTTTTCCATGACACCATCCAATCAGCATTTGCTATTTGTTGGTGTAACTAGGAAAGAAGGGAGAAATTGACCAAGATGGTGAAGGACTACTTAAATGACCATACCAGCATCCTTCCTGATTCTTCAGTGCTGTTTAACTATTGGTTGTCCAAGCTGCATACTTGGCCTGACCTCTCCTTGGAGGTGCTACCCTGCCCTGCCGCAAGTGTTTTGCCTGAGTGGGTTTTTAGTTTGGCAGGTGCAATCATAATGGATAGGTGCACATGGCTGTCAACAGAAAATGCTGATAGGCTAACTCTTCTAAAATTGAACAAGGGCTGGATTTCCTCTGACTTTGTAAGCCGTATAGATGACAGCAACGTTATGTAAATGCAGACCAATTTTTTTGGGGGAAGTTGTGTTAACGTCCATACCTTACCATCCAAAACCATTTTGTTCAGGAAATCAACTCCTCCTCCTGCTTCTGCTACAAGTACTTAGTGTTCATCTATGTATACCTCACGTAGGTATTGGTTTGCACTTTTTGAAAGCCTTGCACATTGTGCAATGGTGAAACTTGTACTCTCTATCCATACCTCTTGTAATAGCTGCTAAGTGTATTGTTATGTCCCCATCACAGCATCTTTCAGATGTTCTGACAGAGACCTCTTGGCTAATTTTTTAAACCTTTGCACATGGGGGCCTGAACATCCAGTGTTTGCCTTGCTGTCAGATGTTTGCCTCTTCTGATCGACAGTGAAATTATCCCCGCCCATCAGAGAGCCGTGGTTCCCACACTGTCAAAAGACAGTGTGAGCACTCAGCTGTGATCAGAGCTATACAGTTTACCTCTGGTCACTGGTGTCAGCGGATGGGACTACAGCTCCCATCATCTAGCACCTGCTTCCTCTAAATACAGCCAGAGCAGGAGCGGCTGATCAGTGAATTCATTAGCTGGCTCCTGCCCAGTAAATAAATATTTTTTTTTTAAAAAATGGCATGGGTCCCCCTGTATTTTTAATAACCAGCCAGGCAAAACTCACAGCTGGGGGCTGCAACCCTCACATGTCAGCTTCAGCAACACTGGTTATCAAGAATAGAGGGATCCCCATGCTGTATTTTTTAATTATTTAAATAAATAATTTAAAAAAATGTCATGGGGTCCCCCCATTTTTGACCTGACCACCAGCCCTGCTAAAACAGACAGCTGGGGGCTGGTATTCTCAGGCTAGTATGGGGCCATGGATATTGGCCCCCAGTCTAAAAATAGTAGCCCGCAGCTGCCCCAAAAAGGCACATCTATTAGATGCACCAATTCTGGTGCTTTGCCCAGCTCTTCCCACTTTCCCTGTAGTGGTGGCAAGTGGGGTTCATATTTGTGGGGTTAATGTCACCTTTATATTGTCAGGTAACATTAAGCTCACGGCTTAGTAATGGAGAGGCATCTATAAGACAACTATCCATTACTAATCCTATAGTTGTATTGTGAATAAAGACACAGCCAGAATATAGTCGTTGTCCCAGTGCAACATTCAGTTGTCCCTTTTCGGCATATATGTGTCTGTTCACAAATTGTTAGTTAGATAAGGCATACATATTCATTAACTATTTACATTGTCCAGTGCTGGAAAAAGATCACTGCTGACTTTCCCCGGCACCTAAATGATACTTGTATCTCTTTATTAAACTTCACTTACATTTTCTACATTTGCGTCCTTACAAAAAAAAAATGGTGGTGGGGTGTTGACCAGTTTCTGTTTATTTTAAACATGTCTAAGAGACTGGGTTAATTAGCTCCACTGACCTATTCAGGCCGCAGCCTTATACATATTGAAACATGGTCATTGCCACGCTAAGGCCTTTACCTGAGCTCTGTAACACTGCATGTCACCTGAGTAATGCATTCTACAGACCTGAACACTCTCTGGGACATATCCTATAATTACTCCATTTTTGCTTAAAACCATGCAAGAGACACATTCTGCCTGGTTGGGTAGTTTCCAGTAAGCTTGTGCAGATTGGTCAATGGCACACCTGGCCCTTGAGGTGGCTGTTTCCAAGAAAAATGAGGCTTTTACATATTCTTGACATGGGTTTCAGGTCTGACAGACTGACCACAACACACACCCTTGATTGTATACACTGTATTCAGAATTTAATTCTAATGCTTTTGATGTCCGGTAGAATCGAATTTACTTGCATTGATCATACAGCTCCTCCAACTCCTGTATTAGATTCACCTTACAGCGGCTTCACCCGCTATTACAGTGTTTCCATTGGGATCTGGTGGCAAAAATGAACTGTGGAACTTACAAATCTCAGGTTTCACAGCACCTGGTGGCCCTCTGCAAATTAAAAGCGTCAGACTAAAGTGTCAGTCTTTGCTGATTACAGCAAAATATGTAGGATATTAAAATCTGATCTGGACTTAAAAATATTGCAAATCGATCTGGATAAAATGTCTGAGTGGGTAAATACTTGGCAAATGAGACTTAATGATGATAAATGTAGAGTAATACACCTAGGACAGAGTTATCCTATTGCTGCCTTTACATTAAATGGGAGTGTACTGGGGACTACAGAACAGGAGAAGGACTTGGGTCTTCTGGCTACAAGTAAGCTGAGCAGCAGCACTCAATGTCAAGCAGCAGCCGCAAAAGCAAACAAGATTTTAGGATGTATAAAAAGAGAGCTAAAATCCTGCACTCCCAAAATATTGTTACCCCTTTATAAACCACTTGTGAGGCCATATCTAGAATATGGGATCCAGTTTTAGGCTCCACACTTTAAACTGATTGTAACTGATTAAAGGCAAGCAGCTAGATTATTACAAGGGATGGAAGGCCTCTTATATGATGAGAGGTTGGAAAATTTGAGCTTGTTTAGCTTAGAAAAAAAAACGTCTCAGAGAAGATCTCATTTATATGCATAATTATATGGGTGGTCAGTACAAAGGACTGGCATGCAATTTTTTTCCTTCCAAAGGCCATACTAAGAACCAGGGGACACTTATTAGGGTTAACAGGAAGGCGATTCCATCAGCTAACTAGGAAAGGATTCTTTACAGTTAGAGCAGTCAGAATGTGGAATGCCGACCACAAGAGTTAGTAATGGCAGACACTATGACAGCTATAAAAAAAAGGTCTGGATGATTTCTAAAGTACAAATAATATTGTGGATTATAGTTAATTTAATGACAAAATGTATTAGTGGAGGAGAAAGGTTGAATTTGATGGACCTAGGTCCTTTTTTCAACCTATGTAACTACAGGTGCTTCTGACAAAATAACAATATTATCAAAAAGTTAATTTATTTCAGCTCTTCAATACAAAAAGTGAAAGTCATAAATTGTATAGAGTCATTACAATCAGAGTGATCTATTTCAAGTGTTTATTTCTGTTAATTTTGATTCTAATTTTGTGAGACGCCCCTATATATGTCCAAATTGTATGTTTTTCTTTTTTGTTTGTACTATTCTAATACACACAAAGAAAAATAAACGTGTATAAGAAATGGTGCCAACACTTTAGGCCATGACTATATATATTTGGTATCCCTATAATCAGGGTGACCAACAGAAAAACATTAGTACTCTTTTTTTGTAGCATTTGAATAGTATAAAATTTAAAACATGAAAAAAAACGGAAATGCAGGGCCTTTTAGACATTTCTGTATAAAATATTAATAAAAGCTATATGAAAAGTTATATGAATCCCAAAATGGTGAGACTGACAAATAAAAATTATTCTGCAAAAAATGATCCCTCATACAGTTATGTCGATGAAAAAATATATCTTATGGCTCCTTTAATATAAAAGATGTGTTGCATTCTAAAGACAAAATGGGTGTTATGTCATTGATGATAACCATTTGTCAACAAATCCCTAATGTAACGTTTCTTTCTTTATGTAATTGCAGAAATATCAACACTTTATGTTTTTCAATACATGTTTAGATGTATCCCCATCTCCAAGATCTTATTTTAATATGTACTAGGTGTAATAATAAATATTAGCTAATACCTCCAATTAGAAATGTAGTATAGTACTTCTGATAAAACCAAAAATACTTACCTCATGTGCAGGGCATTTTAGCATCTTAGGTAACCATGGATACCTAAACTATGACAATGCCCTGCACATGGTGTAATCAACATAGCTTATCAGAAGAACTATACCACATTTACAATTAAAGGGAACCTGTCACCCCCAAAATTGAAGATGAGGTAAGCCCACCGGCATCAGGAGCTTATCTACAGCATTCTGTAATGCTGTAGATAAGCCCCCGATGTATCCTAAAAGATGAGAAAAAGAGGTTAGATTATTCTCACCCAGGGGTGGTCCCACTGCAATGGGTGTCACGGTCCGGTGTGGGGCCTCCCATCTTCTTACGATGATGTCCTCTTCTTGTCTTCACGCTGCGGCTCCTGTGCAGGCGTACTTTGTCTGCCCTGTTGAGGGCAGAGCAAAGTACTGCAGTGCGCAGGCTCCGGGAAAGGTCAGAGAGGCCCGGCGCCTGCGCACTGCAGTACTCTACTCTGCCCTCAACAAGGCAGACAAAGTACACCTGCGCCAGAACCGCAGCATAAAGACAAGAAGAGGACATAATCGTATGAAGATGGGAGGCATCGGACCGCAACGCCCAGAATGCTGTAGATAAGCCCCTTAGCTCATCTTCGATTTTGGGGGTGACAGGTTCCCTTTAAAGGTATTTTCCAGTATTATTATTTATATTTTTTATGACACCTTCTACATATTAATATAGGATACTGGAGATAGGAATACCTCTTTAAAGATATTGTGTATATGTTCAATACCAAATAACACAACGTGGAATATAGAAACACAAACATATACAAGCTGTAAAAATATTCAGCAACATTGTTGCTTATTAAAAGGATTCTAGAAGAAAAATACAAGGATAAGATTTGGAATTCTTCGCATTCACTCAGTCTTCTTCTTATAAAATAGATAATATACTACTTATTAAAAATGGGCATAAAAGTGAGAGAAAATGTCTTTCTGGAAACAGAATTATATTCAGGAGATAGTCAGTACATCAGAAGACCTCCCCTTGAGATAAAAATGCCACTTCAAAGAAGATTGACAATATGTCCTTTGGAAGAAGAAACTACGCACGGTCCAGTGACTTATTGTCATGAAGCGGCGCACCTATGAAGGTTTGTGTTGACACACAGAGATCTTCATCTATACTCAAGTAATCAGAAACTCTGTGAGACATTTGGTTAAATTGTGCTGAAAACAGTACCTGTTATAAAGATGTCTGTGAAATTGTCAGCTTTTGGAACTAGTTGGACTAAAGTGTTTTTCTTTTTTCATTCTCAGTCACACATAAGCATCGGTTAAGAAAATACATGAATCTAAATGCCAGCAGGTGATAATGCAAGCATCTTAGCTTCAGCTTCATGATCGAAAGTGACATAGAAGTTATTTTATGGCCAAACGGAAAAAGCCAGAAGTCCTGAAATGGATTTTAGCACTTTTTGACAACTTGTCATTTTTTATGTGTCTGTTCAAGCAGAACGATTCTTGAGTGATATTTACCTAATATAGCCAAGAAAAGGGTCATTTGCAAAAGTCAGTCAAATCAAAGACAAAAAAAGAAAGTGTAAAGAGAAAGAAAGTGAGAAAATTGTGTTTTACTTAACCTATCATCTTAGAAAGGTCAATTAATTTCTACTGGGTATTAAGTTGAGAGAATTGTTATACGTCTTTATCTTCAGATAAAGAACTCCAAATTTTATTTCATAGACAGAGTTTTTAAAATATAGTATGCTGACTGAATGCTTAGGGTGCTAATTAACTTATCGTATGCTGGTATATCACTGAGTTAAATACATAAGTCAGCAATTAGCTACTAGACTCTTTTGAGGCTTCCTTTACATAAAGTTTTTAGGCAGTGATTTATTTTTTTTTGTTATAAAATTTCATGAATCTTTGTTTTCTCTTTTTAAAGTGTTTTTTTTTTTGTGAAATTTTTTATTCTGACACTTTTTTTCATGAATTTTTTTATTATTTTACAGAAGCCAATATGAAAGCATCTGAAATCACAGATCTAGAGCGTAATGTATTTTTAAAAAAATTGCATTATGTTAAATAACTCAATAAAAGTATGAAAAAATCTCCCAGAAAAAAACAGTGGCAGACTGCTTTGTTTTTACCACGTAACAATGGTTAAAATTAGAATTTTCCACGCTATAGCCACCCTCTTACACAAGCAGGTACAATGCTGACCATAAGACAGCCAAACTGTAAGGCAGCTAGAATGTTCTGGGCATTGACACTCATGGTAATTCTCAGCTTCAGTTATAAAGGAGCCATCATGAGATTTTACATTTTATACACAGCATTAACTTCTTTTACTGTATAATAATAATAATAATTTTATTTATATAGCGCCAACATATTCCGCAGCGCTTTACAGATTATAGAGGGGACTTGTACAGACAATAGACATTACAGCATAACAGAAATCACAGTTCAAAATAGATACCAAGAGGAATGAGGGCCCTGCTTGCAAGCTTACAAACTATGAGGAAAAGGGGAGACACGAGAGGTGGATGGTAACAATTGCTTTAGTTATTCGGACCAGCCATAGTGTAAGGCTCAGGTGTTCATGTAAAGCTGCATGAACCAGTTAACTGCCTAAGTATGTAGCAGAACAGACACAGAGGGATATTAACTGCATAAAGTGTATGAGAACATGATGCGAGGAACTCAATTATTTATTTTTTTATTTTTTTTGAATGGGCCACACAGGGATAGTTAGGTTAATGCGTTGAGGCGGTAGGCCAATCTGAACAAATGAGTTTTTAGGGCACGCTTAAAACTGTGGGGATGGGGACTTAATCGTATTAACCTAGGTAGTGCATTCCAAAGAATTGGCGCAGCACGTGTAAAGTCTTGGAGATGGGAGTGGGAGGTTCTGATTATTGAGTATGCTAACCTGAGGTCATTAGCGGAGCGGATGGCACGGGCAGGGTGGTAAACTGAGACCAGGGAGGATATGTAGGGTGGTGCTGAGCCATGGAGTGCTCTGTGGATGAGAGTAGTAGTTTTGTACTGGATTCTTGAGTGGATGGGTAACCAGTGTAATGATTGGCACAAGGTAGAGGCATCGGTGTAACGGTTGGTGAGGAATATGATCCTGGCTGCAGCATTCAGGACATATTAGAGCGGGGAGAGTTTGGTAAGAGGGAGGCCGATTAGTAGAGAGTTACAATAGTCCAGACGAGAATGAATCGGTGAAACAGTAAAGGTACCTTCACACTAAACGATATCGCTAGCGATCCGTGACGTTGCAGCGTCCTGGCTAGCGATATCGTTCAGTTTGACACGCAGCAGCGATCAGAATCCTGCTGTGATGTCGTTGGTCGGGGCTAGAAGGCCAGAACTTTATTTGGTCGTTGGCTCTCCCGCTGACATCGCTGAATTGGCGTGTGTGATGCCGATTCAACGATGTCTTCGCTGGTAACCAGGGTAAACATCGGGTTACTAAGCGCAGGGCCGCGCTTAGTAACCCGATGTTTACCCTGGTTACCATCCTAAAAGTAAAAAAAACAAACACTTCATACTTACCTTCCGCTGTCTGTCTCTGGCGCTGTGCTTTCCTGCACTCACTGTGAGCACAGCGGCTGGAAAGCAGAGCGGTGACATCACCGCTCTGCTTTCCGGGCGCTGTGCTCACAGCCAGTACAGAGAAGCACAGCGCCGGGGACAGACAGCGGAAGGTAAGTATGAAGCGTTTGTTTTTTTTACTTTTAGGATGGTAACCAGGGTAAACATCGGGTTACTAAGCACGGCCCTGCGCTTAGTAACCCGATGTTTACCCTGGTTACCGGCATCGTTGGTTGCTGGAGAGCGGTCTGTGTGACAGCTCTCCAGCGACCAAACAGCGACGCTGCAGCGATCCGGATCGTTGTCTGGATCGCTGCAGCGTCGTTTAGTGTGAAGGTACCTTAAGAGTTTTTGCAGAATCGAAAGTAAGAAAAGGGCGAATTCTAGAAATGTTTGTGAGATGCAGATAAGAAGAGCGAGCCAGTGATCAGATGTGGGGGGTGAATGAAAGCTCGGAATCAAGTATGACCCCAAGGCAACGCGCATGTTGCTTTGGAGTAATGGTGGAACCACACACGGAGATGGCAATGTCAGGCAAAGGTAGGTTAATAGAGGGAGAATACACGAGGAGTTCAGTTTTTGACAGGTTCAGTTTCAGATAGAGGGAGGTCATGATGTTAGAGACAGCGGTAAGAAAATCACTGGTGTTTACTAAAAAGGTTGGCGTGATAACAGGAGATGAAGTGTATAATTGGGTGTCGTCAGCATAGAGATGGTACTGGAACCCAAATCCACTGATTGTTTGTCCAATAGGGGCAGTATACAAAGAGAAGAAGAGGGGGCCTAGGACTGATCCTTGAGGAACCCCAAGAGTAAGGGGAAGGTGAGAGGAGGAGGAACCAGAAAAAGATACAGTGAAGGAGCGGTCAGAGAGATAGGAATAGAACCAGGAGAGATCGGTGTCCTTGAGGCCGATGAAGCGGAGTATAGTAAAGAGGAGCTGATGATCCAAAGTGTTGAATGCTGCGGAGAGATCCAAGAGAATTAGCATGGAGTAGTGACCATTAGATTTAGCTGTTAGTAGGTCATTAGAGACTTTAGTAAGGGCAGTTTCAGTAGAGTGTAAAGAGCGGAATCCAGATTGAAGAGGGCCTAGAAGAGAGTTATCTGAGAGATAGCGGGTAAGATGGGAGTGGACCAGGCGCTCGAGGAGTTTAGAGATGAAGGGAAGATTAGAGACAGGTCTATAATTAGTGGCACAGTTTTGATCGAGGGATAGTTTTTTAAGTAAAGGATGTATGATGGCATGCTTAAATGAGGATGGAAAAATACCGGAAGTGAGAGAAAGGTTGAATATTTTTGTTAGGTGATAGGTGACAGCCGGGGAAAGGGACTGGAGGAGATGTGATGGAATGGGGTCATTGGTGCAAGTGGTTGGGCAAGAAGATGCAAGGAGCCTGATTACTTCTTCTGTAACTGGTTCAAAGTCAGAGAGTGAACTAGATGCAGTGGGGGAGGGAGGACAGTGCATGGTATGAAGAGATTGGGAGATGATTTCCTGTTGAATGTGGTCAATTTATTCATTGAAATAATTGGCCAGATCGTCAGCGTGGAGATCTGTGGTTGGGGCCTGCACTCTTGGGTTGAGTAGGGATTGGAAAGTGTCAAAAAGACGTTTAGGGTTTTTGGACAGCGAGGTGGTGAGGGTTTTGAAATAGGTTTGTTTGGAGATGTGAAGGGCAGAGTTGTATGTTTTTAGCATGAACTTATAATGGATGAAATCTTCGGGTAGATTAGATTTTCTCCACAGACGTTCAGTGCACCTGAAGCACCGCTGCAGGAAACATGTTTGCAGCGTGTCCCATGGTTGTCGCTGTTTGTGTTGAGTTGTTTTATGTATAGGAGGAGCAGCTTCATCCAGGGCACTTTGAGGGTTTTGTTGTAATGCTTCAGAGCAGAATCAGGACATGAGATGGAGGAGATTGGGGCCAATGAGGACTGCAAGTTTTTCATAAGTTTCTGGGTGTTAATGGCCTGTATGTTTCTATATGTGTGGAAAGTGGGGGTGACCTGTGCGGGATGGCAGTTCTTGATAGAGAATGAAAGAAGGTTGTGGTCAGAGAGTGGGAGAGGGGAGTTTGTGAAATCATCCACTGAGCAAAGCCGGGAGAAGACCAAGTCGAGGGAGTTTCCATCTTCATGCATTGGAGAGTTAGTATGCTGTGAGAGGCCTAAAGAGGAGGTTAGAGATAAAAGGTGAGAAGCAGATGGGGAGAGGGGAGAAGCAATGGGGATGTTGAAATCACCCATGATGAGGGTGGGGGTGTCACAGGAGAGAAAGTGTGGAAGCCAGGGGGCAAAGTGATCCAGGAACTGATGAGAGGGGCCTAGAGGACAATACACCACCACCACTCGCATGGAGAAGGGAATGTAGAGTCTGACAGCATGGACCTCAAAGGAAGAGAAGACAAGTGAGGGTACTTGGGGGATAACTTGGAAGGTACATTTGGGTGAAAGGAGCAGACCATCGCCTCCACCTGCTCTGTTTTCCAATCTTGAGGTATGAGAGAAATGTAGTCCACCATATGAAAGAGCAGCAGCAGCGGTGGTGTCTGACTGCCAGGAGCCAGGAGATTAAGGGAATTAGAAAGGAAGAAGTCATGGATGAAGGAGAGTTTATTACACACACAGCAAGAATACCAAAGGGCACAATTGAAAGAGACCGAAGGCATGCATGGAATATTAATAAGGTTAGAGGGGTTTCTGAGTGTAGCAGTTGGGAGGTTTGACTGTCTATCACATGGGGGGCCGCGGTTGGGAGAGATGTCTCCAGCGACTAGGAGAAGGAGCATAGAAAGAGAGAGCAGATGGTTAAGTGATTTGTGAGAGCGTCTCTTGTGTTGGATGGTGGGACTGAATGGATCTGTGCTGTTGAGCAATGTGAACAGAGCATGAGTGCTATACATGGGAGAGGAAGTACAGAGGGGCCGATATGGATGGAGTGTAGAGAGTTAATGCAAGGGTGGTGTATGTGAGTGAATGCGTCAGCCAGGAAATAGAATATACAAATACATATGGTGAATATTTGTTCTGTTCCAATGAACAGGGAGTTGAAAGATTAAAGTGTCTTACCTGTCTCCTGCCCTGTCTAACTGCCATGTTATAACTGCCAGCACTTAGAAAAAGTACTTTGAATAAATGTACATGAATAATAGTGCACAAATGCACCCCTGCACAAATGCATCCCCAAAGTATGTCTACATATATAGAAGGCTAGCTCTTAGATCTCACTTTTTAAAAGCTCGCTAGCAATCAATCTAACTCAGTTGAGACAGCAGGACACAATAAATGTAGTGAACAGATAAACAAATGTCCAGATCTATATGGATCATAAACCGCTTTGAAACATGTATGTGATCTCTCTGCATGAGGACAAGCAGAAGAGAGTGAAGTATCTATAAACAAAAACAATTGCATACTAGGATGGCTAACAAATATAGATATATGCAGGATTCAATGCCGAAGATAGAATGACTCAGACACCATTCAGGCTGCTTGCTGTCAGGGACTGGAGCAATAGACATGCAGGGTATTTCAGTTCAGAGAATGAATGATAGGTTTACCATTCAGGCTGCTTGCTGTCAGGGACTGGAGCAATAGACATGCAGGGTATTTCAATTCAGAAACACTGTATAGAGTTTGTCCACAATGTTTTCAAGCTATAAAATCACTTGGCAGCACTTTACGTAGCATGATCATAAAGAACGAGGTTAGTGTTCTGAATCAGGCCTGTACACTGGATATCGTGGATTGGATCATGTTTGTTGAGTAGTATATGGATGAGGTTTAGGAAAAGACACATATTCGCTGCCTAAAGATGGAAAGAGATGTAGCTCCCAGTCACAGTGGATTCACCACCTGTCTTGGATGTACTGATGCATTGTTGCTACTAAAAATCATTCACTGAGTGTTCCATGAACCTCATGCATTGTCCCTGCCCATTGTTGCTGCTCCAATCGGCTATGGTGCATTGCATTTTGGAACTCAAACACAAGTCAACAGATCAGCCTATGTGAGCATAGAGCAGGTATCCCGATTTGCAAGTAATAGTGCTGGCTGGGTATCTTCCATTGAAGCTAAAAAAGTCATAATTTTTCAAATGTCAGCCAACTCCAAACAGCGCAATAACAGTGACTGTCCCATCAGTAATAAAACTAGTTAAAGTTTAGTTCGCACAAGTGGATGAAAGGGAAGGTTTTTCTTCTTCATCAAACAAGAATAATGGTCAGATATCTGAGAGGGAAATGGAGCAGGACCATGTGGCATTTTTAGAATACAAAAGCAAATAGCTGTGGGTGATAATGGTGATCATGACACCAACCAAGTACTACTTAATTGCATGGCCTGTTTGACAGAAACTCAAACATGGGGTGATATAATTTCTCCTCGAGGCAGGCCGGTCCACTGTTTGTTTTCTCGTACACTCCTCAGCACTGCTGCACTTGCATCTGGTGCCCATCAAGCCTTATGGGAAGTAGTTGGTATCTGCAGGTATTTAACCCTAAACAAAACCACAAAAAAAACACAGTGCAGTAGTCCAAAATTTAGAAAAATGATGCAAAATTATATTAATATACAAAAGGCACCCCTTGAGAAAGGTAATTACAGAAACGTGCGTCGGGGTGGGCGGGAGACGGCGTGGCATTATGTGCACTTCTACCTGGTTTGTTGCTCATTTATTTGCTCAATTATTTGCAATTTATGTTTATATACTTTGTAGAGCATATCTACATGTGAACTTTCCATGGTTCTTCCACCTATATATTTTTCTACGGTTGTTGTAATGATGAATTCCAATGGACTGCTTGGGTGGATATAGTTATCATTAGAGTTGAGCGACTTTTACTTTTTTAGGATCGAGTCGGGTTTTGCAAAACCTGACTTTCTCAAAAGTCGGGTCGGGTGAAATCGGCCGATTATTTCGAAAAGTCGGGGGCCGACCGAAACACGAAAACAAATGCAAGTCAATGGGGAATCAAAGTCGGCAGTGAGTGGAGGACAGGAAAACAGCTACAGTGCCCATTTTAAAGCCAAAAACATCAATTCGCATTACTGAAGCTTGTCAATCTTAATTTACCTTATAATAATAGTTAGGCATTGAAAACAGGGGCTCATTTTGCTAAAATTGTGGGGGGTAGGGCTGGCTCAAGATTTTCGTGGGCCCAGGAAACGCGGAATATGTTACGGTGGTGGAGCAGGGAGAGGTAAGTATTTCAACTTTGCAAGTCCTGTGATCCTGAGCAAGCAGAGGGGCCAACTAGTTGGCATTGGCACAGAGCCCCTCATAGTACGGCGGTGTGTTTGATGGCGGGCGGCGCCTCCCACTACCAGAGACACTTTTGCGTACTACGAGGGGCCCTGTGCCATTTTTAATGAGTATGCCCCCCCTTCTGATGAAGGAACCTGCACTTTCATCTGCACCTTCCTCTTTGTCCCCGTGTAAGGTGGCATAGTATGCGGGAAGGGGAACCTGACTTTCAGTAGGGTCAGATTCTGGCTGTGTAGAGTGCAAGGGGAATGTAGTGGTCTGGGTCAATGTACCAGCAGACTCATCTAGCAGTGGCTGGGCAATGGGCAGGATGAGGAGATAACTAAGATATAGGCCCAAAATGAAAAAGTAGGCTAAAAGCAGTTCAAAATTGGTAACAGGACTAAACAGGTGGCATTGCTTTGTTCAGTGGAGGACAATTGTAATGAGTGGCTCAGACAGACTTAGTAGGCCTAAAATAAAAAAGTAGGCTAAATGCAGTTCAAAATTGGTAAGAGGAGTGCAAAGGTGGCATAGCTTAGTTCAGTGGAGGACAACTATAATGAGAGGCTGACACAGTTACTAGGCCCAAATAAGTAAGTAGGCTAAATGCAGTTCAAAATTGGTAACAGGAATACACAGGCAGCATAGCTTTGGTCAGCGGAGGACAACTGTAATGAGAGGCTGACACAGTTACTAGGCCCAAATAAGTAAGTAGGCTAAATGCATTTCAAAATTGGTAAGAGGAGTACACAGGCGGCATTGCTTTGTGCAGTGGAGGGCAACTGTAATAAGTGGCTCAGACAGACTTAGTAGGCCTAAAATAAAGAAGTAGGCTAAATGCAGTTCAAAATTGGTAAGAGGAGTACACAGGCGGCATAGCTTTGTTCAGTGGAGGAGGACAACTGTAATGAAAGGTTGACACAGTTACTTGGCACAAATAAGTAGGCTAAATGCAGTTCAAAATTGGTAACAGGAATACACAGGCGGCATAGCTTTGTTCAGCGGAGGACAACTGTAATGAGAGGCTGACACAGTTACTAGGCCCAAATAAGTAAGTAGGCTAAATGCAGTTCAAAATTGGTAAGAGGAGCACACAGGCGGCATTGCTTTGTGCAGTGGAGGACAACTGTAATAAGTGGGTCAGACAGACTTAGTAGGCCTAAAATAAAAAAGTAGGCTAAATGCAGTTCAAAATTGGTAACAGGAGTACACAGGCGGCATAACTTTGTTCAGTGGAGGACAACTGTAATAAGTGGCTGACACAGTTAGTAGGCCAAAATAATAAAGTGGGCTAAATGTCTGCCAAAAAATTGTTCACAAATAAACTGGTGACATAGCTAGGTACAGGGGTGGGCTCCTCTGCTGAGTAGCAGACAGTGGTAGTTGGCGCAAAGTATTTACTAGTCTAAATGGAGGTCAGGGATCCTGTATATTTTTACTATCATCTAACATTTCAACAAATTTGTATTGGCAGTGACATTGAAGGATTTAACAGCACAGACTACACAGCGGTGGAGCAGGGAGAGGTAAGTTTTGCAAGTGGTAGAGCACTGTTCGAGCTGGAGGAACACTCTCTCGTGGGCGGTGGTACTGGCACAGGGCCCCTCATATTACGACGGTGTGTCTGACGTTGGTTGTGCACCACCACCATCAGAGACACTTCATTGTACTATGAGGGACCCTGTGCCAGTGGTGTCGCCCAAGAGTGGGCACATCCACCTGTCCAGGCAAATGGCACTCGCACGGGTGCTGGTGCCAAGTGGTGACCATGGCCCTGTGGGGGGAGTCAACCCAGTTAGGGAAGTATAAAAATGGCCTATGGTGGACATTCAGCAGCTGCAAATGGAGGAATTGGAGCAGTCAGTAAGAGGAGGCCAAAAGCAAGACATTTTTCAGGCAAGCTACGTGCCAGCAGGGGAAGGTGGGGCAAAATAATTAGAAATCCATGATTGGTTCATTTTAATGAAGGTTAGATCATCAACATTTCGGGTAGCCAGACGTGTCCTTTTTTCGGTCAGTATTGAACCAGCAGCACTGAAGACTCTTTCTGATAGCACACTAGCAGCTGGGCAAGGGAGCTCCTGTAATGCATATTCTGCCAATTCAGGCCAGATGTCTATTTTAGATGCCCAGTAATCAAAGGGGAATGACCTATGAGGGAGAACATCGATAAGGGAGGAAAAATAGTTGGTAACCATACTGGACAAATGCTGTCTCCTGTCACTTTGAATCGATGCAGCAGTACGTGTCGTGTCTGCGCTCATTGCGAAAACACTCCACAACCTGGTCATAAAACCCCTCTGTCCAACGCCACTTCGGATTTGTGCACCTCTAACACCTCTGCCATGTTGCCCCCTATGGCTCGTGTGAGAACCATCACCGCCTTTGTGTGCTGGGAATGCCTGAACCAAATGGTCTACAAGAGTTGCTTGTTTGGTAGCCAATATTTGCTCCAGGTTCTAATGTGGCATGATATTTTGTAATTTTCCTTTGTATCGTGGATCCAGGAGGCAGGCCAACTAGTAATCGTCATCGGTCATCATTTTGACAATGTGGGGGTCCCTTTTTAGGATACGCAAGGCATAGTCAGCCATGTGGGTCAATGTTCCAGGTGTCAATTCACTGCTTGTGCTGGGTTGAGGAGCACTTTCTTGCAAATCAACATCACTTGTGGCCCACAAAAACCGTGTACCTGACCTTGCAATGCCACCAGTTTCTACTGCCCCCCTGAGAAGCATCCTCCTCCCATAAATATTCATCCCCATCATACTCCTCCTCTTCCTTTTCATCTGCCACCTCGTCCAGGAGAGTACCCTGAGCAGACAATGGCTGACTGTCTTCAAGGCTTCCCTCCTCCTCGGCTGCAGACGCCTGCTTCTTAGTGTGCATCAAACTTTGCATTAGCAGACGCATTAGTGGGATGCTCATGCTTATGATGGCATCGTCTGCACTTACCTGCCGTGTGCATTCCTCAAAACACTGAAGGACTTGACAGAGGTCTTGTAGCTTCGACCACTGCACACCAGACAACTCCATGTCTGCCATCCAACTGCCTGCCCGTGTATGTGTATCCTCCCACAAATAAATGACAGCACACCTCTGTTTGCACAGCCTCTGAAGCATGTGCAGTGTGGAGTTCCACCTTGTTGCAACGTTGATTATTGGGCGGTGCTGGGGAAGATTCAGCCATCGCTGATAGTTCAGCATACGACTGGAGTGTACGGGCGACTGGCAGATGTGCGAACAAAGTCTTCGCACCTTCAGGAACAAGGCTGGAAACTCCGGATCATTTTTCAGGAAGCACTGCACCACCAGGTTCAAGGTGTGAGCCAGGCAAGGAATGTGTTTCAGTTCTGAAAGAGCTATGGCAGCCATAAAATACCTTCCGTTATCACTGACTACCTTGCCTGCCTCAACATGTACACTGCCCAGCCATGACTGAGTTTCTTGCTGCAAGTACTCGGCCAGTACTTCCGCGGTGTGTCTGTTGTCGCCCAAACACTTCATTTGTAGCACAGCCTGCTGATGCTTACCACTAGCTGTTCCATAATGGGACACCTCGTGTGCAACACTGGCAGCTGCGGATGGAGTGGCCGTGCGACTGCGCTCTGTGGATGAGCTTTCACTTCTGGAGGAGGAGGAGGAGGGGTGGCGAACGCCTACAGCCAACTGTTTCCTAGACCGTGGGCTAGGCAGAACTGTCTCACTATGGCTGTCCCCTGTGGACCCTGCATCCACCACATTACCCAGTGCGCTGTGATGGACACGTAACATCCCTGGCCATGCCTACTGGACCATGCATCTTTTGTGAGGTGCACCTTTCTACTGACTGATTGCCTCAGTGCATGGACAATGCGGTCTTTGACATGATGGTGGAGGGCTGGGATGGCTTTTTTTACAAAGAAGTGTCGACTGGGTAGGTCATAGCATGGTACTGCGTAGGCCATCAGTTCTTTGAAAGCTTCGCTTTCAACCAAACGGTAGGGCATCATCTCTAACGAGATTAGTATAGCAATGTGGGTGTTCAAACCCTGTGTACGCGGATGACAGGATAAGTACTTTCTTTTTCCTAACGAGAGTCTCTTGTAGTGTGAGTTGGACTGGAGAGCTGCATATGGTGGAACTAGCGGTGGTGGACATGGCAGATTGAGAGAGGGTTGGTGATGGTATTCTTGATGTTGGCCTACATACAGTGTTTCCTACCAAGAACCTTGTGATTCCCTGACTGCTTTGGCCTTGCGACTCCACATTTGCTGCTGGTGTTGTCCTAACCAGTGGGCTTACAGTGAGGGAAGCAATGTAGCGTTGCTGACTACCTTCATTCTGAGCATGTGCACCAACGGTACGGGATGTTTGGTAGTTAGTCCAGGCTTGCAAGTGCATGCTGGTTTAATGTCTAAGCATGCACGTTGTATTTAAATTTTGGAGATTCTTACCTCTGCTAAAGGTCTTTGAGCATTTCTTACAGATAACTTTGCACTGATTAGAGTTGAGCGACCTTGACCTTTTTAGAGTCGAGCCGGGTTTCGCGAAACCCGACTATCTCAAAAGTCGGGTCGAGTGAAATCGGCCGATTATGACGTAAAGTCGGGATCGACCGAAACACGAAACCCAATGCAAGTCAATGGGGCAGCATAGTCGACAGTGAGTGGGGGCCAGGAAAACACCTAGAGTGCCCATTTTAATGTCAAAACCATCCATTCTTCTTAATGAAGCTTGTCAAGCGTAATTTACCTTATAATAATTGGAAGGCATTTGAAATTGGGGGTCATTTGGCTAAAGTTGTGGTGGGTAGGGCTGGTTCAAGTAATTTGTGGGCCCAGGAAATATGGACCACGTCACGGCAGTGGAACAGGGAGAGGTAAGTATTTCAACTTTGCAAGTGCTGTGAACCTGAGCAAGCAGGGGGGGCCCACTCGTTGGCATTGACACTGGCACAGGGCCCCTCAAAGTACAGCGGTGTGTTTGCACGGCGGGGGCGCCTCCCACCGGCAGCAACACTTTTGCGTACCATGAGAGGCCCTGTGCCAGTGACGTCGCCAACTAGTATTCCTCCCCCCACCTGATGAAGGAACCTGCACTTTCATCTGCACCTTCCTGTTTGTCCCCGTGTAAGGTGGTATGGTATGCGGGAAGGGGGACCTGACTTTCAGCAGGGTCACAATCTTGCAGTGTAGCGTGCACGGGAAATGTTGCGTTATGGGTCAATGTACCAGCAGACTCATCTATCACTGGCTGGGCAATGGGCAGGATGAGGAGGAAACACAGATATAGGCCCAAAGAATAAAGTGGGCTAAATGCAGTTCAAAATTGGTAACACAGGACTAATCAGGGGGCATTGCAGTGGAGGACAACTGGAATGAGAGGCTGACACAGAGAGTAGGCCCAAATCAGTAAGTAGTCGAAATGCAGTTCAAAATTGGCAACAGTAGTAAACAGGCGGCACAGCTTTGTTCAGTGGAGGAGAACAGCAAGGAGTGGCAGACACCGATAGTAGGCCCCAACCCAACTAGTAGGCCAAATGCAGTCTAACATTAACAACTACTTAACGAGCGCCTGAAAACGGAATTTCAGGACAGGAAACCAGGAGAACAGCAAGGAGCGGCAGACACCGATAGTAGGCCCCAAACCAACTAGTACGCCAAATGCAGTTGTTCCGTTTAACCACAATTTAATGAGAGCCTGAAGATAGAAGTTCAGGAAAGGCAACCTGGAGAACACCTTGGAGTGGAACACACCATCTCTCTACACCCCATACCCAATTTGTAGGCCTAATGCAGCGTAATTTCCAACAACTACTTAACGAGAGCATGATGATCGAAGCATTGGCGAGGAAACCTGGGGAACACCTTGGAGTGGAACACACCATCTCTCTAAAGTGGAACACGCCATCTCTCTACACCCCATACCCAATTTGTAGGCCTAATGCAGCGTAGTTTCCAACAACTACTAAACGAGAGCCGGAAGATCGAAGCAATGGAGAGGAAACCTGGGGAACACCTTGGAGTGTAACACACCATCTCTCTACACCCCATACCCAATTTGTAGGCCTAATGCAGCGTAGTTTCCAACAACTACTAAACGAGAGCCGGAAGATCGAAGCTCAGGAAAGGCAACCTGGAGAACACCTTGGAGTGGAACACACCATCTCTCTACACCCCATACCCAATTTGTAGGCCTAATGCAGCGTAGTTTCCAACAACTACTAAACGAGAGCCGGAAGATTGAAGCTCAGGAAAGGCAACCTGGGGAACACCTTGGAGTGGAACACACCATCTCTCTACACCCCATACCCAATTTGTAGGCCCAATGCAGCGTAGTTTCCAACAACTACTAAACGAGAGCCGGAAGATCGAAGCTCAGGAAAGGCAACCTGGGGAACACCTTGGAGTGTAACAAACCCTCTCTCTACACCACGGAAGGGCTGATTCTTAGGAAGGAAGGCTGTCGGAAAGAAGCAGGGCGCGTCCGAGGATGATTATATTCTTATTAGGTATAAACTCACCCTCGGACGCGCCCTGCTTCTTTATTTGTAATGAATGTTTATTTGCAATGTGGTTTTGACTTACTCTATTTTTTTGGTAAATAATGATTTTATTATTTTCATTGTTTTGCATCTTCTTGGCAATAATATAAAGAAGACGCGACAGGACAACACTCGGTGGATGCCATATCTGTGTTTAAAATTGAAAAAACCTTTCAGTTAACTACTTGCAGGAGAAAGTTATTGTAGCTGGTGGCCATTTTTAGTACTGTACCAGATTTTTGTTGTATGTGTTTGTTTTTAATGTTAAAATGTCTGCATTTGATATCTCTCCAGTATTTTCTTTTTTATAAGCAAAATACTTATTTTTATATTTTCTGATGTTGGTTCCAGGGGTACACGGGCAGCAGTGGTGTGGTCAGTGGAGGCCTAGTGGAAGGAGTGACCGCAGACAGGCATCGAAGGCCTAAAATAATAACACATGGCTGTAGGCAATTTTAAATTGGTTCCAGGGGTACAAGGGCAGCAGTGGTGTGGTCAGTGGAGGCCTAGTGGAAGGAGTCACCGCAGACAGGCATCGAAGGCCTAAAATAATAACACATAGCTGTAGGCAATTTTAAATTGGTTACAGGGGTACACGGGCAGCAGTGGTGTGGTCAGTGGAGGCCTAGTGGAAGGAGTGACCGCAGACAGGCATCGAAGGCCTAAAATAATAACACATGGCTGTAGGCAATTTTAAATTGGTTACAGGGGTACACGGGCAGCAGTGGTGTGGTCAGTGGAGGCCTAGTGGAAGGAGTGACCGCAGACAGGCATCGAAGGCCAAAAATAATAACACATGGCTGTAGGCAATTTTAAATTGGTTCCAGGGGTACACGGGCAGCAGTGGTGTGGTCAGTGGAGGCCTAGTGGAAGGAGTCACCGCAGACAGGCATCGAAGGCCTAAAATAATAACACATGGCTGTAGGCAATTTTAAATTGGTTACAGGGGTACACGGGCAGCAGTGGTGTGGTCAGTGGAGGCCTAGTGGAAGGAGTGACCGCAGACAGGCATCGAAGGCCTAAAATAATAACACATGGCTGTAGGCAATTTTAAATTGGTTACAGGGGTACACGGGCAGCAGTGCCCTGGTCAGTGTAGTAGTAGTAGAAAGAATGGACCGCAGACAGGCATCGAAGGCCTAAAATAAAAAAATTGGGCTGGCTGTAGGCAATTTTAAATTGGTTCCAGGGGTACACGGGCAGCAGTGGTGTGGTCAGTGGAGGCCTAGTGGAAGGAGTGACCGCAGACAGGCATCGAAGGCCTAAAATAATAACACATGGCTGTAGGCAATTTTAAATTGGTTCCAGGGGTACACGGGCAGCAGTGGTGTGGTCAGTGGAGGCCTAGTGGAAGGAGTCACCGCAGACAGGCATCGAAGGCCTAAAATAATAACACATGGCTGTAGGCAATTTTAAATTGGTTCCAGGGGTACACGGGCAGCAGTGGTGTGGTCAGTGGAGGCCTAGTGGAAGTAGTGACCGCAGACAGGCATCGAAGGCCTAAAATAATAACACATGGCTGTAGGCAATTTTAAATTGGTTCCAGGGGTACACGGGCAGCAGTGGTGTGGTCAGTGGAGGCCTAGTGGAAGGAGTGACCGCAGACAGGCATCGAAGGCCTAAAATAATAACACATGGCTGTAGGCAATTTTAAATTGGTTCCAGGGGTACACGGGCAGCAGTGGTGTGGTCAGTGGAGGCCTAGTGGAAGGAGTGACCGCAGACAGGCATCGAAGGCCTAAAATAATAACACATGGCTGTAGGCAATTTTAAATTGGTTCCAGGGGTACACGGGCAGCAGTGGTGTGGTCAGTGGAGGCCTAGTGGAAGGAGTGACCGCAGACAGGCATCGAAGGCCTAAAATAATAAGACATGGCTGTAGGCAATTTTAAATTGGTTCCAGGGGTACACGGGCAGCAGTGGTGTGGTCAGTGGAGGCCTAGTGGAAGGAGTGACCGCAGACAGGCATCGAAGGCCTAAAATAATAACACATGGCTGTAGGCAATTTTAAATTGGTTCCAGGGGTACACGGGCAGCAGTGTTGTGGTCAGTGGAGGCCTAGTGGAAGGAGTGACCGCAGACAGGCATCGAAGGCCTAAAATAATAACACATGGCTGTAGGCAATTTTAAATTGGTTCCAGGGGTACACGGGCAGCAGTGGTGTGGTCAGTGGAGGCCTAGTGGAAGGAGTCACCGCAGACAGGCATCGAAGGCCTAAAATAATAACACATGGCTGTAGGCAATTTTAAATTGGTTCCAGGGGTACACGGGCAGCAGTGGTGTGGTCAGTGGAGGCCTAGTGGAAGGAGTCACCGCAGACAGGCATCGAAGGCCTAAAATAATAACACATGGCTGTAGGCAATTTTAAATTGGTTACAGGGGTACACGGGCAGCAGTGGTGTGGTCAGTGGAGGCCTAGTGGAAGGAGTGACCGCAGACAGGCATCGAAGGCCTAAAATAATAACACATGGCTGTAGGCAATTTTAAATTGGTTACAGGGGTACACGGGCAGCAGTGCCCTGGTCAGTGTAGTAGTAGTAGAAAGAATGGACCGCAGACAGGCATCGAAGGCCTAAAATAAAAAAATTGGGCTGGCTGTAGGCAATTTTAAATTGGTTCCAGGGGTACACGGGCAGCAGTGGTGTGGTCAGTGGAGGCCTAGTGGAAGGAGTGACCGCAGACAGGCATCGAAGGCCTAAAATAATAACACATGGCTGTAGGCAATTTTAAATTGGTTCCAGGGGTACACGGGCAGCAGTGGTGTGGTCAGTGGAGGCCTAGTGGAAGGAGTGACCGCAGACAGGCATCGAAGGCCTAAAATAATAAGACATGGCTGTAGGCAATTTTAAATTGGTTCCAGGGGTACACGGGCAGCAGTGGTGTGGTCAGTGGAGGCCTAGTGGAAGGAGTGACCGCAGAAAGGCATCGAAGGCCTAAAATAATAACACATGGCTGTAGGCAATTTTAAATTGGTTCCAGGGGTACACGGGCAGCAGTGGTGTGGTCAGTGGAGGCCTAGTGGAAGGAGTGACCGCAGACAGGCATCGAAGGCCTAAAATAATAACACATGGCTGTAGGCAATTTTCAATTGGTTCCAGGGGTACACGGGCAGCAGTGGTGTGGTCAGTGGAGGCCTAGTGGAAGGAGTCACCGCAGACAGGCATCGAAGGCCTAAAATAATAACACATGGCTGTAGGCAATTTTAAATTGGTTCCAGGGGTACACGGGCAGCAGTGGTGTGGTCAGTGGAGGCCTAGTGGAAGGAGTCACCGCAGACAGGCATCGAAGGCCTAAAATAATAACACATTGCTGTAGGCAATTTTAAATTGGTTACAGGGGTACACGGGCAGCAGTGGTGTGGTCAGTGGAGGCCTAGTGGAAGGAGTGACCGCAGACAGGCATCGAAGGCCTAAAATAATAACACATGGCTGTAGGCAATTTTAAATTGGTTACAGGGGTACACGGGCAGCAGTGCCCTGGTCAGTGTAGTAGTAGTAGAAAGAATGGACCGCAGACAGGCATCGAAGGCCTAAAATAAAAAAATTGGGCTGGCTGTAGGCAATTTTAAATTGGTTCCAGGGGTACACGGGCAGCAGTGGTGTGGTCAGTGGAGGCCTAGTGGAAGGAGTGACCGCAGACAGGCATCGAAGGCCTAAAATAATAACACATGGCTGTAGGCAATTTTAAATTGGTTCCAGGGGTACACGGGCAGCAGTGGTGTGGTCAGTGGAGGCCTAGTGGAAGGAGTGACCGCAGACAGGCATCGAAGGCCTAAAATAATAACACATGGCTGTAGGCAATTTTAAATTGGTTCCAGGGGTACACGGGCAGCAGTGGTGTGGTCAGTGGAGGCCTAGTGGAAGGAGTGACCGCAGACAGGCATCGAAGGCCTAAAATAATAACACATGGCTGTAGGCAATTTTAAATTGGTTCCAGGGGTACACGGGCAGCAGTGGTGTGGTCAGTGGAGGCCTAGTGGAAGGAGTGACCGCAGACAGGCATCGAAGGCCTAAAATAATAACACATGGCTGTAGGCAATTTTAAATTGGTTCCAGGGGTACACGGGTAGCAGTGGTGTGGTCAGTGGAGGCCTAGTGGAAGGAGTCACCGCAGACAGGCATTGAAGGCCTAAAATAATAACACATGGCTGTAGGCAATTTTAAATTGGTTACAGGGGTACACGGGCAGCAGTGGTGTGGTCAGTGGAGGCCTAGTGGAAGGAGTGACCGCAGACAGGCATCGAAGGCCTAAAATAATAACACATGGCTGTAGGCAATTTTAAATTGGTTACAGGGGTACACGGGCAGCAGTGCCCTGGTTAGTGTAGTAGTAGTAGAAAGAATGGACCGCAGACGGGCATCGAAGGCCTAAAATAAAAAAATTGGGCTGGCTGTAGGCAATTTTAAATTGGTTCCAGGGGTACACGGGCAGCAGTGGTGTGGTCAGTGGAGGCCTAGTGGAAGGAGTGACCGCAGACAGGCATCGAAGGCCTAAAATAATAACACATGGCTGTAGGCAATTTTAAATTGGTTCCAGGGGTACACGGGCAGCAGTGGTGTGGTCAGTGGAGGCCTAGTGGAAGGAGTCACCGCAGACAGGCATCGAAGGCCTAAAATAATAACACATGGCTGTAGGCAATTTTAAATTGGTTCCAGGGGTACACGGGCAGCTGTGGTGTGGTCAGTGGAGGCCTAGTGGAAGGAGTTACCGCAGACAGGCATCGAAGGCCTAAAATAATAACACATGGCTGTAGGCAATTTTAAATTGGTTCCAGGGGTACACGGGCAGCAGTGGTGTGGTCAGGGGAGGCCTAGTGGAAGGAGTCACCGCAGACAGGCATCGAAGGCCTAAAATAATAACACATGGCTGTAGGCAATTTTAAATTGGTTACAGGGGTACACGGGCAGCAGTGGTGTGGTCAGTGGAGGCCTAGTGGAAGAAGTGACCACAGACAGGCATCGAAGGCCTAACATAACAAAAATGTCAATACAATGGTATTGTCAGTGGCAGGCATTGAAGGATGTCAGCGCATAGACTAAACATTGGTGGAGCTGTGAGATAATTTTGCAAGTGGTAGAGCACTGTTTGAGCTGGGGTGGGGGGAAACTGTTTTGTGGCCGGCGGTACAGGCCCAGGGCCCCTCATATTACAACGGTGTGTCTGACGTTGGGTGCGCACCACCACCGCCAGAGACACTTTATTGTACTAGGAGGGACCCAGTGGCAGTGCCGTCGACCAAAAGCGGGCTCACCCACCTCTTCAGACAAACTGCACTCTCACGGGTGCTGTCGCCAAGTGTCGATACCACGGCCCCGTGTGGGGAGTTTGGCCATTTAGTGAGGTGTAAACATGTCGTATGCTGGACAATCAGGTGCAGAAAATTACGAGATTGGAAAAGGCATTCAGAATAGTCCACAGGCAAGACCTTTTCATAGGAAAGCTAGGTGTCAGCCGGGCAAGGTGGGGCAAAAGATTTCGAAATCCAGTTGTGGTTCATTTTAATGAAGGTTAGATCATCTACATTTTGGGTAGCCAGACGAGTCCTTTTTTCTGTTAGTATTGAACCTGCAGCACTGAATACTCTTTCTGATAGGACACTCGCTGCCGGGCAAGCAAGCTCCTGCAATGCATATTCTGCCAATTCTGGCCAGGTGTCAAATTTTGATGCCCAGTAATCAAATGGGAATGACGGTTGAGGGAGAACATCGATAAGGGATGAAAAATAGTTTGTAACCATACTGGACAAATGTTGTCTCCTGTCACTTTGAATTAATGCTGCAGTACCTGTCCTGTCTGCGGTCATAGCAAAATCACTCCACAACCTGGTCAGAAAACCCCTCTGGCCAACGCCACTTCTGATTTCTGCCCCTCTAACTCCTCTGGTCTGCTGGCCCCTGCAGCTCGTGTGAGAACGATCACGGGCGCTGTGTGCAGGGAATGCCAGAAGCAAACGGTCATCAAGAGTTGATTGTTTGGTTGCTAATATTAGTTCCAAGTTCTCCTGTGGCATTATATTTTGCAATTTGCCTTTATAGCGAGGATCAAGGAGGCAGGCCAACCAGTAATCGTCATCATTCATCATTTTAGTTATGCGTGTGTCCCTTTTGAGGATACGTAAGGCATAATCCGCCATGTGGGCCAAAGTTCCAGTTCTCAAATCTGCGGTTGTGCTTGGTTGAGGGGCAGTTTCAGGCAAATCCACGTCACTTGTGTCCCTCAAAAAACCAGAACCCGGCCTTGCCGCGCCACCAATTTCCAGTGGCCCCGGAAAAGCTTCCTCATTAAAAATATAATCATCCCCATCATCCTCCTCGTCCTCCTCCTCCTCTTCGCCCGCTACCTCGTCCTGTACACTGCCCTGGCCAGACAATGGCTGACTGTCATCAAGGCTTTCCTCTTCCTCAGCTGCAGACGCCTGATCCTTTATGTGCGTCAAACTTTGCATCAGCCGACGCATTAGGGGGATGCTCATGCTTATTATGGCGTTGTCTGCACTAACCAGCCGTGTGCATTCCTCAAAACACTGAAGGACTTGACACATGTCTTGAATCTTCGACCACTGCACACCTGACAACTCCATGTCTGCCATCCTACTGCCTGCCCGTGTATGTGTATCCTCCCACAAAAACATAACAGCCCGCCTCTGTTCACACAGTCTCTGAAGCATGTGCAGTGTTGAGTTCCACCTTGTTGCAACGTCTATGATTAGGCGATGCTGGGGAAGGTTCAAAGAACGCTGATAGGTCTGCATACGGCTGGAGTGTACGGGCGAACGGCGGATATGTGAGCAAAGTCCACGCACTTTGAGGAGCAGGTCGGATAACCCCGGATAACGTTTCAGGAAGCACTACACCACCAGGTTTAAGGTGTGAGCCAGGCAAGGAATGTGTTTCAGTTGGGAAAGGGAGATGGCAGCCATGAAATTCCTTCCGTTATCACTCACTACATTGCCTGCCTCAAGATCTACAGTGCCCAGCCATGACTGCGTTTCTTTCTGCAAGAACTCGGACAGAACTTCCGCGGTGTGTCTGTTGTCGCCCAAACACTTCATAGCCAATACAGCCTGCTGACGTTTGCCAGTAGCTGCCCCATAATGGGAGACCTGGTGTGCAACAGTGGCAGCTGCGGATGGAGTGGTTGTGCGACTGCGGTCTGTGGACGAGCTCTCGCTTCTGCAGGAGGACGAAGAGGAGGAGGAGGGGGTGCGAACGGCTACAGCCAATTGTTTCCTAGACCGTGGGCTAGGCAGAACTGTCCCAAACTTGCTGTCCCCTGTGGACCCTGCATCCACCACATTTACCCAGTGTTCCGTGATGGACACGTAACGTCCCTGGCCATGCCTACTGGTCCATGCATCTGTTGTCAGGTGCACCTTTGTGCTCACAGATTGCCTGAGTGCATGGACGATGCGCTCTTTAACATGCTGGTGGAGGGCTGGGATGGCTTTTCTGGAAAAAAAGTGTCGACTGGGTAGCTCGTAGCGTGGTACAGCGTAGTCCATCAGGGCTTTGAAAGCTTCGCTTTCAACTAACCGGTAGGGCATCATCTCTAACGAGATTAGTCTAGCTATGTGTGCGTTCAAACCCTGTGTACGCGGATGCGAGGCTAAGTACTTCCTTTTTCTAACCATAGTCTCATGTAGGGTGAGCTGGACTGGAGAGCTGGAGATCGTGGAACTAGCGGGGGTGCCGGTGGACATGGCAGACTGAGAGACGGTGGGAGATGGTATTGTTGCCACCGGTGCCCTAGATGCAGTGTTTCCTACTACGAAACTGGTGATTCCCTGACCCTGACTGCTTTGGCCTGGCAAAGAAACCTGCACAGATACTGCAGGTGGTGCGGAAAATGGTGGCCCTACACTGCCGGAAGGGATGTTGCGTTGCTGACTAGCTTCATTGGCCGAGGGTGCTACAACCTTAAGGGACGTTTGGTAGTTAGTCCAGGCTTGCAAATGCATGGTGGTTAAATGTCTATGCATGCAACTTGTATTGAGACTTTTCAGATTCTGTCCTCTGCTTAAGGTAGTTGAACATTTTTGACAGATGACTTTGCGCTGATCAATTGGATGTTGTTTAAAAAAATGCCAGACTGCACTCTTTCTAGCATCGGATACCTTTTCAGGCATTGCAGACTGAGCTTTAACCGGATGGCCACGCTGTCCTCCAACAGGTTTTGGCTTTGCCACGCGTTTTGGGCAAGATACGGGCCCGGCAGATGGAACCTGTTGCGATGTTGATGCCTGCTGCGGACCCTCCTCCTCCGCTTCAGAACTGCTGCCGCCTGCACCCTGTTCCCCCAATGGCTGCCAATCGGGGTCAAGAACTGGGTCATCTATTACCTCTTCTTGTAGCTCGTGTGCAACTTCGTCTGTGTCACCGTGTCGGTCGGTGGTATAGCATTCGTGATGGGGCAACATAGTCTCATCAGGGTCTGATTCTTGATCAGCACCCTGCGAGGGCAATGTTGTGGTCTGAGTCAAAGGACCAGCATAGTAGTCTGGCTGTGGCTGTGCATCAGTGCACTCCATGTCAGATTCAACTTGTAATGGGCATGGACTGTTAACTGCTTCACTTTCTAAGCCAGGGACGGTATGTGTAAAGAGCTCCATGGAGTAACCCGTTGTGTCGCCTGCTGCATTCTTCTCTGTTGTTGTTTTTGCTGAAGAGGACAAGGAAGCGACTTGTCCCTGACCGTGAACATCCACTAACGACGCGCTGCTTTGACATTTACCAGTTTCACGAGAGGAGGCAAAAGAGCTAGAGGCTGAGTCAGCAAGATAAGCCAAAACTTGCTCTTGCTGCTCCGGCTTTAAAAGCGGTTTTCCTACTCCCAGAAAAGGGAGCGTTCGAGGCCTTGTGTAGCCAGACGACGAACCTGGCTCCACAGCTCCAGACTTAGGTGCAATATTTTTTTTCCCACGACCAGCTGATGCTCCACCACTACCACTACCCTCATTACCAGCTGACAATGAACGCCCCCGGCCACGACCTCTTCCACCATACTTCCTCATTGTTTTAAAAACGTAAACAAACTAACGGTATTTGTTGCTGTCACACAAATTATACGGTGAGCTATAACTTCAGTATGATTTAGCTACCCCTTTACAGGTGAGTGAGACCACAACGAAAATCAGGCACAATGTTACACACTCTGTTGTTGGTGGCAACAAATGAGAGAGATGCCACACACGCAGGACTGTCACTGAAGCACAAATTTAAATATTAATCTCCCACTGATTTGATTTTTTTTAAGGGAGACTTTAGGAAAAAAAAATAATAGAATAAAATGATTTTTTCAGGAAGAATTTAGAAACCAAATAAAATAATATGATTTTTTCAGGGAGAATTTAGAAAACAAATAAAACAAAAAAAGGCTTTCTATGGCCCACTGAGTGAGAGATGACGCACACAGGAGTCAGGAGTGGCACACAAGCCCAGAGGCCAATATTTATCTCCCACTTTTTTTTTTTTGTTCCAGGGAAAATTTATAAACCCAATAAAAAAAATAATAAATAGGCTTTCTATGGCCCACTATCTGAGAGACAGAGAGAGATGGCACGCTTAGGACTGGCACACAAGCCCAAAGGCCAATATTAATCTCCCTTTTTTTTTTAAGGGAGAATTTATAAAACAAAAAAAAAAAAAATAAATAGGCTTTCTATGGCCCACTATTTGTGAGAGAGATGGCACGCTCAGGACTGGCACACAAGCCCAGAGGCCAATATTAATCTCCCACTTTTTTTTTTTTTTCCAGGGAAAATTTATAAACCCAATAAAAAAAAAATAAATAAATAGGCTTTCTATGGCCCGCTATCTGAGAGAGAGAGATGGCACGCTTAGGACTGGCACACAAGCCCAAAGGCCAATATTAATCTCCCACTGATTGATTTATTGATTTTTTCAGGTAGAATTTAGAACCCAAATAAAGCAAAAAAAAAAAAAATGGGCTTTCTATGGCCCACTGAGTGAGTGATGATGCACACAGGAGTCAGGAGTGGCACACAAGCCCTGAGGCCAATATTTTTCTCCCACTGATTGATGTAGTGATTTTTTCAGGTAGATTTTAGAACCAAAATCAAGCAAAAAAATAAATAGGCTTTCTATGGCCCACTGAGTGAGTGATGATGCACACAGGAGTCAAGAGTGGCACACAAGCCCTGAGGCCAATATTTTTCTCCCACTGATTGATGTAGTGATTTTTTCAGGTAGATTTTATAACCCAAATCAAGCAAAAAAATAAATAGGCTTTCTATGGCCCACTGAGTGAGAGATGACACAGACAGGGATGGCACTCTAGCAGAAATGTCAATCTTAATCTCCCACAAAAAAAAAAAAAAACAGGGAGTGTCCTTCAATTACTATCTCCCTGCAGTAATCTCAGCCAGGTATGGCAGGCAGCAATAAGGAGTGGACTGATGCACAAATTAAATAAAAAGTGTGTACAAACCAAAAAGATAGCTGTGCAGAAAGGAAGGAACAAGAGGATTTGTGCTTTGAAAAAAGCAGTTGGTTTGCACAGCGGCGTACACACAGCAATGCAGCTATCAGGGAGCCTTCTAGGGCAGCCCAATGAGCTACAGCGCTGAGGGGGAAAAAAAAAATGTAGCTTCCACTGTCCCTGCACACCGAAGGTGGTGTTGGGCAGTGGAAATAGCTACAGCACAAGCGGTTTGGTGGTTAATGGACCCTGCCTAACGCTATCCCTGCTTCTGACGAAGCAGCAGCAACCTCTCCCTAAGCTCAGATCAGCAGCAGTAACATGGCGGTCGGCGGGAACTCCCCTTTATAGCCCCTGTGACGCCGCAGACAGCAAGCCAATCACTGCAATGCCCTTCTCTAAGATGGTGGGGACCAGGACCTATGTCATCACGCTGCCCACACTCTGCGTTTACCTTCATTGGCTGAGAAATGGCGCTTTTCGCGTCATTGAAACGTGACTTTGGCGCGAAAGTCGCGTACCGCATGGCCGACCCCGCACAGGGGTCGGATCGGGTTTCATGAAACCCGACTTTGCCAAAAGTCGGCGACTTTTGAAAATGAACGACCCGTTTCGCTCAACCCTAGCACTGATCATTTGAATCTTGGTTAAAAAATTCCCACACTGCATTCTTCCTACTATGGAATACCTTCTCAGGCATTGCACGCTGTGCTACTTTAACCCTAGAACGCATACCCATAGAAATCTACACATTCACGCACTTGGGGCCTTTTAGGCCTGTTTACAATTATCATGGAATAACTCAAATAAAAATACTTTTCAAAGTTTATTGCATAGTAAGGATGCATTCCCACTAGCGTAGGGGTCCACCAGGACGGGATTCCGTAATGGATCTGACCTCCTGGTTACCCCAGCTAAGGCTGGCGGAATCCCGCCATTCCGGCAACCTTAGCTGGAGTTACCAGGAGGTCAGATCCATTATGGATCCCCTTCTGGTGAACCCCAGCGCTACTGGGAACACAACCTAAGATGTGTATATTTCAAAACATAATTATGTGCATAAAACAACAAAAAAGTAAGTAAACGGGCACGCCAAATATAGGCATGCTATATGCAATTTTTTTATGAAAACATTTTTTGGTTGTAGCAAACTTGGTGCAGGAATATTTATTTGTAACTTTACATATTCCCCCAACAATTCTCTCATATTATTTTTTCGGCTGAATGTTCCTTGCATACATTTTGTCCGCAAGTAGAACAGAAATGCTCCAATTTTCTTTCCGTCTTTGCTGGACAAATATAGCAGCGCTTTCTTTTTTTTTTCTCTTTGCTCTGGATGTTCCAGAAAGCGTATTCCACATCGGATCATTGCCTCCGTAATTTGCCTTGATAAGCATATCATGCTGTTTCTCTCCATCATAGTATGCATCAAAAGTTCATAACAAAGTTCTGTCAAAAATAGACATCTCTTATCTTTCCTGCTGGCATGGAATTCTGGATAAGTTTGACAATAAACAATGTAGCTATTGAGGGCTGACACACCAAAGATATTGGAAAAAAGGGCAACAGGCCAACGTTTAGTCTGCCTTTTGCACGAATACTCTCCAATAGTGTTGAGCATTCCGATACCGCAAGTATCGGGTATCGGCCGATATTTGCGGTATCAGAATTCCAATACCGAGTTCCGATATTTTTGTGATATCGGGAATCGATATCGGGATTAAGATTCATGTGTAAAATAAAGAATAAAAATAAAAAATATTGATATACTTACCCTCGGACGCGCCCTGGTTGTCACCGCCGCAACCGCCATGCTTCCCTTTCTAAGAATGAGCGCGTTAAGGACTTTCGATGACGTCACGGCTTGTGATTGGTCGCTGAGCGGTCATGTGACCTTCAATGACATCGCGGCTTGTGATTGGTCGCGTGAGCGGTCACATGACCGCTCAGCGACCAATCACAAGCCGTGACGTCATCGAAAGTCCTTAACGCGCTCATTCTTAGAAAGGGAAGCATGGCGGTTGCAGCGGTGACAACCAGGGCGCGTCCGAGGGTAAGTATATCAATATTTTTTATTTTTATTCTTTATTTTACACATGAATATGGATCCCAGGGCCTGAAGGAGAGTTTCCTCTCCTTCAGACCCTGAGAACCATAGAAAATACCTTCCGATATTTGTGTCCCATTGACTTGTATTGGTATCGGATATCGGTATCAGCGATATCCGATATTTTTCGGATATCGGCCGATACCATCCGATACCGATACTTTCAAATATCGGATGGTATCGCTCAACACTACTCTCCAATCATTTCGTCCATCTTGTCAACACCTCCTTTTGTCTTATTATAATGCAGTATGATTTCAGGGTTTTTTTTCCTGTCATTGGTGTCAATACTTCCATCATGATGCATTGTACTCAGTAATATCACGAATTTTTCTTTCTTGGCGTTATAAGACACCATTGTTGCTTGATTGCAGAAACCGAATACACTCTCGTAGATTGTTCGCTGTGCATTGTGCTTCATGATTGGAGGAATTTTGCAGCGGTTTGGCCTCATAGTACCAACAAGTGTAAGTTGCTTTAGAAGCAAAAAGTTGGCCATTTCAAAATTGGTAAAGTAATTATCCATTGTAATATTTTTTCCTGAATTAAAAATTGGTAGAGCAAGTGTTTTTACTATGTCGGAACATAGGTCTTTCTGGACTGGAGCTTCAGCTGACCATGTTGTCATGCAGAATGAAAAGGAGATTGAGTTCCAGCTCCTTAAAATAATTCTTTTATTGATGCCTTTAAAAACATTTGTACACGGTGTACATTCTCCCTTAGGTATGTGCCGATGGATGGGGGATGTCTACCCTAAATGAAAATCTTAATAAATTAGAAGCACTTATGATGCAAGAAACAAAGATTTGGTGGGATCAGACTATGCTTAATAATTATGTGAGCAAGAGCATGATCCCTAGAGGGTTGTGTATTAAAAAAATGCCGACAACCATGTACTCCGTTGAATTTGAGAAGGAATGGAATTCTGTTCTTAGTAACTGTTCATTAAGCCTGATGAAGCTCATTATTAAGTATGAAGAAAATAAACTGACAACAATACAGCAGGAATTGAATGAAGTAAATTCCTTATTAAATGAGCATAAATCATGTGCACAGTTCGACACACTGATTGCGCAAATAAATCAGAAAGTCGCAACATTGGAAGAACAGATTATGGATTGCAAAAAGAAAAAAATTTGTCAGAGACTCTTATGACTATTCTACAAATAAAGTGTATGACTGGGGAGGCTGGGTTAACAGCAATAGAACACCCAGGTCCATATTAAAACACAGCCAGACTCACCAAAAACATAAAAAAACTGTTCAAAAAGAAGGCAAATAAATCACATGTGTATTTCACTTCATCAGACCCTGATTCGTCGGATAACCAGCTTACTGCTTCTGATGTTTCCCTGAATGAAAATGGAGCATGTGCTCCACAAAGTGATTACCGCCTGTCAAAAAACGCAAAAGGCGAGGGGGAAGAAAGCATCGCAGGCGGAGGGGGGATGTTGACGCGCAACAAGAAGCTTTACAACAAATAAATCAATATATAAATGTGTTAAATCTGTCCTCCAGAAATTTGTCCTCAGATCAAATCCAAGTATTATCGTTGGGTCTAATTTTTGTCCCAGATCAGGATTTCGATCTATTTACCACCATAATGGACACTAATAAATTTATATATTTAATTTGACTATTAAAAAGCATTTTCTTCAGGAGAACACTCTACAAGAAGACAGTCACCAAGAAAACCATATGGAACAAGAGAGACTTGATAATGAATTTTCTCATATGGATTTTGGGGAACAAATAACGCTGGTTGCGTTGCAAGATCTAGCCTCTGATCCGGTGTTAGAACATGAAAAGACTAATATATCTCAGAGTTTTACCACTAAGAACCCTTATTCCTATGCCCTTCACTCTAGGATAGATTGTATGGATCGCTTCCAAGAAAATGTGGAAAGGGAGTTGAGACAGCTCTATAATGATGTAAAATTAAAAAAACACAAAAGTCATAAAAATCTGTCTATACAACAACAAAAGGCAATAAATGAACTCAGAGGTATGTCAGATCTAACAATTAAAATGTCATCTAAAGAAGGGGTTGTAGTGGTATTAAACACAGTAGATTATCAGGAAAAAATGTTAGAACTATTGTCAGATCAGAAGACCTAGGGAAAATTAAAACAAAATGCTTCTCAAGAAATTATAAAGAAAAGGGATCTTATCATACAAGAAGGACAAAGCTTGGGGGTTTTAACCAAAAAACAAATAGAATATCTTTCAGTTGAAAATCCTATTCTCCCGATTATATATGGAGTACCCAAAATTCATAAGAAGGATGGCATTCCTCCAATGCGACCCATAGTGTCGGGAGTTGGATCATGTAACGAAAGGTTGTGTCAGTGGGTGGATTCTTTACTCCAGCCCTTAGTAAAACGAACCCCAGGGTACATCAAAGACTCTAAAGAAGTCTTACAAATTTTTTGTGACAGAACCTGGCAAGCCAACCATTCATGGTTATGCTGTGACATTATTTCGTTATACACATGCATACCTCACGATTTGGCAATTAGAGCTGAAAAATTTCATCCAATCAAATTCAGTAATTACTCAGAGGATCTAATACAGTACCTCTTGTCGGTAATATACGTTTTGCTAACTAATAATTTTTTTCTATTCGACAAAGAGTACTACATACAAAGGGCAGGAGTAGCCATGGGCGCTAAGTTCTCACCCTCCCTCGCAAATCTGGTAATGGCCTATTGGGAGATGGAGTATATTTTTTCAGTGGTTAACCCATTCTTGAAGAATGTGGTGTGGTATGGCAGATACATAGATGATACCCTCATTATATGGGGGGGCTGTGTGTCTGCCATACCACACTTCATCAATTATCTAAATTCCAATGAATACAACATCAGATTGACGTATAGGCATAGCCTAACTATTATCTCTTATTTGGATCTGGAACTTGTTGGACAGGTGGGTAAAAGTATAATAACTAAAACATATCACAAACCACTGATAGGCAACACCATCTTGCATGCTCAGAGTAGACATTGCAAACACACTATCAAGTCCATTCCAGTAGGTGAGCTTACAAGAATCAAACAAAACTGTAGTGTAGAAACAGATTTGATAGGAGAATTTGGACAAGTAGCCAACAAATCAAAAGACAGAAAATATCCACAATGGACAATAAATTGAGCTAGGGGAATTGTGGATAGAAAAAATAGAAAGGAATTGGTAATGTCTAATAAGGGAAATAAAAGCAACCTAGAAAAGGAAAAAAAAACATGTATATGTTTCCAATATAGCCCACAATACACCAAAATCAGAAATATTATATATAAATACCTGCCTATTTTGTATGAGGACCAACAACTATGTAACATATTGGATACAGGGATAAATGTAGTCTCGAGAAGAGCACCAACAATCGGCAACAAAATAGCACCTAGCATGTTCTCCTCTGAAAGTAACAAATGTAAAAAAAACTTGGTTAAAGCATGTGGGTTTTTATAAGTGTGGAACAAACAATTGTATGACGTGTCAACAAGCTGATGTCTCAAAAAGTTTCTATAATGCGGATGGAACAGTAAAATTCGATATAAAACAATTTATTAATTGTAATTCCACCAACATCGTATACAAAATAAATTGCAGGAAATGTAATATGTCATATGTAGGTTGTACGACCAGAAAGCTAAAAACACGAATAAGAGAACATTTGTATGACATAAAAAATAATCATAACTAGTGTTGAGCATTCCGATACCGCAAGTATCGGGTATCGGCCGATACTTGCGGTATCGGAATTCCGATACCGAGATCCGATACTTTTGTGGAATCAGGTATCGGTATCGGATCCATAGTGAGGTGTAAAATAAAGAATTAAAATTAAAAATATTGATATATTCACCTCTCCGGCGGCCCCTGGACATCACCGCGGGTAACCGGCAGGCTTCTTTGTTTAAAATGAGCGCGTTTAGGACCTGAGGAATGACGTCGCGGCTTCTGATTGGTCGCGTGCCGCCCATGTGACCGCCACGCGACCAATCAGAAGCCGCAACGTCATTCCTCAGGTCCTAAATTCCTCATTCTAGGAATTTAGGACCTGAGGAATGACGTCGCGGCTTCTGATTGGTCGCGTGGCGGTCACATGGGCGGCACGCGACCAATCAGAAGCCGCGACGTCATTCCTCAGGTCCTAAACGCGCTCATTTTAAACAAAGAAGCCTGCCGGTTACCCGCGGTGATGTCCAGGGGCCGCCGGAGAGGTGAATGTATCAATATTTTTTATTTTAATTCTTTATTTTACACATTAATATGGATCCCAGGGCCTGAAGGAGAGTTTCCTCTCCTTCAGACCCTGGGAACCATCAGGATACCTTCCGATACTTGGTGTCCCATTGACTTGTATTGGTATCGGATATCGGTATCGGCGAGATCCGATACTTTTCGGGTATCGGCCGATACTATCCGATACCGATACTTTCAAGTATCAGATGGTATCGCTCAACACTAATCATAACACTAACAGAAATATATCAGCAGCAGCGAAGTATTTTATTATGCACCACGCTCGCAGTACCACGTACTTCCAGGCTCAGGGGATAGAACATGTTAATGCACTACCACGGGGAGGAGACCCCAGATGACGACTCCTAACTAGAGAAGCATTTTGGATCTTCCATTTAAATACGCGATTCCCCACAGGATTAAATAAGCAAAATTAAGTAATGCTGCTTTATTGTTAATCATGAGATGAATTTTTATGTATTGTTTGTATTTTTGCATTGATTTTACTGCAGGACCTGTCAAAAGGTCATGTGAGTAGTAGATGTGATCTGACTGGATAGTGTTTCCTATAACTAAGGTGATCAGTCAGATCTCAATATGGCTTTGACAAAGATCGTTTGATCGAAACGCGTCGCCGTATCTCTGCTGTCCATGGGCACATACCTAAGGGAGAATGTACACCGTGTACAAATGTTTTTAAAGGCATCAATAAAAGAATTATTTTAAGAAGCTGGAACTCAACCCTCTTTTCTTTCCTATGGATCACTACGCTTGTCGGCAGCGGAGTTCCGAGCACCTGTGGTGAAGACTGGTGAAGACTGGTGAGCTGGCTTATGTTTCATTTTGTGCTGTCATGCAAAATCCACACTCTTCCCAGCAATAGCAGAGTCATAAAAGTTCTTCGCCAGCAACAATACAGACAAAAAGACTGAGTATCACATGTAAACCTAGTTAAGGCCTAAAAGGCCCCAGGTGCGTGAATATGGGGTAGTCCCAAAAAAAGGTTGTTATATTGAAATGTCTGTAACATAAAAATATATGAATAACTGGAAATTACTAACAACTATATACCTGAGGATTACCTAGATTTTCAAAATTCTAACTAAAATACTTTTACAGAAAAAAGAAAACAAGTAACCTGGCAGGCCTGCGAGGCCCAGGTATGCATTCAGCGTTCTAGGCTGAATGGCCACGCTGTCCTAAAACTATTTTTGGTTTTGACAAACGTTTTTGGCCAGATACGGGCAAGCCAGATGAAAGCTGTTGTGATGTAGATGGCTGCTGCGGATCATACTCCTCCGCTTCTGAGCTACTGGCAGCGGCACCCTCTTCCCCCAATGGCTGCCAATCTGGGTCAACAACTGGGTCATCTATCACCTCCTCTTCAATTTCATGTGCACCTTCCTCTGTGTCACCGTGTAAGGTGCTATAGGGTTCGGGACGGGGCACCATAGTCTCATCAGGGTCAGACTCTGGTTCAGTTCACTGTGAGGGCAAAGTAGTGATCTGAGTCAATGGAACAGCATAATGATCTAGCTGTGGCTGTGCATCTGTGCACTCCATGTCCGATTCATCTTGTAATGGGCTTTTAACAATTTCCCTCTCTAACCCAGGCATGGTATGTGTAAAGAGCTCCATGAAGTAAACTGTAGTGTCGCCTGCCGCATCCTTCACATTTGGTTTGGGTGAAGGACACAAGGAAGCGACTTGTTCCTGACCAGGAGCATCCACTGACGACTGGCTGCTTTTATATTTTGAACTTTTGGAAGAGGAGGCGAAAGAGCTAGAGGCTGAGTCAGCAAGCAAAGCAAAAACTTTTTCCTGCTGCTCCGGCTTTAAAAGCTGTTTTCCTACTTCCAGATAAGGGAGCCTTCGGGGCCTTGTGTAGCCAGACGATGATGCTGGCTCAACACCTCAAGCCTTTGGTGCTATTTTGCTTTTCCCAGTACCACCAGATGCTCCACTACCACCATCAGTACCATCTCGCAACGACCGCCCACGGCCTCTTCCACCATACTTCCTCAATTTAAATTGAGAATTTAAATCTCCCTTTTTTGGGGGGAGACTGCAACAAAACTCAGGCCCTGTGTATTACACTACACAATGTAAGTGGCAGAACGTGGCTGGAAGATGTAGACAAACTAACAGAACTGACGTAGATCCACGTACTGCCAATTTAAATCTTTCTTTTTTGGGGGGGGAGACTGCACCAAAACTCAGGCCCAGTATATTACACTACACAATGTAAGTGGCAGAACGTGGCTGGAAGATATACGACAAACAGAACTGACGTAGATCCACTTAGTACCAATTTAAATCTCCCTTTTTTTGGGGGGAGACTGCAACAAAACTCAGGCCCAGTGTATTACACTGCACAATGTAAGTGGCAGAACGTGGCTAGAAGATATATCAAAAAATACAAGGGCTGTAGTACAATTTCAATCTCCCTACAATGATCTCAGGACAAGTATGGCAGCAATAAAAAGGACTGATGCACACAAAAGTGTGGACAAATAAACAAGATAACTGTGCAGAAAGGAGCAACAGGATTTTTGCTTTGAAAAAAGCAGTTGGTTTGCACAGCGGCTTACACACAGCAATGCAGCTATCAGGGAGCCTTATAAGGCAGCCTAATAAGCTACAGAGCTGATGCACAAAAATATAAACTCCACTGTCCGTGCAAAGAAAAGGTGGTGTTGGACAGTGGAAATCGCTACAGCACAAGCAGTTTCGAGGCTTAATCTTCCCTCCCTAACTATATCCCTTCTTCTGATGCAGCTGCAGCAACCTCTCCCTATGCTAAGATCGGCAGACATAAGATGGGGGTCGGCGTGCACGCCCCTTTATAGCCCCTGTGAGGCCGCAGAAAGCAAGCCAATCACTGTCATATCCTTCTCTAAGATGGTGGGGACCGACACCTATGTCATCACACTGCCCACACTCTGCGTCCTCCTTCATTGGATGAAAAATGGCGCTGAAAACGTCATATGAAACGCGACTTTGGCGCGCTGATCGCCGAACTCATGGCCGATCCCACACTAGGATCGGGTCGGGTTTCACGAAACCCGACTTTGCCGAAAGTCGGCGATTTTTCAAATTGCCTGATCCGTTTCGCTCAACCCTATTTCAATGCACATCACTGGTAAATAGAGACCCGCAGCAGGGAGGGTGACCAGAGAGAATATCTTTTACATGAATGTTAGTATATTTTTTCTACATCTTACATTTATTATGCTCTGGGCAGGAGTCCTGTGGCTCGGGTGTTACATGTGGCTTGCAGACGCATGATGTGTGGCTCGTGACTGCCTGCCAGCCAGCTCGGTGCATCATCACCAGGTATAGCAAATAACTATGAAAAGCGGTTCTCCAGATGGTGAATTTTTAGAGTAAGACTGTATAGAAGTATAGATCTGAATGTGCACATTCTGGCTTTGGGGGTTTGGAGATAATTTTAGTATGGTAAACTGAAGACCAGATAGTGCTAATGATTAGAGGAGGTGCTTGCAGCTGGATGCACCAATGTGATTGGAGTGATTGATGTGAGAATACTGAATGGTGGTATTGTGGGAACTTCTGGATCTTGGTATACCGCCTGTGTGTGATTTCTCAGAAAAAAAGTGTACACAAGTAAAGATAAAAAGCACAAAGTTCAAAATAGTGTGAAACCAGAAAATGGCACCATACACCCACCACATCACATGTTGAGGTTGTACATTCAGATAAATAGCATACAATAAATCACAGCTTAATATGAATAGGTAAAGAGACCTAATTTCTAAATAGGGTCACTCTCAAAGAGACGTGAAAGACTATAGAAGCAAAAGAACCAAAAAAATACACAAAGATTACCTTCTGTGGGTGATGGTGCCTGCCCCTACTCACGTTTCGGCTATTGACTTTTTCACATCTCTTTGAGAGTCACCCTATGAATTTTTGTCTGTTTACCCATTCATATTATGCTATGAAGTATTTTATTAATCTGTATGTACAACCTCTACATGTGATGTGGTGGGTGTATGGTGCCTTTTTTCTGGTCTCTCACTATTTTAAACATTGTCTGTGGTTTTTGTCTTTACTTTGTTAATAACATTTTGTATTTTTTATAATTGGTTCTTGTGTACACTTTTTTTCAGATTTTTCCTTATTGTACTGAACCTTATATATGTCCATAATTATTTGGCATCTTACTAGCATTTGTTTGCATGTAACACTGGCTGTGTGTTTTTTTTATTTATTTACGCCATGTTTTATTGATCCAACCTCCTTATATATATATGTGTGATTTCTGTGGAAAAGCTTTGTCTGTCGTTCTACCAGCAATGTGTCGCTAATGTGAAGAGTGTGGGAGCTGTATGTGGCTTGCGACTTTCTCTTAGACCTAAATGTGGCTTGCGACCCTCTTTCAAAGCTGAATGTGGCTCTCAAGGTCAGAAAGATTGGGATCACTGGCCTGGGGTCTCGTCAGACCTCGGAGCATAACCAGAGACTCTCAATTCATAGAGAGAAAATTAGCTATGAATTGAATTTGGCAGTACATTTCACACCGTTTGGTGAATTTGAATTTTATTGGATCTGCACATCTCTAGTTTTTATTGTTCATCTTTCCTATATTTGCTAGTGAGATGCAGGGTCCTGTCAGCTGAAGTTTTGTACATTTGTCTAGATTTCCATTCAAAGCTTAAGAGGCTCCAATTAAGTCTCTTGACCTCACCCTTCTTATTCTGTTCTTGCACTTAGTTAATGTGTAGTTGAAAGCAAATTGAGAAGATTTCCCATTCAAATGTCATTAAAGATGCAATGCGTATAATCTGAAAGTTTAATATTTGATGAGTATTAACATAATTTAATATTTTATTATTATTAATATTTAATTATCATTTATATTAATTAATGTTTTGTGTGTATCTAATACCTTTAATGTTTTGCATAAGTCAAAAGAAATAAATGCATTATCATACGTAGCCATTTAAAAGTGGCTATAATTTATGGGATACTACGTAAACATTATATTAGGATGGTATCAAAGTTTATATTCAGCATGAATTTCTTACATTTTGATAGTACATTTTGCCATAAATTATTTGGTATAAGTATCTACCACTGGAAAATACTTCATTTCAGGTACATGCATCCTTGCTTTAAAATTAGCTTTTGAACTCATTTAAAATTCATGTAATCTATGAGAAAAATAGAAAGCCTGGACTGCAGATTATTGACACCTGCTTGAGAGAAATAATGAACTTTTGTAGCACTTGTTTGCCAAAACAACGGGGAAAACTGATTTATTATACAGTTAATGACCTTCTATTCTTGTGGTTTGAATAGTCTTCAGGGAATTATGTGATTATCTTTGTGCAAATGGATAAAAAGAAATATTTTTGAGAGAAATTTCAGCCTATCAAAGTCTCATAGGTATAAGTCATGTGTTAAAGTGACAGAAGCTTCTATATCATGCATAGTAAATATATCATTATTTGGATATAGGCTATGGAATGAATAGTTGCCAGGGATCTCATGTATTTAATAGGATAACATTCAACAGTCACAGACACTTTTACTGATATACATTCTGTTCAGTAACTAGCTTGATATTCCCTTAGGGATTATGCACGCAACTTTACGACAACTCTGTAAAAGCTGCAAGTTGTGCAAAGCAAGAATACAAACCCATAAAAATCTATTAGTCTATGCTGTATTATTATTATTTATTATTATAGCGCCATTTATTCCATGGCGCTTTACATGTGAGGAGGGGTATACATAATAAAACAAGTACAATAATCTTGAAAAATACAAGTCACAACTGGTACAGGAGGAGAGAGGACCCTGCCCGCGAGGGCTCACAATCTACAAGGGATGGGTGAGGATACAGTAGGTGAGGGTAGAGCTGGCCGTGCAGCGGTTTGGTCAATCGGTGGTTACTGCAGGTTGTAGGCTTGTCGGAAGAGGTGGGTCTTCAGGTTCTTTTTGAAGGTTTCGATGGTAGGCGAGAGTCTGATATGTTGTGGTAGAGCATTCCAGAGTAGGGGGGATGCACGAGAGAAATCTTGTATGCGATTGTGGGAAGAGGAGATAATAGGGGAGTAGAGAAGGAGATCTTGTGAGGATCGGAGGTTGCGTGCAGGAAAGTACCGGGAGACGAGGTCACAGATGTATGGAGGAGACAGGTTGTGGATGGCTTTATATGTCATGGTTAGGCTTTTGTACTGGAGTCTCTGGGTGATGGGGAGCCAGTGCAGGGATTGACAGAGGGGAGAGGCCGGGGAATAGCGGGGGGACAGGTGGATTAGTCGGGCAGCAGAGTTTAGAATAGATTGGAGGGGTGCAAGAGTGTTAGAGGGGAGGCCACAGAGCAGGAGGTTACAGTAGTCAAGGCGGGAGATGATGAGGGCATGGACTAGGGTTTTTGCAGATTCTTGGTTTAGGAATGTGCGGATCCGTGAAATATTTTTGAGTTGGAGGCGGCAGGAAGTGGAAAGGGTTTGGATATGTGGTTTAAAGGAGAGATCAGTGTCAAGGATTACCCCGAGACAGCGAGCTTGTGGGACTGGGGAGAGTGGGCAGCCGTTTACTGTAATGGATAGGTTCGTTGGGGAGATCGCGTGAGATGGGGGAAAGATGATGAATTCTGTTTTGTCCATGTTAAGTTTTAGAAATCTAGTGGAGAAGAAGGATGAAATAGCGGACAGACATTGAGGGATTCTGGTTAGTAGGGAGGTGATATCTGGTCCAGAGATGTAGATCTGTGTGTCGTCAGCATAGAGATGATACTGAAAGCCGTGGGATTCTATGAGCTGTCCCAGGCCAAAGGTGTAGATGGAGAAGAGCAGGGGTCCTAGAACTGAACCTTGCGGGACTCCGACAGATAGGGGGCGAGGTGAGGAGGTGGTGTGTGAGTGGGAGACGCTGAATGTACGGTCAGTTAGGTATGATGAGATCCAGGATAGGGCCAATTCTGTGATGCCAAGGGATGAGAGGGTCTGCAGCAGCAGGGAATGGTCCACTGTGTCAAAGGCAGAGGACAGGTCCAGGAGGAGGAGGACAGAGTAGTGTCGCTTGCTCTTGGCGGTTAATAGGTCATTGGTGACCTTAGTTAGGGCAGTTTCAGTGGAGTGGTGTGACCGGAAGCCTGATTGAAAGCGGTCGAAGAAGGAGCAGGAAGATAGATGGGAGGACAGTTCAATATGGACATGTTGTTCCAGTAGTTTTGAGGCAAAGGGGAGAAGTGATATAGGGCGATAGCTAGATACAGAGGATGGGTCAAGAGAGGGCTTTTTGAGGATAGGTGTGATTGTGGCATGTTTAAAGCTTGAGGGGAAAATGCCAGTTGTTAGTGATAGGTTAAAGAGATGGGTTAGGGTTGGGATGAAGACTGTGGTGAGGTTTGGGATGAAGTGGGATGGGAGTGGGTCAAGTGCACAGGTGGTGAGATGCGATCTTGAGAGTAGAGTGGAGAGTCCGTCTTCTGTAATGGTGGAGAAGTTGGTTTTGGAGGTGGAGGGCTGGGTAGTTGGGAGGAAGGGTTCTGGGGGTTGTTTACTAAAATTGTCTCTGATGTTCTCAATTTTCTGCTTGAAAAATGAGGCGAAGTCTTCAGCTGAGATGAGTGGGGAGGGAGGAGGTGCTGGGGGACGGAGGAGAGAGTTGAAGGTGTTGAATAACTGTTTGGGGTTGTGAGACAGGGAGGATATGAGAGATGAGAAGTAGGTTTGTTTTGCTGTGGCGAGCATGGTTTTGAAAGCAGTGAGGGACTGTTTGAATGCGATGAAGTGCTCGATGGAGTGGGATCTTTTCCATCTGCGCTCAGCAGCTCTGGAAGCTCGCCTCAGTTCTTTTGTCATGCTGGTGTGCCAGGGTTGTCTGTTGATTTTGCGAGCTTTGGTATGTGTGAGAGGGGCAAGAGATTCCAAAGCTGCAGCTATTGTGGTGTTATATAGAGCGGCAGCATCATCCGCATTGTGTAGGGAGCTTATGTCTGTGAGAGGGAGGAGGGATTCAGAGAGTGAGTGAAGATCAAGGTGTTTAAGATTTCTGCGAGGGTGTGAGAGTTTGTGGGGTGGGGGTTGTAGACAAGGAGTGGAAAGGGAAGAGAATGTAAGTAGGTTGTGGTCAGAAAGAGGAAGAGGTGAGTTTGAGAGGTTAGATAGGGAGCAGAGGCGGGAGAGAATGAGGTCCAGTGTGTGACCATCTTTGTGGGTGGCTGTAGAAGACCATTGAGTGAGGCCAAAGGAGGAAGTGAGAGATAGAAGTTTAGTGGCAGCTGAGAGGGAAGTGTCAATGGGGATGTTGAAGTCGCCCATGATGATAGTGGGGATGTCAGCGGCGAGGAAGTGGAGTAGCCAGGTGGTGAAGTGGTCGAAGAAGGTGGTGGCTGGCCCTGGGGGACGGTAGATGACAGCCAGTTGGAGGTTGGAGGGGGAGTAGATGCGCACAGAGTGCACCTCAAAGGAAGGGAGGGTAACAGAGGGTGGCAGTGGGATTGGGGTGAAGAAGCAGTTATCTGACAGGAGAAAACCAACTCCTCCGCCATGCTTGCTGCTGGGGCGGGGTGTGTGAGAAAGGTGGAAGCCACCGTAAGAGAGTGCCGCAGGGGAGGCTGTGTCAGAAGGGGTGAGCCAGGTTTCAGTGATGCCGAGGAAGGAGAGTTTGTTATTGATAAAGAGGTCATGGATAAATGGAAGTTTATTGCAGACAGAGCGTGCGTTCCATAGTGCTCCAGATAGGGAAATTGGGGGAGTGGGGGCAGGATGAATGGGTATGAGGTTACTGTGGTTGCGAGGACGTGTAGAGGATCGTGGCAGGGGATTAGAAATGAATGTGGGGATGTGATGAGGAGGGCCAGGATTTGGGGATATGTCGCCAGCAATGAGGAGCAGCAGACAGAGCGTTAGAAGGTGTGAGCTGGATAGGTCGTGATGTGGCCGTGTGTGCCTGGCGAGAAAGGATTGTATGTGGAGGAATAGTTCTGTGGAGGAGGTGAGATGACTGGGGAGGATGGAGGGAGAAATGACTAGTTCTTTACTGGGTGGAGGGACTACAGGAGATAGGAAGAAATAGAGTAGTATGGGGGTGAATGTGAAAAGAAACCGAAACATTATGGTGGTTTTCTATTCCTTTATCTTCCAGTCAATTCCAGTCCAATTCTAGTCTAATTCATAGCAATTAAAAAACTGCAATTTAAAAATGCAATTTCTAAGATGGTCAGACACGTCTGGTCAGACTCATGGCTATGAATTTATGGGCACCTAAGGGCTCACAGCTGAGAGGGAGGATGTGGGCGTGTGTGTCTAGAGCACATGTTCACAGTTAAGCCAGGTCATAAAGAGGGGGTGGGGTAGATGGCCACTCAGGTATGCAAGCAAGAAGCAAGGGAAGTGAAATACGAATGGATAGAAAACAATGGGTAAGCAAAGCATACCAGGTGGGAATTATATGCAGTTCACATAAACACACATTGCAGGAAAGGCAGAGTAGATGGACAGCAGCATACCAGGTGGGAATTATATGCAGTTCACATAAACACACATTGCAGGAAAGGCAGAGTAGATGGACAGCAGCATACCTGTGGGTAGACAGGGTAACTGTTTGTCCCTATATTTAAGATTAATTGGACAAGGACATTGGCATGCTCCATCATTTGAAATTTTAAGGAGATACAGTGACGTATGGAGTCGCCATATGGCAAGAGATGGAGTGATTTACTCACAAAACAGAGTGCTTTGTTCTGTTCTGGATTTTTTCACTCCGCTTTGCATAGTAGATGCTGCTTACTAGGCATGCATCTCAGTCAGGAATATCAAGCAACATATAAGTATTTGTAAGTATTGTACATGATAACCTTAACTTGGTTCAGGTTTGCACTTGAGGCTGATTAGGCATGAAACCAAGTCAAAGATATTGGGCAAAGTACAATTCTTTATAGGTCTCCAACACAATAATCTAACTAAACTCTGCTTGCTGGACATGGAAATGAGGAAAATTCAATATGGAAACAATGCCTGATGACTCCACGGTGCACAAAAACATAAGAACTGATGTGAACAAAAATGGCAGCAGGTTCCCTGTATTTTGTAAAAATTTGAAATATTTAGCAGTAACAGGAGGCAGTTTGTTGAGCAATGTAATAATGAATGTTTGCAGGCAACAGTGAAGCATGGTGGAGGGTCATTGCAATCTTGGAACTGCATTTCACATTTCAGAAAATGGAGTTAAGGCTTTTTTCAAGATTAATGGTGTCCTCAATACTGAGAAAAACAGGTAGGTACTTACCCATCATGCAGTACCATCAGAGTGGCATCCTATTGACTCCATATGTATTCTTCAGCAGAACAATGACCCCAAACATGCAGACATTATTAAAACTATCTTCAGAGTTAAAAAGAACAAGGCATCCTGGAAGTGATGCAACAGCTTTTACAGAGTCTTTATTATTATTATTATTATTATTATTATTATTATTATTATTATGGCATTAATTCCATGGCACTTTACATGTGAGGAGGGGTATACATCTCAACATCCTCGAGTCTGTCTGGAATTAGATCAAGAGACTAAAAGATTTGAGCCAGCCTTCATCCACAGAGATGTACCGCACTTTTCTAACTATGAAACACACTTTTTACCCCAACATTTTGTAGAAAAAGGGGGAGTACGTCCGGATATACTTGCTGTGGACAGGGAGTGGGGAGAGGCAGCGGCAGACAAGTAGATCACAGGAGTCAGGAGCCAGCTGCTGCGGCTAACACCTGTGCCCACTGGTAAAGAAAATTAATATTCACTGCTCTCCACACCCATAGTCCCTCCCACCTCCATGACCTGAAGCCTGCGCTGAGAGGTTGGAGGGATTATGGACGTGTGGAGGAATGAATATCAATTTCTCCTTAATAGCAAGAACATTGATAGCCACAGTCACCAGCTTCCTGCTGCTGCTGAGTGATCAGGTGTGCCTGCTATTAAAGAGAATGAATATTCACTGCTCCCAATGCCCATGGGAGTGAAGAGCAGTGAATATTCATTCTCTTTAATAGTGGGCACTTGTGATCAGTTAACCATTGCAGGAAGCCAGCGGCTGCAACTAGCAGTGTGCCTGCTATTAAAGAAGATGAATATTGACTGCTCTACATGCCCATAGTCCATGGCGTGGGGAGTAGCGAGTGTTCTGACAGGTGACCTCAATGAGTAACCAGCGCATGAAGTCACTGCCATGTGCTGCTTACAAGCTGATATCAGCTGCTGACAACATAACACGTTGCGAGGGAGCAGAGAAAAGGTAAGTAGAATGGTTTATGCTTCTATATGTGCAGTGTGATGGGGGCCATAAATACCAGGATGGAAATGGGGGAGGCCATGCATCGCATAACAGGATGAGGATGAGGGTTCATGTATAGCAAGATGAGGATGGTGGGGTCATGTATACCAGGATGAGGATGGTGGCAATGTATACCATGTATACCAGGATGGGGATGAGGGCCATGCATACCAGGATAGGGAAAAGGGGGTCATTTATACCAGGTTTACTTTCTAAAAGTTTTTGAAGAAATTTGTCATGTTCCAAACATATTGGCACACTAAATACCATATTTTTCGGATTATGAGATGCACTGGACCATAAGACGCACCTAGGTTTTGGAGGAGGAAAATAGAAAAAAAATTGAAGCAAAAAATGTGGTCAGGACGCATTATTATGTGGGAATCTGCTGCTGACACTGTTATAAGGGTACAGGATCACGCACCTAGGTTTTGGAGGGGGAAAATAGAAAAAAAATTGGAGCAAAAAATGTGGTCAGGACGCACTATTATGGGGGAATCTGCTGCTGACACTGTTATAAGGGTACAGGATTGTTGTGAATTCTGTGGCCAAGCTCCCTCCTGTGGTCGTGAGTGGTACTTCGGCTGGTTCTGTCTATGAGCTTCCTTTGGTGGATGAGAGTGGTACTGCGGCTTCTGAGTTTCCTTCCTCAGGTGATGAGGTTAAGTTGTTAGGTGCTGCTCTATTTAACTCCACCTAGTGCTTTGATCCTGGCCTCCAGTCAATGTTCTAGTATTGGTCTTGCTTTCTCCTGGATCGTTCCTGTGGCCTGTCTATCCTGCATAAGCTAAGTTTTGCTTGTAACATAGTAACATAGTTAGTAAGGCCGAAAAAAGACATTTGTCCATCCAGTTCAGCCTATATTCCATCATAATAAATCCCCAGATCTACGTCCTTCTACAGAACCTAATAATTGTATGATACAATATTGTTCTGCTCCAGGAAGACATCCAGGCCTCTCTTGAACCCCTCGACTGAGTTCGCCATCACCACCTCCTCAGGCAAGCAATTCCAGATTCTCACTGCCCTAACAGTAAAGAATCCTCTTCTATGTTGGTGGAAAAACCTTCTCTCCTCCAGACGCAAAGAATGCCCCCTTGTGCCCGTCACCTTCCTTGGTATAAACAGATCCTCAGCGAGATATTTGTATTGTCCCCTTATATACTTATACATGGTTATTAGATCGCCCCTCAGTCGTCTTTTTTCTAGACTAAATAATCCTAATTTCGCTAATCTATCTGGGTATTGTAGTTCTCCCATCCCCTTTATTAATTTTGTTGCCCTCCTTTGTACTCTCTCTAGTTCCATTATATCCTTCCTGAGCACCGGTGCCCAAAACTGGACACAGTACTCCATGTGCGGTCTAACTAGGGATTTGTACAGAGGCAGTATAATGCTCTCATCATGTGTATCCAGACCTCTTTTAATGCACCCCATGATCCTGTTTGCCTTGGCAGCTGCTGCCTGGCACTGGCTGCTCCAGGTAAGTTTATCATTAACTAGGATCCCCAAGTCCTTCTCCCTGTCAGATTTACCCAGTGGTTTCCCGTTCAGTGTGTAATGGTGATATTGATTCCCTCTTCCCATGTGTATAACCTTACATTTATCATTGTTAAACCTCATCTGCCACCTTTCAGCCCAAGTTTCCAACTTATCCAGATCCATCTGTAGCAGAATACTATCTTCTCTTGTATTAACTGCTTTACATAGTTTTGTATCATCTGCAAATATCGATATTTTACTGTGTAAGCCTTCTACCAGATCATTAATGAATATGTTGAAGAGAACAGGTCCCAATACTGACCCCTGCGGTACCCCACTGGTCACAGCGACCCAGTTAGAGACTATACCATTTATAACCACCCTCTGCTTTCTATCACTAAGCCAGTTACTAACCCATTTACACACATTTTCCCCCAGACCAAGCATTCTCATTTTGTGTACCAACCTCTTGTGCGGCACGGTATCAAACGCTTTGGAAAAATCGAGATATACCACGTCCAATGACTCACCGTGGTCCAGTCTATAGCTTACCTCTTCATAAAAACTGATTAGATTGGTTTGACAGGAGCGATTTCTCATAAACCCATGCTGATATGGAGTTAAACAGTTATTCTCATTGAGATAATCCAGAATAACATCCCTCAGAAACCCTTCAAATATTTTACCAACAATAGAGGTTAGACTTACTGGCCTATAATTTCCAGGTTCACTTTTAGAGCCCTTTTTGAATATTGGCACCACATTTGCTATGCGCCAGTCCTGCGGAACAGACCCTGTCGCTATAGAGTCCCTAAAAATAAGAAATAATGGTTTATCTATTACATTACTTAGTTCTCTTAGTACTCGTGGGTGTATGCCATCCGGACCCGGAGATTTATCTATTTTAATCTTATTTAGCCGGTTTCGCACCTCTTCTTGGGTTAGATTGGTGACCCTTAATATAGGGTTTTCATTGTTTCTTGGGATTTCACCTAGCATTTCATTTTCCACCATGAATACCGTGGAGAAGAAGGTGTTTAATATGTTAGCTTTTTCCTCGTCATCTACAACCATTCTTTCCTCACTATTTTTTAATGGGCCTACATTTTCAGTTTTTATTCTTTTACTATTGATATAGTTGAAGAACAGTTTGGGATTAGTTTTACTCTCCTTAGCAATGTGCTTCTCTGTTTCCTTTTTGGCAGCTTTAATTAGTTTTTTAGATAAAGTATTTTTCTCCCTATAGTTTTTTAGAGCTTCAATGGTGCCATCCTGCTTTAGTAGTGCAAATGCTTTCTTTTTACTGTTAATTGCCTGTCTTACTTCTTCGTTTAGCCACATTGGGTTTTTCCTATTTCTAGTCCTTTTATTCCCACAAGGTATAAACCGCTTACACTGCCTATTTAGGATGTTCTTAAACATTTCCCATTTATTATCTGTATTCTCATTTCTGAGGATATTGTCCCAGTCTACCAGATTAAGGGCATCTCTAAGCTGTTCAAACTTTGCCTTCCTAAAGTTCAATGTTTTTGTGACTCCCTGACAAGTCCCCCTAGTGAAAGACAGGTGAAACTGCACAATATTGTGGTCGCTATTTCCTAAATGCCCAACCACCTGCAGATTTGTTATTCTGTCAGGTCTATTAGATAGTATTAGGTCTAAAAGTGCTGCTCCTCTGGTTGGATTCTGCACCAATTGTGAAAGATAATTTTTCTTGGTTATTAGCAGAAACCTGTTGCCTTTATGGGTTTCACAGGTTTCTGTTTCCCAGTTAATATCCGGGTAGTTAAAGTCCCCCATAACCAGGACCTCATTATGGGTTGCAGCTTCATCTATCTGCTTTAGAAGTAGACTTTCCATGCTTTCTGTTATATTTGGGGGTTTGTAACAGACCCCAATGAGAATTTTGTTACCATTTTTCCCTCCATGGATTTCAACCCATATGGACTCGACATCCTCATTCCCTTCGCTAATATCCTCCCTTAAAGTGGACTTTAGACAAGACTTTACATAGAGACAAACCCCTCCTCCTCTCCGATTTTTACGATCCTTTCTAAACAGACTGTAACCCTGTAAGTTAACTGCCCAGTCATAGCTTTCATCTAACCATGTCTCGGTTATTCCCACTATGTCAAAGTTACCTGTAGATATTTCTGCTTCTAGTTCTTCCATCTTGTTTGTCAGGCTTCTGGCGTTTGCGAGCATGCAGTTTAGAGGATTTTTTTTTTGTTCCAATCTCCTCACTGTGGATTGTTTTAGAAATGTTCTTACCTCCCTTCTGAGTATGTTTTCCTGGGTTGTCTTTGTTCGAGTCTAATGTTTTTCTTCCCGTCCCCTCTTCTTCTAGTTTAACGCCCTCCTTGTGTTATTTTTGTTTGCTATTTTTTCTGTCCAGCTTGCTATATTGGTTTTTCTTGCTTGCTGGAAGCTCTGGGACGCAGAGGGAGCACCTCCGTACCGTTAGTCGGTGCGGAGGGTCTTTTTGCCCCCTCTGCGTGGTTGTTTGTAGGGTTTTGTGTTGACCGCAAACCAATCTTTCCTATCTTCGGTCTGTTCAGTAGGTTGGGCCTCACTTTGCTAAGTCTATTTTATCTCTGCGTTTGTATTTTCATCTCAACTCCCAGTCATTATTTGTGGGGGGCTGCCTTTTCCTTTGGGGTTATTTCTCTGAGGCAAGGTAGGCTTATTTTTGTTTCTTAGGGCTAGCTAGTTTCTCAGGCTGTGCTCGAGGCACATAGGACTGGTCAGGAGCGCTCCACGGCTACCTTTAGTGTTGTTGGATAGGATTAGGGATTGCGATCAGCAGAGTTCCCACGTCTCAGAGCTCGTCCTATGTTTTTGGTAATTGTCAGGTCACTTTGTGTGCTCTGAACTTCAAGGTCCATTGTGGTTCTGAATCACCTGTTCATAACACAGGATCCCATATCCTGGTATGTATATGTCACCAAAGTATACATGGCTGTTGTGAATTCTGTTGTCGACCTCCCTCCTGTGGTCGTGAATGGTACTTCGGCGAGTTCTGTCCATGGACTCCCTCTGGTGGCTGTGAGTGAAGCTGCTGCTTCTGAGGTTCCTTACACAGGTGACGTGGTTTATCCTTTGGTTGGCTGCTCTATTTAACTCCACTCAGATTGTTACTCCATGCCAGCTGTCAATGTTCCTGCATTGGTTCAGTTCGCTCTTGGATCTTTCTGGTTACCTGTCTTCTCCAGCAGAAGCTAAGTTCCTGATAGTTATTATTTGTTCATTGTTTCCTTGTCCAGCTGGTTATCATGATTTTGTCTTGCTAGCTGGAAGCTCTGGGATGCAGAGTGGCACCTCCGCACCGTGAGTCGGTGCGGAGGTCTTTTTGCACACTCTGCGTGGTCTTTTGTAGTTTTTGTGCTGACCGCAAAGATACCCTCTGTCTGTGTTAGGTCTCGAGTTCCCACTTCTGCACAGGGGGAATCTCGGGCCGTCTCCGCTGCGGTCTCCCATTCCTATCCAGCCGCAGTGGAGTCTGCTCAGCAGGGACGTCAGTTCCAGCGTCTTGCTCGGTCTCGCTCTGTACAGAGAGTCACTGCTGCTTCTTCAGCTCCTGCCATTAAAGTCAGTGCTGGTCAGCAGCGAGCGGACTTCTCTGGGAGCATGCCCAGGACAAGATCTCCCGTTGGAGATCGAGGGTCATGTGCTCAGGCTCTGCAGCGCATTCCATTGGTCCTCTTGGCAGGTCTTGGAAGGGCAAAGTTTCTGTTGCCACTTCCTGTCCTGCAACTATATAAACTGCGCATGACCGCACGGCCATGCTCTAGTGTACAATTATTATGTGTGTGTGTAGATGGATGTATGTCAATGGATGAAAGCTCCTAAATATCCCTCCCTAGAGTTGTTGATTGCTCGCGGATGATGGTAGCTCTCTAGCGCCCGACTATCCATCTGTATGTTACACACATCAGAGCGTCCTTTAGCTGTGCCTGCCAGTACGGCGCCGTGCGCTTGCCTTGCGCTTTCCATACCCAAGCCTGGGTGGTTAGTGGCGTCCGTCAGTGCGGCATCGCACGCACTCTTGTGCTCATATATTACTAATAAGGTTCTTTTCACACCCAGTTGCGGTGTTGTGCCAGCAAGGGTCTAATCGGACTTCGATCCCTTTTGGGGTTAAGTTCGCTGACTACTTGCTCGCGCTCTATGTGCGGTACCGCAGTCCTGTGACTTAACAGGATCGCTTTCTTCACGTTGGGTGAGGTTTAACCAACGTGTTTATACTTTTAAGTACCGCCATATAGTCTGTCATTTACTAGCAGCGGGTTTCGCCTGCACGGTGGACCCCGGACTGCGAACGCATCTATATCATCTTTCCTGGTGCGTTCCGCCAGTCCTAACAGTCTGTTCAGTAAGTCTGGCCTCCCTTTGCTGAAACCTGTTTCATTTCTGCGTTTGTGACTTTCATCTTTACTCACAGTCAATATATGTGGGGGGCTGCCTTTTCCTTTGGGGAATTTCTCTGAGGCAAGGTAGGCTATATTTTCTATCTCTAGGGCTAGCTAGCTCTTAGGCTGTGAAGAGGCGTCTAGGCAGTGTCAGAAACGCTCCACGGCTATTTCTAGTTGTTGTGATAGGATTAGGGCTTGCGGTCAGCAGAGCTCCCACATCCCAGAGCTTGTCCTGTGTGAGTTTAACTATCAGGTCGTGCCGGGTGCTCCTAACCACCAGGTCCATAACAGTACAGCTTGCCCAAAGTATTAATGCATCTCAATAGAGGGATAAGAGAAGTTCTGAGACCATTTTTTTTTCTTTGCATTGTGTTTTGTCTTTCTTTTCCCCTAATCCTTTGGGTGGTTCAGGACACAGGTGTAGATATGGACATTCAAGGTCTGTCCTCTTGTGCGGATCATCTCACTGCAAGGGTACAAAACATTCAAGATTTTGTGGTTCAGAATCCTATGTTAGAGCCTAGAATTCCTATTCCTGATTTATTTTCTGGGGATAGATCTAAGTTCTTGAATTTCAAAAATAATTGTAAACTGTTTCTAGCTTTGAAACCCCGCTCCTCTGGTGACCCCGTTCAACAAGTAAAAATCATTATTTCTTTGTTGCGTGGTGACCCTCAAGACTGGGCATTTTCCCTTGCGCCAGGAGATCCTGCATTGCGTGATGTTGATGCGTTTTTTCTGGCGCTTGGATTGCTTTATGATGAACCAAATTCAGTGGATCAGGCAGAGAAAATCTTGCTGGCTATGTGTCAGGGTCAGGATGAAGCGGAGGTGTACTGTCAGAAGTTTAGAAAGTGGTCTGTGCTTACTCAGTGGAATGAGTGTGCCCTGGCGGCAATTTTTAGAAAGGGTCTTTCTGAAGCCCTTAAGGATGTCATGGTGGGATTTCCCACGCCTGCTGGTCTGAATGAGTCTATGTCCTTGGCCATTCAGATCGATCGGCGCTTGCGTGAGCGCAAAGTTGTGCCCCATCTGGCGGTATTCTCTGAGCATAGGCCTGAGCCTATGCAGTGTGATAGGACTTTGACCAGAGCTGAACGGCAAGAGCACCGACGTCGGAATGGGCTGTGTTTTTACTGTGGTGAATCCACTCATGCTATCTCCGATTGTCCTAAGCGCACTAAGCGGTTCGCTAGGTCTGCCACCATTGGTACGGTACAGTCTAAATTTCTTTTGTCCGTTACTCTGATTTGCTCTCTGTCGTCCTATTCTGTTATGGCATTTGTGGATTCAGGCGCTGCCCTGAATTTGATGGACTTGGAGTTTGCCAGGCGCTGTGGTTTTTTCTTGGAGCCCTTGCAGTATCCTATTTCATTTGAGAGGAATTGATGCTACGCCTTTGGCCAAGAATAAGCCTCAGTACTGGACTCAATTGACCATGTGCATGGCCCCTGCACATCAGGAGGATATTCGCTTTTTGGTGTTGCATAATCTGCATGATGTGGTCGTTTTGGGATTGCCATGGCTACAGGTCCATAATCCAGTGTTGGATTGGAAATCTATGTCTGTGTCCGGCTGGGGTTGTCAGGGGGTACATGGTGATGTTCCATTGTTGTCAATTTTGCCTTCCACTCCTTCTGAAGTCCCTGAGTTTTTATCAGATTACCGGGATGTATTTGAAGAGCCCAAATCCGGTGCCCTACCTCCTCATAGGGATTGCGATTGTGCTATTAATTTGATTCCTGGTAGTAAGTTTCCTAAGGGCCGTCTGTTTAATTTATCTGTGCCAGAGCACGCCGCTATGCGGAGTTATGTAAAGGAATCCTTGGAGAAGGGTCATATTCGCCCGTTGTCGTCACCATTGGGAGCAGGGTTCTTTTTTGTGGCCAAGAAGGATGGCTCTTTGAGACCTTGTATTGATTACCGCCTTCTTAATAAGATCACAGTCAAATTTCAGTATCCTTTGCCGCTGCTGTCTGATTTGTTTGCTCGGATTAAGGGGGCTAGTTGGTTCACCAAGATAGATCTTCGAGGGGCGTATAATCTTGTGCAAATTAAACAGGGCGATGAATGGAAAACAGCATTTAATACGCCCGAGGGCCATTTTGAGTACCTGGTTATGCCATTCGGGCTTTCTAATGCTCCATCTGTGTTTCAGTCCTTTATGCATGACATCTTCCGAGAGTACCTGGATAGATTCATGATTGTATATTTGGATGACATTTTGGTATTTTCGGATGATTGGGAGTCTCATGTGAAGCAGGTCAGAATGGTGTTCCAGGTCCTTCGTGCAAATTCCTTGTTTGTGAAGGGGTCAAAGTGTCTCTTTGGAGTTTAGAAGGTTTAATTTTTGGGTTTCATTTTTTCCCCTTCTACTATCGAGATGGACCCTGTTAAAGTTCAGGCCATTTATGATTGGACTCAGCCGACATCTGTGAAGAGCCTGCAGAAGTTCCTGGGCTTTGCTAATTTTTACCGTCGCTTCATCGCTAATTTTTCTAGTATTGCTAAACCGTTGACTGATTTGACCAAGAAAGGTGCTGATGTGGTCAATTGGTCCTCTGCGGCTGTAGAGGCTTTTCAGGAGTTGAAGTGTCGTTTTTCTTCTGCCCCTGTGTTGTACCAGCCAGATGTTTCGCTCCCGTTTCAGGTCGAGGTTGATGCTTCTGAGATTGGAGCAGGGGCTGTTTTGTCCCAAAGAAGTTCTGATGGCTCGGTGATGAAACCATGTGCCTTCTTTTCTAGAAAATTCTCGCCTGCTGAGCGCAATTATGATGTTGGCAATCGAGAGTTGTTGGCCATGAAGTGGGCATTCGAGGAGTGGCAACATTGGCTTGAAGGAGCTAAACATCGCGTGGTGGTCTTGACGGATCACAAGAATTTGACTTATCTCGAGTCTGCCAAACGGTTGAATCCTAGACAGGCTCGATGGTCGCTCTTTTTCTCCCATTTTGATTTTGTGGTTTCATACCTTCCGGAATCTAAGAATGTGAAGGCTGATGCCCTGTCAAGGAGTTTTGTGCCTGATTCTCCGGGTGTTCCGGAGCCGGCGGGTATTCTTAAAGAGGGGGTAATTTTGTCTGCCATCTCCCCTGATTTGCGGTGCGTGCTGCAGAAGTTTCATGCTGATAGACCTGACCGTTGTTCAGCGGAGAAACTGTTTGTCCCTGATAGATGGACTAGTAGAGTTATCTCTGAGGTTCATTGTTCGGTGTTGGCTGGTCATCCTGGAATCTTTGGTACCAGAGATTTGGTGGCTAGATCCTTTTGGTGGCCTTCTTTGTCACGGGATGTGCGTTCTTTTGTGCAGTCCTGTGGGACTTGTGCTCGGGCTAAGCCCTGCTGTTCTCGTGCCAGTGGGTTGCTTTTGCCCTTGCCGGTCACAAAGAGGCCCTGGACGCATATTTCCATGGATTTTATTTCTGATCTCCCTGTTTCTCAAAGGATGTCGGTCATTTGGGTGGTTTGTGATCGCTTCTCTAAGATGGTCCATTTGGTACCCTTGTCTAAATTGCCTTCCTCCTCTGATTTGGTGCCATTGTTTTTCCAGCATGTGGTTCGTTGCATGGCATTCCAGAGAACATCGTCTCGGACAGAGGTTCCCAGTTTGTTTCGAGGTTTTGGCGGTCCTTTTGTGCTTAGATGGGCATTGATTTGTCTTTTTCTTCGGCTTTCCATCCTCAGACTAATGGCCAAACCGAACGAACTAATCAGACTTTGGAAACATATCTGAGATGCTTTGTTTCTGCTGATCAGGATGATTGGGTGTCCTTCTTGCCTTTGGCTGAGTTCGCCTTAATAATCGGGCCAGCTCGGCTACTTTAGTTTCTCATTTTTTCTGTAATTCTGGTTTCCATCTTCGTTTCTCTTCAGGGCAGGTTGAGCCTTCGGACTGTCCTGGTGTGGATATGGTGGTGGACAGGTTGCAGCAGATTTGGACTCATGTGGTGGACAATTTGACATTGTCCCAGGAGAAGGCTCAACGTTTCGCTAACCGCCGGCGCTGTGTTGGTCCCCGACTTCGTGTTGGGGATTTGGTTTGGTTGTCATCTCGTCATGTTCCAATGAAGGTTTCCTCTCCTAAGTTTAAGCCTCGTTTTATTGGGCCATATAAGATTTCTGAAGTTCTTAATCCTGTGTCATTTCGTTTGGACCTTCCAGCTTCTTTTGCCATCCATAATGTGTTCCATAGGTCGTTGTTGCAGAGATACGTGGCGCCTATGGTTCCCTCCGTTGATCCTCCTGCCCCGTTGTTGGTCGAGGGGAGTTGGAGTATGTGGTGGAGAAGATTTTGGATTCTCGTGTTTCGAGACGGAAACTCCAGTACCTGGTCAAGTGGAAGGGTTATGGTCAGGAAGATAATTCCTGGGTTTTTGCCTCTGATGTTCATGCTGCCGATCTAGTTCGTGCCTTTCATTTGGCTCATCCTGATCAGCCTGGGGGCTCTGGTGAGGGTTCGGTGACCCCTCCTCAAGAGGGGGGTACTGTTGTGAATTCTGTTGTCGAACTCCCTCCTGTGGTCGTGAATGGTACTTCGGCGAGTTCTGTCCATGGACGCCCTCTGGTGGCTGTGAGTGAAGCTGCTGCTTCTGAGGTTCCTTACACAGGTGACGTGGTTTATCCTTTGGTTGGCTGCTCTATTTAACTCCACTCAGATCGTTACTCCATGCCAGCTGTCAATGTTCCTGCATTGGTTCAGTTCGCGCTTGGATCTTTCTGGTTACCTGTGTTCTCCAGCAGAAGCTAAGTTCCTGATAGTTATTATTTGTTCATTGTTTCCTTGTCCAGCTGGTTATCATGATTTTGTCTTGCTAGCTGGAAGCTCTGGGATGCAGAGTGTCACCTCCGCACCGTGAGTCGGTGCGGAGGTCTTTTTGCACACTCTGCGTGGTCTTTTGTAGTTTTTTGTGCTGACCGCAAAGATACCTTTCCTATCCTCTGTCTGTTTAGTAAGTCTGGCCTCCCTTTGCTGAAACCTGTTTCATTTCTGCATTTGTGACTTTCATCTTTACTCAGTCAATATATGTGGGGGGCTGCCTTTTCCTTTGGGGAATTTCTCTGAGGCAAGGTAGGCTATATTTTCTATCTTTAGGGCTAGCTAGCTCTTAGGCTGTGAAGAGGCATCTAGGGAGTGTCAGGAACGCTCCACGGCTATTTCTAGTTGTTGTGATAGGATTAGGGCTTGCGGTCAGCAGAGCTCCCACATCCCAGAGCTTGTCCTGTGTGAGTTTAACTATCAGGTCGTGCCGGGTGCTCCTAACCACTAGGTCCATAACACATGGCCCCCTCATCCAGATATATATGATTCCCATCCAGGTATACATGGCCCCCATTCTCACCCTGATATATATGGCTTCCTTTTTCCCATCCTGGTATACATGGCCCACTCATTCCCATCCTGCTATACATGGCCCCCTCATCCCCATCCTTGTATACATGGTCCCCTCATCCCCAACCGGGTATACAAGGTCCCTTTTTCCCCATCCTGATATACATGGCCCCTTCATCCTCATCCTGGGGCAGATGATTGCTGGACACACTGGGGCAATGCTGGAGACACTGGGGCAATGCTGGAGACACTGGGGCAATGCTGGACACACTGGGGCAGATTGCTGGACACACTGTCTGGGGCAATGCTGGACACTCTGGGGCAATATGCTGGACATACTGGGGCAGATTGCTGGACGCACTGGGGGTAATATGCTGGACACACTGGGGCAGATTGCTGGACAACCTGGTGGTAATATGCTGGACACACTGGGGCAGATTGCTGGACACACTGGGGCAGATTGCTGGACACACTGTCTGGGGGCAATGCTAGACACTCTGGGGCAATATGATGGACATACTGGGGCAGATTGATGAACTCACTGTCTGGGGGCAATGCTGGACACACTGGGGCAATATGCTGGACATGCTGGGGCAAATTGCTGGACACACTGGGGGTAATATGCTGGACACACTGGGGCAGATTGCTGGACACACTGGGTGCAGGACTGGAGGCATGGGCAGAATGTAGATAGGGGGCATGATTGGAGACACGGGGCAGAAGGAAAGACATGGGGCAGGATTGGACTATGGGGCAGGAAGGAGACAGATGGGGCAGGATGGGGAAATCATATGGGGTAGAATGGGTACTCATGAGGGCAGGATGCGAGAACATATTGCAGGAGCCAGGAATGAGATACACGGGGCCAGGATGGGGAATATTATTACCATAGAGGCTAATTAAGGGATATTATTACTGCAGTGATGTATTTATTTTATTTTTTGAGTATACTGTTTAAATGGGGGGGCGGTCCTGTTACTGTGCAGAGTGACACTATATCGCCTTTTTTTCTTCATGTGGTGTTATGTTGAAATTGGGAAAAATTAAGTAATGTGTTCTGCAAGCAGACCTTGAGATAATTGTGTTATTTCCTGCAGAAACGAGCCCTGGCTGGAAGAAATGATGGCGGTCTGTGCTGGATGAAAGATGAAGGACTTCACCTAGAGACGTCACTGGTGAGTCAGTGTGTTACCTATACACTGACACTATACACTGTATACTATATACAGAGCTCCTTTGTATAATGTCACCAGTGATCACTGTATAACCTCTACACAGACACTGCATACTGAGTACAGATCTCCTGTGAATACTGGCAGTTATGGTGATAGTATTTTGTTTTTTATTTTTTTATTACTGTCAGTATTGTAGTATTCAGTCACTATGTGGTGGTAATATGTGGTCTGGAAATGGTGTTGCGGTATTTGTCCCTTGTATGTGCTATTTGGTCACCAAGTGGTGGTAGCATGTGGTCTTGACATGGTGTAGCGGTATTTGTTCCTTGTATGTGATATTATTCGGTCACTGGTGGTAATATGTGGTCTCGCATTTGTTCCTTGTATGTGATATTATTTGATCACTGTGGTTGTAATATGTGGTCTGGTCATGGTGCGGTGGTATTTGTTCCTTGTATGTGATATTGGTCATTTTAAAAATTGAAAAATAAATCATAATATACCTAAATTGTATTGCATGTTGTAACAAATATTTAATAGGTTACAGTAGAGTAGGGCCCGGCCATTTTTCTGGAATAATCTGGTTCAGGTATCACATGACACCCCCGTCACATGACCCCCTGTCACAAGACCGGGGGGCCCACAGTGTCTGAACAGCCCAGGGCCCTGGCTACCCTTAATCCACCCCTGAAGCTCCTAACCATCTTCCCCCGAAAAATTAGGTAATAAATAACTAACTGATTGATGAGGCATCTGTGACTCCCAGCAATCCCAAAAACGTGGCTCTAGCTTTTGAGAACTTGGCACTACAGAGAACCATCTTGAATGCTTGAATGGAACTTAGTCGTGCATGCTTGACCTCCACCCCATTCAATGTATATTAGACTGCTGGAAATAGCTGAGTGCTGTACACTGCCCTATTCAGCAGTCCCAAGGATAATGAGGGATGATGAGTGATGATTATGCAAAGTATGCATACCTCCTCTCTATTCAGAGCAAAGCTATGCAGAGCCCCTTTTTAATGAATCTGAAGCCCAATCTTAGAATTTCTAAGCGTCTTTTAGTAATGAATAACATTTGATTCTTAGAATAACCCTTTAAATATTATAAATCAAATTATGGGAATATCAGTAGTTACATAGATACTTTTTATCACCATATATTGAAATGACCAGAATTCTAAAAATGTTAACACTTCATACTTTTAAAAACTGAAATGTGAATCCAAAAGAGTCATTTCTTTGAAGACTGCAGGGTGCCATAACCCAAATATGAATTATCTGTCTGAAATGTAAAGCACTAGTTGAACAAAGTGGCCACTTTATGACTGCACTATGACTCACAAAGGATTCAGCTGTGAAACCTTTTATCTGGGAATATAAAATAGGTTAAATTATCCATCCCTCCTAAGTATCACATTCATTTCAACTAGCATAACTTTAATAATGTTCTCAGATGTCTAAAAAAAAAAAGTAATGATATGAGAGCAACAGCAAGTTAATTCAAATAAATTTATACTAATTAATAGGTACTTGAGGTCATTTTCGGTACGTAAATGAAAAATGTAAAATAATCTATTTCAATTTCTTTATTAATATTTTTAACATATTAATTATTGAGTTTTTAGTCGGCATAGTTCTATATGGCAGACGTACCAATGAGTCCCATTCGTCTGAAAAGCCCAGAGAACATTATAACTTCTGCTCACTCTGTAGTAGAGATGAGAGGATGTTTTCTCATTCAAATTCACGAGCGTTGTCAAATTTTCCGCAACAATTTCATTAGCACTGTTCCCTCTACTGTCTATGTAATGTATGGACACAATAGATCCACCAAAGTGGACGTGGTTGTCCTTAATGGTAAAAAGCAGCATGCTCAGTACAGATGAAAACTATTGTGCTTATTATTTATTGTTTCATAAAATCAACCACGTGCTACAGAGCTAAATTTATGTAAGAATTCTGACTCACTATATCAGAGTTTAGATGAACATATTCTGTGACCCAAACAGATATAATTAGAGTATGCAGCATTTGATGGAAATAAAAGGGATTAAAACTGTTTTCTTTTTTTTTTTTTTTACTGAAAAATACTATTGAAGAGACCACCAGATGGAGCCTGTATTTCAAAAATTAGAAGACAACTCCAAAAAATAATTAGAATAAAAAAAAAAAGTAAAAATATATAAAATATTAAAGTTATTGGACCAGCAATAAAAATACATAATCAGTTTACAGTGGTGCTCTATTAAGCAATTTCAGAAAGCTTTGTAATTCATGTGACTTTAAGTAACAATTTCCGTTTTACAAAAAAAATAATGAATCCAATATACAATCATAATACCAGGCAAGGCATTTTTAATCTTTTTCTTAATACAATTTAGTATAATTAATTTGCTAATATTGCATTTTTATTTGCAATGTTTTTGCTTCTTAAACAACAAGCGTAATGAATGTATACTGTTTCTGTGGTAAACCAGCAAAGGAATGACTTTACAATCTACCTCTTGAAAATAGGTATCAATTTAGCTTTTTTTTTGTTAGAAACACACATTGGTCATCTATTTTTATTAAGGTAGTGATCCAAGGCTGATTGTGGGAGATATCAGTTAGTCAAGTTTTTAACTAAGTTATATACCCGTATATACTCGAGTATAAGCCAACCTGAGTATAAGCCGACCCCCCCTAATTTTGCCACAAAAAACTGGGAAAACTTATTGACTCAAGTATAAGCCTAGGGTAGGAAATGCAGCAGCTACCGCTGAATTTCAAAAATAAAAATAGATGCTCCATACCGTTCATTATGGCCCCATAGATGCTCCATATAAAGCTGTGCCACATATATAATGCTCCATACTGTTCATTATGGCCCCATAGATGCTCCATATAAAGCTGTGCCACATATATAATGCTCTGCACCATTCATTATGGCCCCATAGATGCTCCATATAAAGCTGTGCCACATAAAATGCTCCATACTGTTGATTATTGCCCCATGGATGCTCCATATAAAGCTTTGCCATATATAATGCTGCTGCTGCAGCAATAAAAAAAATCACATACTCACCTCTCTTCGCTCAGGACGCCGGCGCTTTCAATATTTACCTGTTCCTCGTGCGGCTCCGTCTCCAGCACTGAAGCTCAGCAGAGGGCGCGCACTGACTTTGTCACCGCGCCCTCTGACCTGAGTGTCACTGCCAGAGGACGCTGGAGACGGAGCCGCAGCAGAATGAGGAGCAGGAAAATATCACGCAGCGCTCCCCGTATACTTACCTACTGCTGGCGCGGTCCCTGCGCATCCCTGCTTCTTCCACCGCTGCATCTTCTTCCTGTATTGAGTGGTCACAGTTACCGATCATTACTGTAATGAATATGCGGCTCCACCCCTATGGGAGGTGGAGCCGCATATTCATTACTGTAATGAGCGGTACCATGTGACTGCTCAGTACAGGAAGAAGATACAGCGGTGGAAGAAGCAGGGATGCGCAGGGACCGCGACAGCAGTAGGTAAGTATAACTAGACAGCCCCCGCTCCCTCTCCCCTGCCGACCCCTGGGTATGACTTGAGTATAAGCCGAGAGGGGGACTTTCAGCCCAAAAAAATGGGCTGAAAATCTCGGCTTATACTCGAGCATATACGGTAGTTATATAGGTTGAAAAACGAAACAGATCTATCAAGATCAACCTTTTTCTATCGGTAATACATTCTCTATAGCCAGATCATTAATCACTTACAATCATTTTATAATAACGATTAGCAAACTTCCTAAATTTTGAATAAGATACAATTCTTCTGATTTAACCCAAAAATCTAATTTGTAGCTAATCGATTTAGTGGAAATTGAAAGTGCTCTTAATCCTCTTATTTTCCTGAAAAAAAAACATGTTTAACAGTCTCAGGCCTCCTAGCATTCTAGCCAAGCTCTTATAACATTTTTAAATGAGTCTTTGTAATAAGAAAGTGACAACAAAGTATACAATACACATGTAGACCACGTTAAAGTAAGGAAAATTCACATTGGTCACTGAAATAACTTGAAACTGACAGAAGTCATTTTCAATTTAAATTTATTGAATATTAATTTATTGAAATGAGGCATTGCTTTTTAATTGTGGTTCAACATGAAAAATAATGAAAGTGGCCTGGACAACAATAATGGTACCACTAGAAAAGATAGAAAATTATTTGACTATATGGATATGTTAAACTAAGATGCATCATCAGCTACAAATACAGTGGGGCAAAAAAGTATTTAGTCAGTCAGCAATAGTGCAAGTTCCACCACTTAAAAAGATGAGAGGCGTCTGTAATTTACATCATAGGTAGACCTCAACTATGGGAGACAAACTGAGAAAAAAAAATCCAGAAAATCACATTGTCTGTTTTTTTAACAATTTATTTGCATATTATGGTGGAAAATAAGTATTTGGTCAGAAACAAACAATCAAGATTTCTGGCTCTCACAGGCCTGTAACTTCTTCTTTAATAGTCTCCTCTTTCCTCCACTCATTACCTGTAGTAATGGCACCTGTTTAAACTTGTTATCAGTATAAAAAGACACCTGTGCACACCCTCAAACAGTCTGACTCCAAACTCCACTATGGTGAAGACCAAAGAGCTGTCAAAGGACACCAGAAACAAAATTGTAGCCCTGCACCAGGCTGGGAAGACTGAACCTGCAATAGCCAACCAGCTTGGAGTGAAGAAATCAACAGTGGGAGCAATAATTAGAAAATGGAAGACATACAAGACCACTGATAATCTCCCTCGATCTGGGGCTCCACGCAAAATCCCACCCCGTGGGGTCAGAATGATCACAAGGACGGTGAGCAAAAATCCCAGAACCACGCGGGGGGACCTAGTGAATGAACTGCAGAGAGCTGGGACCAATGTAACAAGGCCTACCATAAGTAACACACTACGCCACCATGGACTCAGATCCTGCAGTGCCAGACGTGTCCCACTGCTTAAGCCAGTACATGTCCAGGCCCATCTGAAGTTTGCTAGAGAGCATTTGGATGATCCAGAGGAGTTTTGGGAGAATGTCCTATGGTCTGATGAAACCAAACTGGAACTGTTTGGTAGAAACACAACTTGTCGTGTTTGGAGGAAAAAGAATACTGAGTTGCATCCATCAAACACCATACCTACTGTAAAGCATGGTGGTGGAAACATCATGCTTTGGGGCTGTTTCTCTGCAAAGGGGCCAGGACGACTGATCCGGGTACATGAAAGAATGAATGGGGCCATGTATCGTGAGATTTTGAGTGCAAACCTCCTTCCATCAGCAAGGGCATTGAAGATGAAACGTGGCTGGGTCTTTCAACATGACAATGATCCAAAGCACACCGCCAGGGCAACGAAGGAGTGGCTTCGTAAGAAGCATTTCAAGGTCCTGGAGTGGCCTAGCCAGTCTCCAGATCTCAACCCTATAGAAAACCTTTGGAGGGAGTTGAAAGTCCGTGTTGCCAAGCGAAAAGCCAAAAACATCACTGCTCTAGAGGAGATCTGCATGGAGGAATGGGCCAACATACCAACAACAGTGTGTGGCAACCTTGTGAAGACTTACAGAAAACGTTTGACCTCTGTCATTGCCAACAAAGGATATTTTACAAAGTATTGAGATGAAATTTTGTTTCTGACCAAATACTTATTTTCCACCATAATATGCAAATAAATTGTTAAAAAAACAGACAATGTGATTTTCTGGATTTTTTTTTCTCAGTTTGTCTCCCATAGTTAAGGTCTACCTATGATGTAAATTACAGACGCCTCTCATCTTTTTAAGTGGTAGAACTTGCACTATTGCTGACTGACTAAATACTTTTTTGCCCCACTGTATTTGTTCAGTCTGTTTGTATGAAGGGTGAAAAGTAGGCACTATGCTGTTTGGTATAGTTGTGCGCACCACACTGAACATGGACCAAAGGAAGATAAAGAGAGAGTTTTCTCGGGAGATGGGAAAAAAAAGATAGACAACCATGTTAAAGGTAAAAGTTATAAGACTTTCTTCAAACAGCTTGATCTTCCTCTTACTACAGTTGCATATATTATTAAGAACTTTAAGATCTATGGGACTGTAGTCAACCTCTCTGCATGTGGCCACAAGAAGAAAAATTATGACAAATCGAAGAGACATATAATACGAATGCTAACCAAGGAACCCAGAACAACTTCCAAGATGTTAGAGGTGTAGTTCAGAGTAAATGTACATCAATGTCAGATCACACTATCCATTGCTTAATTTCTCTATGTGAACTTTGTGGAAAAAGAGAGAGGAAGAAACTAACATTGATAGAAAATCAAAAAAACAAAACTTGAATTTGCCAAAAGGCATATTGACATGCTACAAAGCTTCTGGCAGAATGTCCTATCGACAGAGGAAACAAAACTGGAGGTTTTTGACAAGTCACATCAGCGCTACATTCACAGATGCAAAAATTCAGCATAAAAAGAAAAGAACAATGAACCTATTGTGCAATATGTAGGACCCTCTGTTGTGATTTGGGCCTGCTTTACCATATCTGGCACAGGGTATCTTGAATTTGTGCATGGTACAAAGATCCAAGTGGTAAAATTTCTCCTTGCGGAGAGTGACATGTTAAGCATGCCAAGATGAGGAGACTTTTAAGCCGCAATGCTCCTCTGGGATATATACAAATTGTCTATTCAGACAATGCTTAGACAAATTTTGTTTGAATGCAGATTGCACATTTTCTGTTAGTACAATAAAGCTCATTTCAAGGCAGAAACATTACTGTGTCCAACAGTTATTAGATATATGAAACTGAAATAGCTGTTGCAAAAAAAAACTATTTTTATAAAACATTAAGCTTAAGATTAATAGGGGTGCCCAAACTTTTTCATATAACTGTATATAAATCTTCCAACCCTCTCTCCCTTTTTAATAAAACCCAAAGCAACAGGTATTTTAATTGTAACTATATTTTAAAACTTAATTACTGCTCTTTTAGCGATTTTTTGTATAATAAAGGTATATTTTAACCCCTCTGTGACCTTGGACGTACTATCCCGTCGAGGTGCCCTGGGCCTATCTGACCCTTGACGGGATAGTACGTCCTGCCCTTTAATGCGATACCGCGACTTAAGTCGCGGTGATCGCATTAAAATTCCGACGCCATCTCACCTGGGGGGAGATGGCCTCGGCATCCAGGGCATTGTCGCCGCCCACCCGCCCTCTCGATCGCTGTGATTGGCTGTTCAATTCTGAACAGCCAATCACAGCCATTCTCATTGTTTCAGCCAATCGGAGCGGCTGAAACAATGAGGTCACAGGCTAGGATCGAGTACCGATGTACTCGATCCTAGGTCCGGTGCCTGGCAACGCCAGGCACCGGCAAGAACACCCCGGATTGGCGCGATCGCCGATTGCATTGATCACGCCAATCGCAGGGCACCGCGCGGTATTACCGCGCTGTGCCCTGCCGGAACCTGCATGGATCGGTGCTCTAATAGCACCGATCCTAGGATAGGACACAGTGCAGGCCCAGCAGGGCCTGCAGGAGCCGATTGGCGCGATGGATGTCATCGTCGATCGCGCCAATCACAGGGCGCAGCGGCGATCACGCTGTGACCGCTCTGTGCCCTGCAGGTGACCTGGCTGTGACCTGCCTAGGATGGCGCGAACAGATCCGATCCTAGGCAGGTCACAGCCAGGTCACCAGGAAAGCTCTGATTGGTGGGATCGATGTTATGGTCGATCCCACCAATGACAGGTCACAGCAGCAGCATGACCGCTCTGTGACCTGTCTGTGTCACCTGCCTGACCTGTGTATGACCGCTCTGCAGGGTCCTCATTCTAGCTGAGGATTCCTACAGAGCGGTCATACTGCTGGATCTCCCTGCTGGATTTTGTGCCTGGATCTCCCTGCCGTGCTGGGTATTGTGGTGCCACAGCAGCCTGTAGCACCACAATCCCTGCTAAAGAAAGAAGACAACTAAACGTAAGTTTTATCCCTGATCCCTGCCCAATCCCCGTTCATCCACCCCAATCCCCGTTCATTCACCCCAATCCCCGTTCATCCACCCCAATCCCCCCTTCCCCCTCTTTTTACCCCCTCCACCCCCATTTGTGCCGCCTCCGTGCGCACATTTAGTAGCCGCCGAGCGTTGATTGGTGACGCAGTTCACCGATCAACGCTTGCGCTCGCTTTTTTTCCCTCGCCCCCGTTGCGCCAACTCCGTACACACATTCTGCAGCCGCCAAAGTTTGATAAGTGACGCACTTCACTTATCAGAGTTTGTGCCTGCCGTTTTCCTTTTTTTTTTTTTCACCCCCCTTTTGCGCCACCTGACTACAACCGTACGTTTTGATCACTGATCCCTGCCCAATCCCCACTTCCACCCCCATCTCCCTTCCCCCTCTTTTTACCCCCCTTTGCACCTCCTTCCGTGCGCCCATTTTACAGCCGCCGAACGTCGATTGGTGACGCAGTTCACCGATCAACGCTCGCGCTCGCTTTTTTTCCCTCACCCCCGTTGCGCCAACTCCGTACACACATTCCGCAGCCGCCAAAGTTTGATAAGTGACGCAGTTCACTTATCAGAGTTTGTGCCTGCCGTTTTCCTTTTTTTTTTTTTCACCCCCCTTTTGCGCCACCTGACTACAACCGTACGTTTTGATCACTGATCCCTGCCCAATCCCCACTTCCACCCCCATCTCCCTTCCCCCTCTTTTTACCCCCCTTTGCACCTCCTTCCGTGCGCCCATTTAACAGCCGCCGAGCGTTGATTGGTGACGCAGTTCACCAATCAACTCTCGCGCTCGCTTTTTTCCCTTCAGCCTTTTTGCGCAACCTCCGTACACACATCCCACAGCCGCCAAACTTTGATAAGTGACGCAGTTCTCTTATCAGAGTTTGTGCCTGCCTTTTTTTTTTTTACAGGTTTTTCTTCTCCTTTTAGCATTTTCTTTTCAGATAAGTTTGCACAAATCACTATCCCCCCACACATACACATACAGTTATCAATAAAGTGCACCCAATCACCATATTCACACAAAAATGTCCCGCTCGTCCCGTTCGTCCCAACAGCGCTATTCATTGGAGGAGGCATATGCTTTCCTTGCCTCCGACACTGATAGCGAGGGAGAGGATCCCACTTTTCTTCACTTTTCTGATTCTTCATCCTCTTCCTCCTCCTCCTCCTCTTCCTCCTCATCTTCCTCCTCGGGTCCTGCGGAACCACCACGCAGACGCCCCAGGACAGAAGATGAGGCAGCCCCCACCACTCCTGAACCAGCGCTCCCCACTGCGGAACCCACATGGACCTCGCCCCCCGAAAATTACGAGCCACTGATTCCTGATTTTGTGGCAGAATCAGGAATCAAGTTTGACACCACGGGCCTCACAGAAACAGACTTTTTCAAAGTCTTTTTCTCTGAGGATTTTATTAACCTCATGGTGGAGCAAACTAATTTGTATGCTCGTCAATTTTTGGAGCAAAACCCCAGTACATCATTTTCCAACTGGTCTCCTGTAGACGCAGTTGAAATGATGCAGTTTTGGGGCCTGGTCCTCCACATGGGGATCGTGAAGAAGCCAGAAATGCGGCAATATTGGAGTGTAGATGTTTTATATAACACTCCAGTATTCCGAATGGCCATGGTTCGGAGACGTTTTGAGGCCATCCATAAATTCCTGCATTATTCCGATAATGCACAGTGTCCCGCACGAGATGACCCCAACTTTGACCGTCTGTTCAAAGTTCGGCCGGTCATCGAACACTTCAACAAAAAGTTTTCTGAAGTGTACGTGCCCAAAAGGGACATCTGCGTGGATGAGTCCTTGGTCCATTTTAAGGGGCGGCTCGGATTCCGTCAATACCTGCCCAACAAAAGGGCCAGGTACGGAATCAAACTCTACAAGCTGTGTGAGAGTGCCTCAGGGTACATCCACAGGTTTAGAGTGTATGAAGGGAAGGACAGCAGGATTGAACCCCCTGAGTGTCCTCCTGTCCTGGGAGTGAGTGGGAAGATCGTGTGGGATTTGGTGCACCCACTGCTGGATAAAGGTTATCACCTCTATACTGATAACTTTTATACCAGCATCCCACTCTACACAAATCCCTCTCTGCGCGAGGTACCGCAGCCTGCGGTACTGTGCGCAAAAATCAGAGAGGCCTCCCAAAGACGCTACTTCGGCAGATGCTCAGAAAAGGTGAGAGCAAGGCCCAATGTAGCGACCACCTGCTGGTGGTCAAGTACAAGGACAAGAGGGATGTCCTTCTCTTGACCACCATACATGGTGATGGCAGAGCCCTCAGCACTGTACGGGGTACCTCTACACAGGTCTGCAAACCGGACTGTGTACTGGGCTACAACAAAAGCATGGGGGGGTTGATCTCTCTGATCAACTCCTCCAACCATACAGTGCTTTGAGAAAGGCCAAGGTGTGGTACAAAAAGTTGGCCGTCCACATCGTACAAATGGCAATGCTCAACGCTTTCCTGCTGTTACGATGTGCACGCCACACCGATACGTCGTACCTTCAGTTCCAGGAGGTAGTGGTTAAGGCCCTGATATTTGGTACTCCGGAAGGAGAGGGCCCCAGTACTTCCGGAACTGAAGGTGCTCGTATCGTACCAGGCCAGCATTTTCCGGGGGTGGTCCCGCCAACCGGCAGAAAAGGTAAGCCGCAAAAAAGGTGCCGAGTGTGTTACAAAAGGGGAATACGCAAGGACACCATTTATCAATGCGACACCTGCCCCGAAAAACCTGGCCTGTGTATGAAGGATTGCTTCAGATTGTACCACACCTCCATGCACTACTAATTTACTTTACAAGAAAGCGTACATTAGTTCCAAAAAGGGGGCACATCTAGATAAGTTCCTTGGGGGGGGTCTAGGTTCCAAAATGATGTCACTTGTGGTTTTTTTTACTGTTTAGGCACATCAGGGGCTCTGCAAACGGAACATGACGACCACAGACAATTTCTGCATTCCAAAACGTCACAACTTCCCTTTCGAGCCCCAACGTGTGCCTAAACAGTTTTTTCCCACATATGGTGTACCAGCATAATCAGGACAATTTGGACAACAACTTTTGATGTCCAATTTCTCCTGTTACCTTTGGGAAAATTAAAAATTGGGGACTAAAATATCATTTTTGTGGGAAAAAATAGGATTTTTTATTTTCACGCCTGGGCATTATAAACTTTAGTGAAGCACGTGGGGGTTCAAATTTCTCACCAAACACCTAGATAAGTTCCTTAGGGGGTACAGTTTCCAAAATGGGGTCACTTGTGGGGGGTTTCTACTGTTTAGTCACATCAGGGGCTCTGCAAATGGAACATGATGCCAGCAGAACATTCCATCAAAGTCTGCATTCCAAAACGTCACTACTTCCCTTTCGAGCCCCAACGTGTGCCCAAACAGTAGTTCCTCCCCACATATAGGGTATCAGCGTACTCAGGACAAATTGGAAAACAACTTTTGGGGTCCAATTTCTCCTGGTACCCTTGGGAAAATTAAAAATTGGGGACTAAAATATCATTTTTGTGGGAAAAAATAGGATTTTTTATTTTCACGCCTGGGCATTATAAACTTTAGTGAAGCATGTGGGGGTTCAAAATTCTCACCACACAACTAGATAAGTTCCTTAGGGGGTACAGTTTCCAAAATGGGGTCACTTGTGGGGGGTTTCTACTGTTTAGTCACATCAGGGGCTCTGTAAATGGAACATGATGCCAGCAGAACATTCCATCAAAGTCTGCATTCCAAAACGTCACTACTTCCCTTTCGAGCCCCAACGTGTACCCAAACAGTAGTTCCTCCCCACATATGGGGTATCAGCGTACTCAGGACAAATTGGACAACAACTTTTGGGGTCCAATTTCTCCTGGTACCCTTGGGAAAATTAAAAATTGGGGACTAAAATATCATTTTTGCAGGAAAAAATAGGATTTTTTATTTTCACGCCTGGGCATTATATACTTTAGTGAAGCACGTGGGGGTTCAAAATTCTCACCACACAACTAGATAAGTTCCTTAGAGGGTCTAGTTTCCAAAATAGGGTCACTTGTGGGGGGTTTCCTCTGTTTAGGCACATCATGGGCTCTCCAAACGCGACATGGCGTCCGATCTCAATTCCAGCCAAAGTTAGCTTGAAAAAGTCAAACGGCGCTCCTTTCCTTCTGAGCCCTGCCATGCGCCCAAACAGTGGTTCCCCCCAAATATGGGGTATCAGCGTACTCAGGACAAATTGGACAACAACTTTTGGAGTCCAATTTCTCCTTTTACCCTTGAGAAAATAAAAAATTGGGGACTAAACGATCATGTTTGTGGAAAAAATAGGAATTTTTTTTTTCACGCCCGGGCGTTATAAACTTTCGTGAAGCACTTGGGGGATAAAAGTGCTCATGACACATCTAGATAAGTTCCTTAGGGGGTCTAGTTTCCAAAATGGGGTCATTTGTGGGGGGTTTCCACTGTTTAGGCACATCAGGGGGTCGCCAAACGCGACATGGCGTCCGATCTCAATTCCAGCCAAATTTAGCTTGAAAAAGTCAAACGGCGCTGCTTTCCTTCTGAGCCCTGCCATGCGCCCAAACAGTGGTTCCCCCCAAATATGGGGTATCAGCGTACTCAGGACAAATTGGACAACAACTTTTGGGGTCCAATTTCTCCTTTTACCCTTGAGAAAATAAAAAATTGGGGACTAAACGATCATGTTTGTGGAAAAAAATAGGAATTTTTTTTTTCACGCCCGGGCGTTATAAACTTTCGTGAAGCACTTGGGGGATAAAAGTGCTCATGACACATCTAGATAAGTTCCTTAGGGGGTCTAGTTTCCAAAATAGGGTCACTTGTGGGGGGTTTCCACTGTTTAGGCACATCAGGGTTTCGCCAAACGCGACATGGCGTCCGATCTCAATTCCAGCCAAATTTAGCTTGAAAAAGTCAAACAGCGCTCCTTTCCTTCTGAGCCCTGCCATGCGCCCAAAAAGTGGTTCCCCCTCACATGTGGGGTATCAGCGTACTCAGGATAAATTGGACAACAACTTTTGAGGTCCATTTTCTCTTTTTACCCTTGGGAAATTAAAAAGATTATTGCTGAAAGATCATTTTTGTGACTAAAAAGTAAAATGTTAATTTTTTCCTTCCATGTTGCTTCTGCTGCTGTGAATCACCTGAAGGGTTAATAAACTTCTTGAATGTGGTTTTGAGCACCTTGAGGGGTGCAGTTTTTAGAATGGTGTCGCTTTTGGGTATTTTCTGCCATATAGACCCTTCAAAATGACTTCAAATGTGAGGTGGTCCCTAAAAAAAATGGTTTTGTAAATTTGGTTGTAAAAATGAGAAATTGCTGGTCAAATTTTAACCCTTATAACTTCCTTGAAAAAAAAAAGTTTGTTTCAAAAATTGTGCTGATGTAAAGTAGACATGTGGGAAATGTTATTTATTAACTATATTGTGTCACATAACTCTCTGGTTTAACAGAATAAAAATTCAAAGTTGAAAAATTGTGAAATTTTCAAAATTTTCGCCAAATTTCCGTTTTTTTCACAAATAAACGCAAGTTATATCGAAGAAATTTTAGCACTATCATGAATACAATATGTTACAAGAAAACAATCTCAGAATCGCTAAGATCCGTTGAAGCGTTTCGGAGTTATAACCTCATAAAGGGACAGTGGTCAGAATTGTAAAAATTGGCCTGGTCATTGACGTGCAAACCACCCTTGGGGGTAAAGGGGTTAAATTTGTCAATCTAATTGGGTAATACACCAAGCAGTTCTTTTTAATGCAGGGTAAAAATGTAGCTTGTGGTACATGTAGGGTTAATGGCAGCAGGCAGGAGATTTGACCGATCACACTATATAATCGGAGCTACCGATAGGGGACCGCAACCCTGGTGAAGAAGTGAGACACACTGTTACAGAACCCCCCGGCACCAAGAATGTTATGCAGTATATGTATGTATAATAGTTTCCATGTGAAATGCATCAGTCCACAGGCTGTGCCCCTGGACAAGATATTCTCTTTCTGATCTCCCCCCACCTTTGTAATTCCCACAGTAAATAGCGGCAGGCTCCGGCCCCCTGCGGCTATTGTAATGTATGTCTGGCCAGCTGTTTTCCTATTGGCCTGTCCTGTGTATCTGTGTTATATATTCTGTGTGCTGAAAATAAAGTGTGTTCTTTTAGACTGGAAATACGTGGGGTAGCAGTCAGCTTTTATATGCTCTCACGTAACCAAGGAATTCCAGCCAGCATCCTTCATTCAGAATCCAGCAAAAGCAGCGTGGACCTCCTGAAACACAGGGTGGTACTGAAAGAGGTACCCTAGCTTGTTAGACCCCGTTACACTGGTGGCAGCAGTGGGATCTGATAACCCTTCTACAGGAGGAAAGGAATGAATGGAAGACAACTACCAGAAGTTAAAGAGGACTACATTAAAATATCTGGTGGAAGCCCGAGGGTTAATCGCCAGCAACAAAACAAAAGCGGATTTGATAGCAGCCATCATCTAACACGACAATGCAGCGCCCCCCAATGTGAACGTGGAGGAGACTGAATTCCAGAGGGAGGTAAAGAACAGACTGGAGTTCTATGGCCCAAACCCTGCAGTAGAGATCATACGAGAGGTGATGGCTGATGTGCGTACTGATCTGAAGGAAAAGATGGCCGAGCGGACCTGGATAGAGCTGGCCAAGATGGAGATGGCAGAAAGGACCAAAGTGGAACTGGCCAAGATGGAGATGGCAGAGCGGAGAGAGGAGAGTCAGCGAGCAGGGGGAGCTCTGGCTTCCGCCCAGGTACCTTCAACAGTAAGCCACAAAAAGATCCAGGATAATGCCTTCCGACATTTGGGGGAGGCAGAGGAAGTAATTGATGGCTTTTTGCAGGACTTTGAGCGGCAGTGTGCCCTTCATCAAGTGAAGCCGGAGGAATGGGTTCAGATTCTGACCAACAAGCTGACAGGCCGGGCAGCGGACGCCTATCGTACAGTACCTGATGAGGACTGAATGGACTATGAGCGGATCAAAGAAGTGATCTTGGCCCGGTATGCACTTACACCAGAGGCATACCGCCAAAAGTTCCGCGGACTTATAAAACGAGTAACCGATACCCACGCTGAATGGGCCTGTAAATTACGGTGGTCACTGCTACAGTGGGTACAAGGGAGCCAAGCAACCAGTAAGGAGGACATCCTCCAGCTCTACTTGTTAGAATGATTCTTTAATGGACTAAACCCCGAGACACAGGAATGGCTTCGGGACAGGCGGCCAATGACTCTTGAGGAAGCCGCTCGTCTGGCTGATGAACATCATGATGCCAGGAGGCCTCAGTTGTCAGGATCAAAGATGGTCACTAGGGGTCCGCCCATGGGCCTGGAGGGCCCCAAACCACTGAAGATTGTAGGGGGACCAGCTAGAAACCTGGCCTACCACAGTTCCCCTGGGGCGCGATGTCACACCTGCCGATAGCTGGGCCACCTGCAAAGACAATGTCCCAACCAGACTCAGCATACCCAGTGGCCAAAGGTGGGAACAGCTACCTTCCGCCGGGCCACTGTACACTGCTACCAAGGCGAAGCTGACCCAGAATTGGGAGCTACAACTAACCAAGGGGTGGAAGACATGGAGGAAGTGCTGCATGAAGTAGACCCCGTGCAGGCAGCTCGGGCAGATAATCGACAACAGCATCGACAGGTCGTGTGGGTTAATGGGAAACGCATGCAGGGACTAAGAGATTCCGGAGCAACTTTGACCCTTGTGAAGCCTCATCTCATCCGGGACCAAGAGAAGACGGACCGGACAGTGGCAGTCCGTGTAGCAGGGGGAGCCATACATCGACTGCCCACTGCCAGGATTCACCTGAACTGGGGAGTTGGGGATGGCCTTGTTGAGGTCGGCTTGATGGAGGATTTGCCTGCAGACGTTTTGCTGGGAAATGACTTGGGGCCCTTGTTGTCTGCCTTCTCAGTTGCCCCTCTGGCTGAGACATATCCTGTGACCACCCGGAGACAAGCTCGAGCTGCGGATGCAGAATCACACTCAGAGGAGGCCCAGGTAAGACATCCCAGCCCTACATGTATTCCCATAGCCAGACACATTTCTTGGGCCACCCCAGATGAATTTAAGAGGAAGTTACTTGTGGATCTTTCATTGGAGGGATATCGTGGGAAGGCACAGGAGGGGAGAGGGATACTGGAAGGGGAACAGTTTATATGGAAGCAGGGACTCCTCTACCGTATCACAGAGCAGCACCACACAGGGACGAGCCCCACTATAAAACAACAACTGGTAGTTCCCAAGAAGTATAGGCAGGAGTTACTGCAAATCTCTCATGACATACCCTTGGCCGTACACTTCGGCGTCAGTCGCACCAGGCATCGTCTGACACAAAACTTCTTTTGGCCGGGGGTAACCTATGATGTTCGTCAATACTGCCAGACCTGTGACAGTTGCCAGCGCATTGGCAAGAGGGGAGATCGATGCAAGGCCAAATTACGCCCCCTCCCCATTGTGGAGGAACCATTTAGCCGAGTAGCGGTCGATCTGATAGGGCCGTTAGCCAAACCCAGTCCGTCAGGGAAAAGGTATATATTGACAGTGGTAGATTATGCCACACGGTGTCCAGAGGCGGTTGCATTACCTAACATACTGGCAGAGACGGCGGTGGCTGCCTTGCTCCAGGTTTTCTCACGGGTTGGATTTCCCCGGGAGATTATCTCAGACCAGGGTACCCAGTTTACAGCAGAGGTGACCAACCAACTGTGGAAGCTGTGCGGCGTAAAGTCCATTAGAAGGGCCCCATACCACCCGCAAACCAATGGGTTGTGTGAACGCTTTAACAGGACGTTAAAACAACTCATTGGGACTTTTACCAGGACCTACAGGGACTGGGAGAAATTCTTGCCTCACCTCCTGTTTGCCTATCGAGAGGTGCCCCAAGAATCCACGGGTTTCTCCCCATTTGAACTGGTATACGGGAGATGGGTAAGGGGACCCCTAGACTTAGTGCTAGAACACTGGGAAGGGGAGGGCAACATAGAAGGGGTACCTATTGTACCCTATGTGTTGGAATTCCTGGACCGCCTACAGGAGCTGACCCAGGCTGTATGTGGGAACATGCAGGTGGCCCAGTGGCGCCAGTGCGTATGGTATGATCGGAGGGCCAGAGTGCGCACCTTGGAAATAGGGCAGAAGGTCCTGGTGTTAGAGCCCACTAGGCAGAACAAGTTCCAAGCTGCATGGCAGGGGCCCTACCAGGTAGTGGGGAAAATAGCCGACACCACCTATAATGTCGCCAATTGTGACGACCCCAGGGTTATCCGCATGTTCCACGTGAACATGCTGAAACCCTATCGGGAGTGCCCTGAAGAGGTAGTGGCCATCTATGCACCTGAAGCAGAGGATTTAGCAGGACATCCCTTGCCTGATGTCTTAGGGGAGAGGACTCAGTCTAAAACATGGGACCAGGTACACTGGGGTGAAGAATTAGGTCCCCGGGAGAGACAGCAGGCGGAGGAGTTGTTGAGGCAGTGACAGAGGATGTTTTCGGGGAAACCTGGGTACACTTACCTGGCACAACACAAGGTTGAGACCCAGGATCAGACCCCCCCTGTGACAACCCCCCTTCCACATCCCTGAGTCTGTACGAGAAGGGATGCGACAAGAGATACAAGGGGTCATTGAAGAGTCAGATAGTCCCTGGGCATCCCCCGTAGTGTTAGTGCCCAAGAAGGATGGGACTACACGGTTTTGTGTAGACTATCGTAAGCTCAATGAGAAAACAGTGACGGATGCGTATCCCATGCCGCGTGTGGATGACTTGTTAGACCGGCTGGCAGGGGCAAATTATTTGACCACCATCGATCTATGCAAAGGCTACTGGCAGATTCCCCTTAGTCCTGATGCTATTCCCAAGTCGGCATTTGTCACCCCGTTTGGCTTATTCCAGTTTCGAGTTATGCCATTCGGGATGAAAACTGCCCCGGCGACCTTCCAGAGGCTGGCTGACCGGCTTCTGGATGGTCTCCAGGACTATATGTGTGCCTCCCTGGATGACATAGCCATCTACAGTGTGACATGGGAAGAGCATCTAAATCACCTAGAGACAGTATTGGACAGGATCCACAAGGCCGGAATCGCCCTGAACCCAAACAAGTGTCACGTGGGCAAAGCAGAGGTTCAGTATTTAGGGCGTTGGGTGGGAAGTGGTAAACAGAGACCAGAACCAGCCAAGATTGAGGCCATAGCCAAATGGCCCACCCCACGCACTAAAACTCAGGTCATGGCATTTCTAGGGACAGCGGGGTATTACAGGAAATTCGTTCCCAATTACAGCAGCATAGCCAAGCCCCTCACTGATCTGACCCATAAGAACCAACTCCGCCAGGTAACCTGGACCCCAGAGTGTGAGGAAGCCTTCCGCCAGCTAAAGGACGCCCTCACCAATAGCCCTGTATTGGCCACACCCGATCCAACTAAACGTTTCCTGGTCCACACAGACGCTTCTATGTTTGGATTGGGGGCAGTACTGAGCCAAGTCGGGCCGGACGGCCACGAACACCCGATAGCTTACCTGAGTCGGAAACTACTGCCCCGTGAAGTGAGCTATATGGCCATCGAGAAGGAGTGCCTGGCAATAGTATGGGCACTCAAAAAGTTACAACCATATTTGTATGGACGACAGTTTTCCCTCCTAACGAACCATTATCTCCTAGTCTGGCTTAATCGGGTCTCCGGACACAACGCCAGATTACTACGGTGGAGTTTAGCCCTACAACCTCTGGACTTCACCATCCACTACAGACCCGGCAAACAAAACGGTAACACCGATGGACTAGGTCGACAAACAGAACTCGTACCAACCCCATAAACTTCGGTCATCCCCAAACCGATCCGTTAAGCATCAGACTGTGTATGCCGATCGCGTCGCTGAAAAGGGGAGCCGTGTTACAGAACCCCCCAGCACCAAGAATGTTATGCAGTATATGTATGTATAATAGTTTCCATGTGAAATGCATCAGTCCACAGGCTGTGCCCCTGGACAAGATATTCTCTTTCTGACCTCCCCCACCTTTGTAATTCCCACAGTAAATAGCGGCAGGCTCTGGCCCCCTGTGGCTATTGTAATGTATGTCTGGCCAGCTGTTTTCCTATTGGCCTGTCCTGTGTATCTGTGTTATATATTCTTTGTGCTGAAAATAAAGTGTGTTCTTTTAGACTGGAAATACGTGGGGTAGCAGTCAGCTTTTATATGCTCTCACGTAACCAAGGAATTCCAGCCAGCATCCTTCATTCAGAATCCAGCAAAAGCAGCGTGGACCTCCTGAAACACAGGGTGGTACTGAAAGAGGTACACCAGCTTGTTAGACCCCGTTACACACACTTTGAAACGCTTTGGTTGTTTCTGGCCCTAAGCAGACTCCGTAGACCAGTGACGTCATAAGCGGTCGAGTGGCCGAGCAGCATCGGCCATTTTTTTCTTTCTTGGTGTAACCAGGGCGGCCACCAGCGGGGATGTCTCTGGCTCTGCACGCAGCGGTAATCTCCCTCCACCTATCACACAGCCCCCTGGTGACACACTCCCAGTGTTCCTCCATTCAGCAACAAATTTACAGCAAAACACCCATCCACTCAGAGGACGGCGGCACGCACTTGCACATTATCTAACTCTTTACCCGCCAGATCAGAAAACTCACGTGAAACCTCCGTGCATTTACAAGGTATGTGGAACGTGTGAATGTATAATTAATAATAGAATTAGCATGTAAAGTAGCAATTAGTACAGTTTTTTAAGGCAGACACAAGTATGCATGACAGATCCCTGGACTAAGAAGTAGATCCATTGGTCTCCTTGAGAGAAATTGAATTATATTGGGCAACAGTGCTTAACCTGAATTGCATTTGGAAACAGGCGTACATATGTGGTTATCTAAACAACCATCTCTCATAGCGCGATATTTTTTATTTGTTATTATTAACTTTTTCTATTTAGTTTTGAACACCTTTTGGGGTGCAGTTTTTAGAATGTTGTCACTTTTGGGTATTTTCTGTCACATAGGCCCCTCAAAGTGATTTCAAATATTATGTGGTCCCTAGAAAAATGAGATATCGCTGATTAACTTTTAACCCTTATAACTGTCTGACAAAAAATATTTAAAATATTGCACTTATATAAAGTAGACACGTGAGAAATATTACTTATTAACTATTTTATCTGACATAACTCTGTAACGGCATAAAATTACAAGTTTGAAAATTTGCCAAATTTCCAATATTTTGAGAAATACGTAAAACCACGTCATATGGAACAAATGTTACCGTTATCATGAAGAACAACATGCCATGAGAAAACATTCACAGAATCAGTGGGATCTGTTGAAGCATTATCGAGTTATTATCACATAAAGTGACACTGATCAAGATTGTAAAATTTGGCCTCGTCAAGAAGGTGAAAACAGGCTTCGGGGTGAAGGGGTTGAGGAGGATGAGGTGTATAAGCTCTATATGGTGTTTTAGCAAGACCTGCAAAACCTCTGACGGGTAAATTTTTTTATATATTTTTCATGTATACATTGACAAAAAATAAAAGCAGTTTTAAAGATATTGTAAAAGTTAATGAGATTTATTGTGTTTTCATTATTTGTTTCTAGAATAAACATATTGTCAGACTTTTCTCCCCTTAAGAACAAAATGACCTATGAAACATCTATACATTTTCAAGAAAAATAAATGTGTCAAAAGACTGTAAAATTAAGCAAATGCTGTTGTTAAACTAAGATTGACTATCAATTACAATCCACTGAACGCGCCATAGGGCTGCACACTGAAATGATACATTTTATGTTGCACATTGTACAGACTAAGACACTAGAAAAGAATGAGTCACTGATGTGTTACTTTGTACATCTTGTTTAGACCTGTGGGGTTTCTTCAAGTGACCTATGGTTGTCTCGTGGATTATGTCAAACATGTAGTATTTTGTAGATTCATTGGTTGTGAAGACAAAAAAAGGAAAGAAAAAAAATAGAAAAAAAAAAGAAAAGAAAAGGCAACCTTTGAGCAAACTGACCTTTTTTGCTCCCTAGAGAAATCCAAGCACTTTTGATGAAAGGTGAAAAAACGTATTCCTGGAGAAGGTTAAAATTTTATCTTTCATTTGTGACAATGAGAAAGTTTTTCTATTTGACTTTTTCTGTCTTAAAAAGATAATCATCTTCATATGCATGATCCATTATAAATACAATTCACATACAACCAGAGAACATGTGCAACCAACCGTGATGTAGGAATGTAAAAAATTATATGTGTTGTTTGCAAAGTGAAAGACTAAAGATTAAATCTACAGCATTCCAGATCCTGAAAATACAATAGGGGCACATTTGTAAGACTTTTAGTACATATTCTGTTTACAGTTTGTAAGAGATATGCAGAGCCATCAAATAACACCAAGTTATGAGGCTGTATTTTACCTTAGTATGTCTTAGCATGACTTCATAGAGTGATTTGCAGATTTTTTTTACAGTTATATAAGTTAAACTATGGCATCCTCTATCACACTCTTTAATACAAACATGATACTGTATGGAGTACTATATTATGAAACATGGTAAATTAGGGAGACAAATAGCACATATAGGGTCTCATCCTTAGATTCGTGGGCAGCACAATGGCTCAGTGGTTAGCAATGCAGCCTTGTAATGCTGGAGTCCTGGGTTCTAATCCCACCTTGGACAGCATCTGCAAGGAGTTTGTACATTCTTCCCGTGTTTGCGTGGGTTTCCTCCGGGTTCTCCAGTTTCCTCCCACATTCCAAAGACATACTGATAGGGAATTTAGATTGAAAGCCCCATCAGGGACAGTGATGATAATGTGTGTAAAGCGCTGCTGAATATGTTAGCGCTATATAAAAATTATTAAATGCGTTTTTTTAACAGGGAGCTGCTCACCTGATGGTGTAGAGCAAAAGCATGTGCGTATCGGCTGCTGCTGATCCATGGGCCGCCAACGCGACCTTCTCAGAGTCGTTGTGCAGGATAGTTTGTGGATTTAGTCCACGCTGCCACAATAATTCAGATTCGAATGTAATGAAAAACTCTGGTGGTTTATTCAACGCGTTTCAAGGTCTATCTGACCTCTACATCAGGAAAATACCACCCTCAAATCAATAATGACCACCCTCAATAATGACCACCCTCAAATCATTTGGAATGCATTTTTATTCACAATTACATTTTGACTCAGGTTAAATAGTAATCTATACAGAGCTTCCATCATTTAAAGTGCTTCTGATTAACTGCATATAAAATGTAACTGTTCTAATTAGATTTTCCTGACATTTTTTTGCTTGTATTTTAAAGCAAAAGCCATGGTCTGTAGATAGATTGCAACACATCAAAGAGATCTCATTGTTGAATGTTATCAGTCAAGACAAACGTACAAAAACATTTTCTAGGTATTAGCTACCCTATGGAAGATGGTCATTAACTACTGGCTGAAAATTAGCACAACAGTGATATTACCTAGAACTATGCAGCCCTCAAAAAGTGATAAGACAAGAAGGAAATTGAAGTGGGAGGCTGCTAACAAGCAACAACAACATTAAACGAACTGCTAGAATTTATGACACGTACTGGCTGTGAACTGTATGTGAAAACAATCTCCCATATTCTTCAGGGTAGCGAGATAGAAGCCTTATTTTTACAAAGAAAAACATCCATGCCCAGCTATGTTTTACCAATGCCTACATTAAGTCAGCCAAAAGCATGTGGCAAAATGTATTGTAGTCTGAGAAGACCAAGGTTGAACTTTTTGGTCATAATTTCAAAAGGTATGTTGGCAGAAAGCCAATACTGTGCATCATTTAAAATCCCATATTAAAATGAAGCATGATGGAGGCAGCATTCATTTTTATTTTCATCAGCTGTAACTGGGGATTTAGTAAAGTTGGTAGCAATTATGAAAAGTTACAAAGAACAGTGAATTTTGCATCAAAACCTGCAGTCCTTTGCTAAAATGCTAAGTAAATAACTAAAATAATAAGAAAAAAATATATATTTTTTTTAAAACGGCGTGGGTTAACCTTTATTTTGTTGTCAAAAAATTTGCCTGTTATTCTCAGGCTGTTAAGGGGCCATGGATATTGTCCCCCCTGCCTAAAAATAGCAGCCCACAGACCCCAGAAAAGGCACATCTACAGTATTCTAGCACTTTGCCCAGCTCTTTCCACTTGCCCTGTAGTAGTGGTAAGTAGGATTCATTTTTGTGGGGTTGATGTAATCTTTTGTATTGTCTGTTTTCATCACACCCACTGGTTAGTAATGGACGGGTGTCTGTAAGACACCTATTCATTACTAACATTTGTATGGTAAATAAACACACAGCTAGTGATGGGCGTGTTTGTTTGGAAAATGATCGCCAAACATAAATTCGGCACGAATATGCACATTTCTACTTGTGATTGAATTTTTTTTTATAAAATCGTGAAAAATTGTTAACATTCACTAAACATTCAGTAAAAAGTGTGGGAAAACATTTGTGTTGCCACAAAAGTATTTTCAGCACTTTTGCAATGAAAATGAGAGCATAACATGATAATAAGGTACATGTTTTATATTTTTCTTCTGCTAAATATGGTACTGCCGCCGTGTCCCATGTTGTCATTTTGAGGCAGTGATATGAAGCTGTCTGCAGACCTAATGGACATTAAAAAAGCAAAATTATAATATTTTCTCTTGCTAAATGTGATACAGCCCGCCATATTCCACGTTGTCATTTTGTGGCGGTGATATGATGCTGTCTGCAGACCTATTGCACATTAAAAAAGCAAAATTATAATTTTTTCTTATGCAAAATGTGATACAGACTGCCGTATCCCACGTTGTATTTTTATGGTGGTGATATGAAGATGTCTGCATACCTAAAGCACATTAAAATACAAAAATTATGTTTTCTGTTACAAAATGTGATACAGCCCGCCGTATTCTACATTGTCATTTTGTGGTGGTGATATGAAGCTGTCTGCAGACCTCAAACACATTAAAATATATATTTTTTTTCAGTTGATAAACGTGATACAGTGCACTACATTTAGCCTTGTCATTTAGTGATGGTGAAATTATTCTGTGTGCAGAGCTGCTGCACATTAAAGTTTTTTTTTACTTATGTGATACAGCAGCCAAGATCTGAGTTTGAAATTGTTTTGAGCCTATCTTCTATGCCTAGCTTGAGACGCACATTTGTTGCATCTATCTTCTGGTGAGCATCAAATGCTCTCTGGTATTTGGTGTTGGGTAACCAACTAATCATTGTAGGCTGGATCCAAACTATGGAAACAACATGTCCATTTTGAACTGTTCTACCTCTCCTCTTGCTCCTTCTTTGACTGCTTGCAATCTGGCATCAGACCGCACCATTCCACTGAAATTGCCTAAAGTCACCATTGACCTACTAACCACCAAATGAAAGCGACGCAAGTTTATCCTCCTTCTCCTGGACCAGGCATCTGCTTTTGACACAGTGGACCATTTTTTGAACTGTTGACATTACAGATTTGGCCATTTGTTGGATCTCCTATGGATGGCCTAACAGGCAGGACATTCAGTGTCTCCCATTCACACACCAATGCCTCATCTCACCCCCATGTGTCATGTCCCCCAAGTTTCAGTTTTAGGCCCGTTCTCTATGCTTAGGGTGCACGTGCTCCCTGCCTCTCAAAAGGACTGCCCGTATCAGCCTAAATTATTTGCAACCTATAGCTGGATGAAACCTTCTATTAAAGGCTTCTCCTTCAATATAGAGGTGCCAGAGCTACTTTGTTAGTTTGCCTTGCATGCTTGCTAGTTGTCAGATCCCCAAGTCCGCACATCTGCTGGTCTACCCTGTGTCTGTTCATACCTGTCTGTTCTCTTCTGTCCATCAGTTAGTCCAGATTGCACCTGTCAGTGCCCATCTAACACTCAGTGCAGCTTGCACCTGCCAGTGCTTCTCTGTTCCTTAGCTGATCCCTTTTGCACACATGGTTCCAGTGTCCCTACAGTGCCTGCCTGCATTTTTAATCTCTTATTTGGGCCATAGCAGCCTACCTTCTGTAGGGGGTCAGCTGCCACCTTCTGTAGGTTATCCTTGAAGTTGCACCTGGTACCACCTTCTTGTAGCTTATTAGGTCGCAGTTTTCACTTGCTGCCGCATATCCGAGTTGGAATTTGGTAGGCCACCTAATTATGCCCTCCAGGCTTTCCGAGAGATACAGAACAGTGGATCCACCACCTTGCCTGTTACAGTCTATATCTGCTGGGTTGGCTGTAAGGGAAGAGGTGTCAGTTCCCTCTGTACTAGTTCTACTCTATTGTCATTGATGTCATATTGCGACTTTGTTGGTGTCTGCCACTAATTTTTGTAAATGTGTAGAGTCCTGGATGAGTCTCCTTCATGCATGGTGCCTACAGCAGTAGGCCCTCTGAGACCATCAGGTCTACACTTCCTTTGAGTCAACTACCTGTGCTACTCTCCTTAGATTTTTTTGACAACAGTAGTCTATGACACTGAAATATGTGCCACCTGAGTGTAGCTGAACATGAAAGCAGGTTGAGCTGTTGCATGTGGTATCAGGGCTCGCAGCACAGCAGGCCTACACTGAATCCTCAGCCACCTCATCCTATTTTGACATTCATTCAAGGCTGTAAATGCTGGCCCAGACCACGATACTTCATGCATGGCTGATTGCTGCTGTGCCATGCTACAATTTGTAATGTAGGTGAATTGAGGCCCCTTTCCTGGTGTATGTCTCTCATTTGATGTGTTTTCGCTGCTTTAGGACCAATTTTAAAGTGTTGTGTATGCATTTGTTTTTGCCTGCCATTGAATGTGATGGGGTTCGGTTATGTTCAGTGAATATTTGACGAATTTATAGGTGAATATTACCAATTCGGCAATCATAATCCAAACCTAACATTGAAATATTCGCTCATCTCTACACTAAACAAGAGTAGTCTTTTATTTAAAATAAAAGCAAAACACAGTTTTCCTTATTTATTTAAAAATACCAAACACATTTACACTCACCTAACACCTACTATATTTATTAAAACAAAAATAATTAATATCAATATCCTACATCTGTCCGCCATTCTGTCCCACCCCATAATCCAGGTCTGGGGATTACTAGTTTTCAACCTGGATGCTGCAAAGATGCGATTGTCCAAGCTGAGAACCAATGATAAATGAACTGCTGATAGCTCAGCATCAGTGAGCAGCGGTGACCTCATTAAGGTTACCATTGATCACTGAGGCTGCGTTCCCTGCTGGGCCAATGAACTGTGGTGACTTCCCTCCAATGAGATCACTGCTAACAAGTCTTACGGTACAGAGGTGAGCTCACCGCAGTTCAAATTCACCTCAGTGAAATTCTGCCGGTGAACTGTGGTGAACCTGCCTCTGCACCGTGAGACTTTTTCTCACTGTGCTGGTGGTAATCTCACCAAAGGGAGGTCACTGCAGTTCAGCCTGGCTGGAACCACTGTCTCATTGACCTGCGGTAGCCTTGATGAGTCAAAGCTGCTCACTGATGCTGTCCTAGCAGCAGATTATTCATCATTGGTTCTCAGCCTGGACGGTCACATCATGGTACCATCCCCAGACATGGATTATGGCATGAAACAGAATGATGGGCAGGTGAGAGATAATGCTGTTTTTTATTTTTGTTGTATTACAGAAGATGAGAGATTCAATGGAATTGGTGTTAGGTGAGTATAACTGTGTTTGTCATTTTTAAATAAAAAGGAAAACTGTTATTTCAAATAAAAAACTTTATTCTTGCATGTGTTTATTTACACTAAAACTAAAGGATTAGTAATGGAGAGGTGTCTTATAGATGCCTCTCCATTACGAATCCGTGAGCTTGATGTCACTGAACAATACAAAGGTGACATCAGTCCCACAAATATTGCCCCACTTGCCACTTCTATGCAGAAAATTGGAAGAGTCAGGTAAAGCTCACTTTTTCTTTAAATTATTTGCTTAGAGCGCAGGCGCCGGCTAATGAATACTCCCTTCAGCGGCCGCCTCTTCTCACTGTTATTAGCGGTAGCAGCTGATGGGAGTATTAGTCCCATCAGCTGATGCCAGTGACTGGAGGTAAACTTTTTAAGTCTGATCACAGCTGTGGGCTTAGGCTGCCATTTGACAATGAGGGAACCACGGGTTTCTGACACGTGGTAATGATTTTACCACCGGTTAGAAGGATTGTTTGCCATGCTGTCATAAACTTAAAAGCGTGACAAACACTGGATTCTTGGGCTCCCCATTCAAGTGATTGGGGTTCGGGATTGGGTCCAGGTATTGTTCTTGTAGCCAAACCCAAACTTTTTTAAACTTTTCGGCTTAACCCGCCAGACCAAACAATTCAGAGACGTCCACCCATCTCTAATCAAGACCAGTCAGACCGTAATTGTAGCAGAAAAGTATTGTACCACCCATGATGTTATGTGACGCTAGATGAAATGAGGACTAGATAGAAATGAACAAAGGAACAAGATAGAAACTTTATTAGGCTTAGTCTGTATGCATTTACTGTGCTTTGTGAAAAAGAATGCGATTGTGGAAACAACACTTTAATTTGCACAAACTGAATAGAGAAAAATATCAGTAAATAAGTTTAAAAATATATGTGGCTAAAAGTATTTTAAATAAATCAAGCAAAGTATTACAATATCCCAATATATGAAATAAAAACTTCTTGTCTGTGTAAAATAGCCACCATATCAGCCATTGAGTATTGTCAAACACCATTGACACAAGATGAGATAGTTTCTAATAAAATGCTAGACAGAAGCACTGAAGAGTCGGTGTGACTAATCTCTTTTCTATTACTCAGAGAGAGAGAGGAGTATGAGTGCTAAGGAGTAACAAACAACGATTCAGAGATATGTGGTCACTCAAGTGTTCACTAAGCATGAAAATGAGCCTTCAGCAAAAATCATAGTACATACTGTCATGTGCAGTCAAAGAGAACTGTGTTGAATTAGATTACAAAATTGCTTTGTCTACATTGCTTGAGAAATACATCACAAGAGCAAGAAATGCTAATCAGCGTGCCCCGAAGACATTTGGATGATTAATTAAAAAATGCATACAGAACCATAACTATTCTTTATCAATCAATATTAATGAGATAAATTGTTGACACCACCAAAGAATGACACTGCTTGTTTGTTATATATTAGCATAAGAAGCTGACAGCTCCATTGTATGCAAGGCACTAAAGGATAATAGCTTATTCTTTCAACATCTTTGTTTAGGAAATGTATTGGAGAGGCGCTAAATAACATGTGATATATCTTTTATGAAAAAAGTAAACGCCTGTCATATGCAATGCATATGTGGTTTTTTTTTAAAATTACACTCAACCTGTAATTAATGCAGGTGCTCCATATGTCCAATACAATCATTCCCAGCTGCTGAAATAATTTAGCTTTGAAGCAGCTTTTAAAACAGACATCTAGTGGTGATACCAAAAATGCTTTAAATACTGTACATACTTTATTGTAGTTGATAACCAGCATCTACAACTAACAGTTGTGCAGTGAGTTCAATAATAGGATGACAATAATCAAAGTTCTGGGATGGTGCTGATACGCTATGCTAACCACTATAAGGCTAGTCTATTTTCCCCTATTCATGACCAGGCATATTTTAGGTTTTTTTTTTATGTGTGTGGTTTTAGGACCTCAGAATTTTTTTGATGTTTGGATATTCAAATAATCCTGTTTCTTTTTCATGATAAATGCTTTTTTTAATATGCTCTTTGGTCTTTATATCAGGAGAATATATAATCCCGGGTAGGACTAAACACAACAATTTGGACTTGTAGTTGCTTTTTTACCTGCTTGCTTTTATTTTATTTATTGTTGTCATTTATTTCATACACTGTCCCCCATACAAGGTCATCAAAGACTTATGGAAGTGATTAGAACATTTAATTTTTTTATATCTGATTTTCTCTGCAATGGGGGCTGTCATGTTATCCCCAGAAAGTAGGGAAATTCAGTTTCCTGGCTGCATTGTAGAGCTGATCTTCGTCCGTTAGCTCCTGCTCCCTTTCAGCACCTGATGACTACACTGTCCCTAGGATGGGAGGGAGAAGAACTGTCAGTGCTTTCAAATCTGATACAAAGAACTCACACATTGCTGTGTAAACAGTTATCAGGAAAGCATAGATGGTAATACACCACTTCTTCCTTGTTTTCAGATTGCTTAATTGTGTCTAATATCTTGTCTAGCTGTTTACTGTGCAATGGTATTTTACGCAATTGCAGGGTAATATGTGATCCATCTATAGATTTAAAATCTATGAGAGGTCTGGAATCAGATATGACAAATTCTTTGCAGAAAAAGGCAGAAATAAAGACAAACTAGTGTTACTAGTGTATTCCTCCACCGCTGGGTGAGAGGTCCCCCGAGTTCATGCTGTCATCGGCAACACTGTGTGAGAAGATTCTCATAAAGTGTGTGCCCGAACGCCAGTGATCTCTTCAGTGATGGACTACAGGAGCGATTATCTCCTATCAGTGCATCGCGGGAGGCCCTGTAGAACAGTGACATCTCCTGATGTCACTGTTCTACCGGGGAGATTGTCATTGGAAACTCATTATTAAATGGATTACATCGGAACAGGGAGTATTTGTGTGGGTTCATTTTTATTTTTTTTGCAGGAGATCGAGAGTGTCACAGAAATTAGGAGTATAATAAAGATGGGAAATTGTGTTGTGTTTTATTTCATTAAAATACTTTATTCTGGCCGTGTATTTATTTAACATGTAACAACTATAGGATTAGTAATGGATAGGTGTCTAATTGACACCTTTTCTTTACTAAGCCATGGGCTTGTTACCGGACGATACAAAGGTAACATCAACCCCACAACTATTACCCCACTTGTCATCGATACAGGGCAAGTGGGAAGAGAGAGGATAAGTGCTGGAATTGGCGCATCTTAGAGAAGCGCCATTTCTGGGGCACTTGAGAGCTGGTGTTTGTAGCCAGGGGGGGCCCATATCCATGGCCCCCTCCTAGGCTATTAATGTCAGCCAGCAGCTGTCTGCATAGCCTTTTCTGGTTATTAATTAAAGGAGACCTCACGTTATTTTTGTTGGGGGTCCCCCTATTTTAATAGCCAGTAAAGGCTAAATATAAAGCTGTGAGCTTATACTAATAGCCTGGGAATCTCCATGGGTATTACCCCGTTCCCAGGCTATAAACATTGGCCCCCAGTTGCTTACTTTCCCTCTCTGGTTTGGAAAATTGTGCGGGAGCCCACGCCTTTTTTCTTCTTTTTTTTAACTAAACAGATATTGCATTTAAGACCGGGATCACACTTGCAAGAAACTCGCATGAGTCTCACACCTCAATACCCTGTACTGCCGCTGACACTTGAGACTGGAGTGTGCAGCTGCATGTATTTCTATGCAGCTGAACACTCCGGTCTAAGTGCCGGCGGCAGTACTGGGTACTGAGGTGCGAGACTCGTGCGAGTTTCTCGCAAGTATGACTCCGGCCTAACGCAGATTTTGTGTGTGTGTCTTTAACTCTTTATGTACTATTTTATTATGTTCATTACTAAACATCGGGCTTGGTATTATCTATCTATCTACAGTATCTATCTATCTATCTATCTATCTATCTATCTATCTATCTATCTATCTATCTATCTATCTTTGTGTGGAAATATTATTCTTCAATGGAGTATGTACAAGAAGAGGTTGGACAAAGAAATGATATCACAATTCTTTTTTTAATAATATCTCTTTATTTATCTTACAAAAATGCATACAAATCCGCATGAAAAAAACGGACGAAAATCCGCAACAAATACGCATCAAAGTTTGCACAGATTTTCAACTGCATTTTCTGCCAAGAGAGGAAGAATCCACGCAGAAAATGCCACAGCCAAATCTGCAACGTGTGTGCACCTTTAGTGCTCGAAACATGTTGGTATAGTTTTTTACTTTTCCTTCATTTTCTTTTGATATCTTGATAGCTATTAATAAATATTGTTTTTACAGTCCTTTCTATTGTGGCTTTTAGATGTCTTCCTGCCCTCTACCTTATCATTTTCACCAAGGAGCCTGCCTGTGGTCTCTGTCCGTTCACCGCACCCTTATTAGAATATCTGGACATATCTGGATATATGTGATATATTTTTCATTGCCATTGAAGATAGCCATTATGAACAGAGCGTACAACAATTGATACACTATCGAAGTGTAATGACCAGGCCGAACGTTCCCTGCTATCCACTCCCACACGATGTCCACAGGAATTATGATTCACATCAGTCTCGGGGATAACAGTTGCTTTTACTTCAGCAGGAACGGGAATTATAACTTGGAACAAATAAAGTACAGTCTCTCATGGATAGCCCACAGCAATTACAGTTCACACTTAGATGCTGAGAAGTGATGGGGGTCCAGAGCTTTAAGAGCAATCGACAGTGTCTTTTGGTAGCTTACAGAAGTAGCTAGATGCATCAATTAGAGGTTACAGACCTGTACTCGGGGTTAACTCCACAGTGTGTCATGGCACGTGCACAAGTATTTATAGGTGAATGTAAAAACTGAGGTGATTCCAGTCAGAAAGACTTTAGAATGATGTCTGTACAGGTAAGAGAGGGAACACAGGCTCTTAGGCCTGCAGGAGATCTCGTAGTGAAAGCAGCCTCCACGTAAGTTCTGCTCATTCTGAGGGCATCCCTCAGACTAAAGAACATTCTAGACTTGCCTGGAAAACAGCTCCTTCTATTGACAATGTGACTAGGAGCTGGCCAATAGGACACCGAATTCACATCTCAGATCCTTACAAAACAATAATTATGAGTCATTGTACACTTTCACCATTAGATGATTCCAGAACACAGCAAATGAGAAATGCATTGCATCTAAAATGGAGGTGACTAGAAATGGAGAATTACAGCTGACTTACCAACGATCACGGCCAGGTCGTATCGCTGGTCGTGATCGTTGGTAAATCGTATAGTGTGACGGTACCCTTAGAGAGTGAGCTGTAGTATACAGAAGCTACTCACAATCCAGGACTACTTAAAGGGAAGGACACACTCTCGACTGGGTAACTACAAAAGGAAAAGTGTGTAGTGATTATGTTCACCTGTAGGAATAGTAAGTCACAACTCCCATGAAAGCATGAATGCCAGCTTCTGCATTGATATAGGCATTGATATGGGCACCTGCATCTTCTGAATTTTGGGAGATTATTTTATACCTTAACATCTAAATCTGTATGCAAATGTCATAGTTGTTTCACGGCTCTTAATATGTTCCCAAGAGTTTTTCTTATTCTTGAATAAAATATTATTGGTTCTTTTCTGCATCCTCAGAGGGTCTGTTGTATACAAATTGCTTGATTTGATTTTCTGACTTTCCACATGCCTTCATGGGCTAAAATATTGTGAATGATAAATCAAACATATACTTTCTGTCCTTCATTCTAATTGCTTTGTGGAGAAACAGACACCCAGGTCATTTTCTTGGGTAACTGGGAGTACTGAACAATGATTACTGATAACTTGCCTCTTGATTCTAGTTTTTAATTATTATTTTTAGATAAATCCTGTTATGAAAAAAAATAAACAAAAAACTTATCACAGCAATATTAAATTACTCTTGCCACTACAATTTATCTCGTATACATGCTGCCTTTAAATTAATTTTCTCCTATCTGTTTATTTCAAAGATTGAGATAGATTTTACTTCATAAATTTCCATTACAGCTCTTTATAACTAACCGAATATACAGTTGTACATTTTTAATGTTTGGTATCATTTTATTAACTCATCTTTTTTAGACCTGTATGCTTATATGAGGATTAACCCCTTAACGACCTCAAATATGCATTAAAACGATGGTCATTAAGGGTACTTATTCCTTCACACCTTTTTAAAATGCCAGTCAGGAATAAGAGAATAACGTCTCAAAGCGGCAGCGATTCCCGAGGGTGTCAGCTGTACATGACAGTTGACACCCTGCTGTATCGGCCAACCAATCAGGGTCGATTAACCACTTTATATACCACCGGGAATCATGACAGCGGTATTTAAGTTGTTAGAAGGGGGTCACAAGACCCCCTTAGGAACCATTGGACCTCCGCGATAAGAATTGCAGGTCCCGATGGTTACAATGGTACCCTGAGGTTATGTGATGACCCCAGAGTATGGCGGCCATTGAGAGCAAGGAATAAGCTGAGTCTTAATGGCACAGTCAGTGAGTTACTGACAGTCTCATGCACTGCGGTATATGAGTGCAGCAGTGTATGAGACAGGTGATCAAACTGAAAATTATATACGGTATGTGCCACAGTGGAAATAGGTGAAAAAGGGAAAAAAGTTAAATAAAATGTGTAAAAAAGAAAAAAAATGCAAAAAAGTGTCACAAATCACTATAATGTGTTTTGCCACTCAAAATGCAGTATTTGTGACTAAACAATATAAACAAAAAGTACACATAATTAGTATCGACAGTTCCGTAAAGACCCATTCTATAAAACTGGCATGTTATTTATTTTGTTTGGCGAACTCTGTAAAAAATAAAAAAAAAGACAAAAATATCACTTTTTCATCAAACCGATTCACAAAAAATGTGAAAAGTGATCAAAAAATCATATGTAAATAAAATGGTATAAATGAAAACACCAAAAAAAAAAACAGCCCTAACATGGCTAATTCAGCAAAAAAAATGAAAAGATACAGCTCTCAGAATATGGCGATATGGCGACCCAAAAATAAATGTATTTTTGTAAAAGATTATTTTCAGTCTGTAAAGAGAACAAAGCATAAAAAAACTATATAAATCTGGTATCGCTGTAATCGTGCCTACCCGACGAACAAATGGGTCTTATAACTTTTACCGCATGGTGAACGGCACAAAAAAAATAAAAATAAAAACAATAACTGAACTGCTGGCTTTTGTTCATTCTGTGCATGAAAAAAATCTGCATAAAAAGCAATAAAAAAATATTGTGAACTCCAAACTGGTGCTAAAAACAATCTGCAGCTTATCCTGCATAAAAAAAATCCCTCATGCAGCTCTGTTTGTCAAAAACCACAAAAATTACAGTTCTCAAAATATGGCGGCAAAAAACTACTTTTTATAAAAAAATATGATAGCAGCAAAACCTACAAAAAACCTATATAAATCTGGAATCTCTGTTATCGAGCTGACCTGAAGAATAAATCCGCCTTATCTCTTATACCGCACCGTGAACAGCGCAAACATAAAAAATAATAACTATTCTTGCAACACTGTCTATTTGTTCATTCTATCTTCCAAAAATTAGAATATGGCTCGGCTCACATTTATCATGCGCTCTCCGCTGAGTGCTTACGTCTGGGTGTAAATTTCCCCAAACCGCGATTCAGACAAAACCTCTGACAGAACCTCTCACTTATGAGACAGATTGAATCACTTTAGACTGGTCGCTATTCCGGCAGTTTTGCATCATTTGAGGCGTCTTTTTAGCGCACAAGTATGGGCGACCAAAGATTAGTGCACATCTAAAAGATGGATACCACCAGAGCAGACGCCAAACCGAGTATTAAGTGTTTCTATCTCCCTCCTAGTGGGTAGTTCTGTCAGGGGTTTCGTTTGAATCGCATTTTAATGGGATTTATACAGAAAACCCAATGCAGGAGTTTTTGACCACATATGGGGTATACTCGTGTTTGGGACAAATTGCACAACAAGTTATGCAGCCCATTTTCTCTTATTATCTATTGAGAAAATTACAAATTTGGAGCGAAAAATACATTTTTGTGAAAAAATGAAAATTATCAATATGATGATCTAATGTTATCAAATTCTGTGTAGAACCTGTGGGTTCTAAATGCTCACTATACCCCTAAAAATACTTGAGATGTGTAGTTTCAAAATGGGGTAACATTTTTTTTCACTGTTTAGGCACATCAGGGGCTCTCCAAACGCAATATTATGCCCGCAGACCATTCAATCAAAGTCAGCTTTCTAAAACCTCACTTCTTCCATTCCAAGCCCTACCGTGCACCCAAGCAGTGGTATTCCCCCACATATTGGGCATCAGCGTACACAGGAGAAATTGCACAACACATTTTGGGGCCCATTTTCTCCTGTTATTCTTGTGAAAATAAAAAAAGGGGCAAAAATAAATTTTTGTGGGTAAAATGTGATTTTTTTTTCTTTTCACAGCTTTATGTCATAAACTTCTGTGAAGCACCTGGGGGCTCAAGGTGCTCACCACACATTTAGGTATGTTCTTAAAGGGAACTTGTCAGCAGGATTGTGATCAGTAGCCGACAGACAGTGTCAGGTTTTAGCTGGTATAATGATTAAAATGAGACCTTGATTGATGGAATCCATCTTGTGGTTGTTAAATCTTTATTTTCAGTTAATGATATGCTTGTGCTCCGCGGTGGGGCTGAGAGGTGTCTTCATGTGGTGCTCTGCCTAGTTATTCATCTCTATGGCTTCTGACAGGTCACTGCCAGTGCAGTAGGTAATTTTTTTCTATATTATACCCATATTCGGTCTAACCTATACAGACTGCCAAAACGAAGAGATCCAGAGATCCAGAATAGAGTAAAATCAAGAAGACTTTATTAAGAAAAAGTTAAAATATATAATAGTGCAGAAATAGTGCACAGGCACCCTAACACAAGGTGGGGAGCTGAATAATAATTTATAATGTAAACATCTATAACAACCCACTGCAAGGCGATAACTATACTCTTATACACTGCCTGGTTCAACACTAGCTGCCATAGCATGCATAAGGTGCCTCAAATTATATATACGTGTAACCAAAAACAATGCATCTACCTTCCTGCAGACACAGCTTCCCACCTCACCCCAACACGCGTTTCACAACCAGCTTCTGTGTTTCGCCCCTGAAGACGCTGGTTACGAAACGTGAGTTGGGGTGAGGTGGGAAGCTGTGTCTGCAGGAAGGTAGATATTATCATTGTTTTTGGTTATATCGCTGATGGCTCTGGCCGGGCATGCACAGTAGCAGCTATTTTGATGCAGATTTTATTTTGTAATTAATTTATTTATACAAGCAAATAAAATAATTACCTGCACATTAAACATGTAATTATGCTGTAGTGCAGGCGCCGGCACCAGTAAGATGAAGATGATTTTTATATATACAAGTATATATAAATATACTGGATTGTGGCCCGATTCTAACACATCGGATATTCTAGAATATGCATGTCCCCGTAGTATATGGACAATGATGATTCCAGAATTCACGGCAGGCTGTGCCCGTCGCTGATTGGTCGAGGCAACCTTTATGACATCATCGTCGCCATGGCAACCATTATGACATCTACGTCAATACTGTGCCCGTCGCTGATTGGTTGAGGCGAATTCGCGGCAGACTGTGCCCGTCGCTGATTGGTCGAGGTAACCTTTATGACATCATCGTCGCCATGCTGTGCCCGTCGCTGATTGGTCGAGGCCTGGCGGCCTCGACCAATCAGAGACGCGGGATTTCCAGGACAGACAGACAGACAGACGGAAAAACCCTTAGACAATCTATATATATAATTGTCTAAGGGTTTTTCCGTCTGTCTGTCTGTCTGTCTGTCCTGGAAATCCCGGCTCTCTGATTGGTCGAGGCCGCCAGGCCTCGACCAATCAGCAACGGGCACAGCGACGATAATGTCATAAAGGACGTAGACATCCCGCGTCTCTGAAGGTTGCCTCGACCAATCAGCGACGGGCACAGTCTGCCGCGAATTCTGGAATCATCATTGTCCATATATTACAGGGACATGCATATTCTAGAATTCCCAATGCGTTAGAATCGGGCCACAATCTAGCTGATTGGTCGAGGCCTGGTGGCCTCGACGAATCAGAGACGCGGCATTTCTACGTCAATGCTGTGCCGGTCTCTGATTGATATAGATTGTCTAAGGGTTTTTCCGTCTGTCTGTCTGTATGTCTGTCTGTCTGTCCTGGAAATCCCGCATCTCTGATTGGTCGAAGCCGCCAGGCCTCAACCAATCAGCGACGGGCACAGCGACGATGATGTCATAAAGGACGTAGACATCCCATGCTTCTGATTCAGCGACGGGCACAGTATCGACGTAGATGTCATAATGGTTGCCATGGCGACGATGATGTCATAAAGGTTGCCTCGACCAATCAGCGACAGGCACAGTCTGCCGCAAATTCTGGAATCATCATTGTCCATATACTACGGGGACATGCATATTCTAGAATACCCGATGCGTTAGAATCGGGCCACAATCTAGTTATATATATATATATATATATATATATATAGATAATATTCATTATGTAAAATAGGGGACAGTTCACTGAGGGATCAGTGGTCTGCCAGAAGCCATACAGATGAATAACTAAGCAGAGCATCACATTAGGATCCCCCACAGGCCCGCCCCAAAGCATGAGAATCTCATTATCTCAAAACTGAAAATAAAGATTATTATATATATATAGATAATATTCATTATGTAAAATAGGGGACAGGCCACTGAGGGATCAGTGGTCTGCCAGAAGCCATACAGATGAATAACTAAGCAGAGCATCACATTAGGATCCCCCACAGGCCCGCCCCAAAGCATGAGAATCTCATTATCTCAAAACTGAAAATAAAGATTATGCAATAACTTCAAGACAAATTTCATTAAGCAAAGGTATAATTTTAATCATTATAATGTCACCAACTTGTCACTGTCTGTAGGTTACTCAGCACAATCCTGCTGACAAGTTCCCTTTAATGGGTCTAATTTGCCTTCCAAGACCTGCTGTGCGCCCAAACAGTGGATTTCTCCCATATATGGAATATCAGCATACTCGGGAAAAGTTTCAAAGCCAATTTTTTGGTCCATTTTCTCTTGTAACCCTCGTGAAAACAACAAATTTGGAGCAAGAGTAAAATATTTGTGAAACAAAGTTAAACGTTCAATTTTTCCTTCCACATTGCTTTAGTTCCTGTGAAGCACCTAAAGGGTTAATAAACTACTTGAATGTGGTTTTGAGTACTTTTAGGTGTGCAGTTTTTAGAATGGTGTCAGTTTTTTTTTTTTCTGTCATATAGGCCCCCCAAAGTCACTACAAATGTGATGTGGACCCTAAAAAAATGTTTTGTTAAATTTTGTTGGAAAAATGAGAAATCACTGGTCAGCAAGCTCGGGTGGTCTCCGAGTATTTATGACTGCTCGTAGATTAAGTTTTCATTGCCTCAGCAGCATGATTTACAGCTACTAGCCAGCTTGATTACATGTGGGGATTACCTAGCAACCAAGCAACCCCCACATGAACCTGGTCAATAGCTGTAATTCATTCAGCTGCCATGATAAAAACTAAATCTCTGAACACTAAAAAATACTTTGAGGTCACCCGAGCGTGCTCGGGAAAACCCGAGCAAAGCGTACACTCGCTTATCACTACTGGTCAGCTTTAAACCCTTCCAACTTCCTAACAAAAAAAATGTGGCAAAAAATGTGCTGATGTAAAGTAGACATGTGGGAAAAAATTATTTATAAACTATTTTGTGTGACATACGGTACCTCTCTGATTTAAGGGCACAAAAATGAAAAATTCGACAATTGGAATTTTTTTTTCTTTTGCCAAATTTCCATTTCTTTCATAATTGCAAATAATATAGTTGATAGCAAACCTGACACTTCTGTGTCATAAACATATTTAATAATGCAGAGATTGCCAGAGGTCTTCATGTTAACATGCATATTACAACACCAAATAAGCTATAAAGAGCAATAACAAGGCAATGATTGGAGGATCTAACTATGTAAAAGCTGCACAAACACCACATGGTTCCTCTACAGTCTATAGTATCCAGTAACGCAGGCTTTAGTAGCTTTAACCCCTTTACCCCCAAGGATGGTTTACACGTTAATGACCGGGCCAATTTTTACAATTCTGACCACTGTCCCTTTAAGAGGTTATAACTCTGGAACGCTTAAACGAATCCTGATGATTTTGACACTGTTTTCTCGTGACATATTGTACTTCATGATAATCATAAAATTTATTTGATATTAACTGCGTTAATTTGTGAAAAAAATGGAAATTTGGCCAAAATTTTGAAAATTTCACAATTTTCCAAATTTGAATTTTTATGCCCTTAAATCACAGAGATATATCACACAAAATACTTAATAAGTAACATTTCACACATGTCTACTTTACATCAGCAATTAGAACCAGATTTTTTTTTTGTTAGGGAGTTATAAGGGTTAAAAATTGACCAGCAATTTCTCATTTTTACAACACCATTTTTTTAGGGACCACATCACGTTTGATGTCACTTTGAGGGGTCTATATGATAGAAAATACCCATTTGTGACACCATTCTAAAAACTGCACCATTCAAGGTGTGCAAAACCACATTCAAGAAGTTTATTAACCCTTCAGGTGATTCACAGGAATTTTTGGAATGTTTAACAAAAATGAACATTTAACGTTTCTTCACAAAAAATTTATTCACCTCCAATTTGTTTTATTTTACCAAGGGTAACAGGAGAAATTGGACCACAAAAGTTGTTGTGCAATTTGTCCTGAGTACGCTAATACCCCATATGTGGGGGTAAACCACTGTTTGAGCGCATGGCAGAGCTCGGAAGGGAAGGAGCGCCATTTGACTTTTCAATGCAAAATTGACTGGAATTGAGATTGGATGCCATGTCATATTTGGAGAGCCCCTGATGTGCCTAAACATTGAAACCCCCCACAAGTGACACCATTCTGGAAAGAAGACCCCCTAATGAACTTAATATGATGTGCGGTGAGCACTTTGACCCACCAAGTGCTTCACAGAAGTTTATAATGCAGAGCCGTAAAAATAAAAAATCATATTTTTTCTCAAAAATGATCTTTTCGCCCCCAATTTATTATTTTCCCAAGGGTAACAGAAGAAATTGGACCAAAAATGTTAAAAGTTGTTGTTCAATTTGTCCTGAGTACGGTGATACCCCATATGTGGGGGTAAACCACTGTTTGGTTGCATGGCAGAGCTCGGAAGGGAAGGAGAGCCGTTTGTCTTTTAAATGCAAAATTGGCTGGAATTGGGATCGGGCGCCATGTCGTTTTTAGAGAGCCCCTAAAGTGCCTAAACAGTGGAAACCCCCCAATTCTACTGAAACCCTAACCCAAACACACCCCTAACCCTAATCACCACCCTAAATATAACCCCACCCCTAACCCAAACATGCCCCTAACCCTAATCCCAACCATATCCTTAACCCCAACGCACCCATAACCCTAATCCCAACCCTAACCACACCCCTAACTCCAACACACCCCAAACCCTAATCTCAACCAAAACCCATACCACCCCCTTAACCCTGACACACACCTAACCCTAAT